>NW_023270807.1:10887340-10994969 GCF_011800145.1 Mirounga leonina
CTTCCTTCCTTCCTTCCTTCCTTCCTTCCTTCCTTCCTTCCTTCCTTCCTTCCTTCCTTCCTTCCTTTATGGTCTTTATACATACCGAAAAATGCACCACCCAGGCGTCCCTCAAGTCTCTTTTTACTATAGGTCCTCCCCCTCTTTTTTAGGTCTTGGGCACCTGGGTGGCTCAGTTGGTTGGGCATCTGCCTTCAGCTCAGGTCATGATCTCAGGGTCCTGGGATCGAGTCCTACATTGGGCTCCCGGTTCAGTGGAGAGCCTGCTTCTCCCTCACCCTCTGCTGCTCCCCCTGTGTGTGCTCTCTCACTCACTCACTCTCTCTCTCTCTCAAATAATGAAATAAAATCTTAAAAAAAAAAAAAAGAAACTAGGTCATGTATCCTGTAGAGTTTGCCACAGTCAGGATTTTGCTGATTATACCCCTTGGTACCATTTAACAGGTTTCTCTGTCCTATGTATTTCTTGTAAACTGATAGTTGGACCTGTAGGCTTGATTCGTTTTAGTGTGATTACTTCTTAGGTGATGTGCAATGACTTCTTTAAACCCTGAATACGATGGTCTTTTTCCATTTTTTTCTCTTCCTCAATCTCTTGTGGCACTCGATACTATTAAGCTTGGCACGGGGCATTTCTTCTTTCGTGACATTCTCTTCTCTCTTGTTATTTCTTGGATAAGATGGAGAGGCAGCATCATGCCTGCCAGTCAGCTTCCATTATGAACTGAAATTCAACACCTTTATTATAGGAAAAAAACAATTAAAATATGTCTCATTAATGGTTGACTCTAACACATTAGTTACGATCAGGCCATTGGTGGAGTTCCTTAAAGGCCTAATTTGTCGTCATAGAAGGAAGAACAAAATGTTGTCTGTGGTTATAGGTTGTAGTGAAGTTGACCTGAAAATATAATTTTTCTCTTCTGTAGCTCTTCCTCATTCGCTAATTTCCTTCTGAGATCCAGTCAGAGAGAAGGACCCAATTACGGTTGTTTCTTAAGCTTTATAGGGCACAGGGATTCAAAGTGCACCATTGCTCAGATTTTAAGCAGACTTCTTGCATATCCTTTGCAGATACCTTTGATTCACCGTTCACTTTAAACCAAAACATCCCCTCTGAACCTAAGCTATTCTTATTTCCCAGGGTGGGGTAATCATGACACTTTCTGGAAAATCTCCCAAACACAGCGTTTCAAGCACACTTTTCATCTTCTCAAGGCAAGACAATCACCGACATAATAATAATATGCACTTCATAATAAAACATGAAATTATCTAGTTTCCATTAGCATATCGATAGAGTCTATCTTTGGATTACCTTCAGTCCTTTTTATGATCTTGTTTTTAAATATCTTTCACAGATATTGATCCTAGGAATGGAATACCAAAGTTAACTCCAGGAGATAATCCATATATGTACCCAGAACAGAGTAAAGACTTCCACAAAGCAGGATCAACTCTCCCACCAGTGAATTTCTCCATGTAAGTGTATGTGAATAGTAGGGTTAGCTTGTTAATTTTAAAGGAATTGTATCTCTCTGTACTATATATGTTATAATTCATAAGAAGTACATTCCAACAAAACATGGTTGCTGACAGTTCCTAAAAAAGTTCATCTCTAGGGATGCCTGGATGGCTCATTTGGTTAAGCATCTGCCTTCCACTCAGGTTATGAACCCAGTGTCCTGGGATCGATCCCGTGTCGGGCACCCTGCTCAGGGGAGCCTGCTTCTCCCTCTGCCTGCCGCTCCCCATGCTTATACTCTCTCTCTGACAAATAAATAAAATCTTTAAAAAAAACCGTTCATCTCTAGTTCCTTAGTGTCCACACACATGCGTGTGTGTAATTGAAATTATACACAGGATCTTGACTACAAAAAGGAGGTTGTTAATTTTGTCCCAATCGTTATTACCACAAATCTGAAGACTTTTCAGTTTCATACTGAATCAGGTTATTGGTGACTACTGTTTGGATTGATGTACACTTGGAACTAAACTTAGACCAAAGCGGTTGAGGAGAAAGGGAGGTTCATTAAGTTAAAAGAAATATAGTTGGTATATTACATTAATATTTTAAAAAATTACTCATGTTTGGTTTAATGATGTTTAGTAAAAATTATAATAAGAATTATGACCTTTACAGTTGTGAAGCCCCTAGGTGCCCATTAAAACCAGAAAATAAGACATTTTCTTGAATATGATGATGCATTGATCTCTCTGCTGTAGAAGCCATACCAATCATACAGTTGTCTGTTCTGTTTTTCAGAGTGCCTTATGAAAAGAAATACGATACTTTTATTCCACTTGAGCCTCTTCCACAAATTCCTACGTGAGTTCTCTTACTATGTTTTCATATTATCCGATCTTTATGAAGTTATCGGTTATTTACAGGTTTCTCGGTGGAGGAGCTCATAGACACCCAACAGAGAGGGACCTTTGGTATCCCAGCAGGTGGGGCAGTGTGTATGGAGGGTTTTTGGTGAGACACTTGGAGGGCAAGTGCTGTGGAGTCTGGCAGATGGGTCGCCCACATCTTCAGCCGATAAGATGGACAGCCCGCCAGAGGCCCTGTGTTGTGCTAGGTATGCACTGTGGGGGGTTTATATGGAGCAAAAAGACAGGGTCCCTGATTTCCAAAACCCAAGCGTTGTTGGAAAAGAAAGACCCATGCTTAAATGAGTGCAACCAGGGAGGATGGTTAGAGCTTGAAGAGGCAGAGAAAAAGCCATCGGAATGCTTGAGGGAAGTAACATCCCTCTGATCTCATATTTTAAGTTCAGCTCCATTCTGAACCTCATTTATTTGCCCAAGTAGGGTTTAGACCTAGAAAATGATATGTGTCAGTATAAAAAATTTCACTTTCCAGGGGTTCCCGGGTGGTTCAGTGGGTTAGATGACAGACTCTTGATTTTGGCTTGGGTGATGATCTCAGGGTCCTGGGATTGAGCCTGCGTCAGGCTCCCTGCTCAGTGGGAGTCTGCTTGTCTTCCTCTACTCCTCCCTTTGCCCCTCCCCTGCTTGTGTGTGTGTGCTTTCTCTCTCTCTCTCAAATAAATAAATAAATCTTAAAATAATTTCACTTTTTAAAAAAATTATTTATTTATTTGAGAGAGAGAGAGAGCACGAGTGGGGAGGTAGGGGCAGAGGGAGAGGGAGAAGCAGACTCCCCACTAAGCAGGGAGCCTGATGCAGGGCTCAGTCTGAGGACCCTGAGATCATGACCCAAGCTGAAGGCAGACATTTAACTGACTGAGCCACCCAG
This sequence comes from Mirounga leonina, assembly GCF_011800145.1. Taxonomy (NCBI): domain Eukaryota; kingdom Metazoa; phylum Chordata; class Mammalia; order Carnivora; family Phocidae; genus Mirounga; species Mirounga leonina. The sequence continues at coordinate 10,890,603 of NW_023270807.1, forward strand.
GTGCCCTCCAAAATTTCACTTTCTTTCTTTTTTTTTTTTTTTAAAGATTTTATTTATTTATTTGAGAGAGAGAGAATGAGAGACAGAGAGCACGAGAGGGAGGAGGGTCAGAGGGAGAAGCAGACTCCCTGCTGAGCAGGGAGCCCGATGCGGGACTCGATCCCGGGACTCCAGGATCATGACCTGAGCCGAAGGCAGTCGCTTAACCGACTGAGCCACCCAGGAGCCCCAAAATTTCACTTTCTAATACAAAACAGTCTCACATAAGTATGGCTAGAGTGGGCAAGTGACCCACTGTCTGACCCACCAGAGTCCAGCTGGGAGACCAAACCCTGGAGCTCAGTGGAAATAAAAGCCTTTTATTCCAAACCTGGGAGCTTTAATACCTTCATGATACTGCATTATTACTTGAGGCACATAATTGGGGCCTCTCATGTCTGTACTGTACACTTTTTGTAAACACTCTTCTAGAATATTTAAAATAAAAGTAATTGCCAGGGCACAAACTAAGTCTTTATACACTTAAGAAGACGGAAATCGTATCAAGTATCTTTTGTGACCATGATGGTGTGAAAATAGAAATCAATTACAAGAGGAAATCTGGAAGATTCACAAATATAATGAAGACTAAACATGCTCCTGAGCAACCAATGGGTCAAAGAAGAATTAAAAAGAGGAATAAAAAATACTTTCAGACAAATGAAAATGGAAATACAACATATCAAAACTTATGGTATGCAGCAAAAGCAGGTTTAAAAGAGAAGTTTATAGTAATAAATGCCTATGTTAAGAAAAAAGAAAGATATCAAATGAACAACCTAACTTTACACCTCAAGGAACTAGAAAAAGAAGAACAAACTAAACCCAAAGTTGTTAGAAGGAAGGAGATAACAAAAACCAGAGGGGAAATAAATGAAATAGAGACTAAAAAGACAATAGAAAAAAATCAATGAAAGTAAGAGCTTTTAAAATTTTTTTTATTTATTTACTAATTTTAATGATTTTATTTATTTGAGAGAGAGAGAGAGAGTGCTCGCACGAGCAGAGGGGAGGGTCAGAGGGAGAGGGAGAAGCAGACTCCCTGCTGAGCAGGGAACCCGATGCTGGGCTCAATCCCAGGACCCTGGGATCCCGACCTGAGCCAAAGGCAGACGCTTAACGACTGAGCCACCCAGGTGCCCCAGCCCCTCTATTTTTTTTTTTTTAAATAATCACTATGCCTAATGTGGGGCTTGAACTCATGACCCCTAGATCAAGAGTTGCATGCTCTACTGACTGAGCCAGCCAGGTGCCCCTCTTTTTCTATTTTTTGAATGGGATGTTTAATTCATTTTTAAATTCTTTAATTTTTCTTAATATCTATACTGAAGGTTATGAAAGTGCCTCTGTCCACTGCTTTGCTTATATGTTGTAAATTTTGATGTGTAGATTAGCCTCATATATATATATATATATATTTTTTTTTTTTTTTGGAGAGGGAGAGATAGGGGGGCAGAGGGAGAGGAAATCTTAAGCAGACTTCATGCCCAGCGCAGAGCCCAACTCAGGGCTTGATTTCACAGCCCTGAGATCATGACTGAGCCAAAATTAAGAGTTGGACATTTAACCGACTGAGCTACCCAGGTGCCCCAGATTATCCTTATTTTTTAAAGAATTCTGCAGTTTGTGTTGGTCTCTTCCTTTCGGCTAAAGAATTACTTAATAGATTTAAAATTTCCGAGTGGAAGAGGTTTTTGATTTTTATTTTGTAATTCATTTTTACTTTTATCACCTAATGACCAGAAAATATTGTTTTTATTATTTTTATTTTATGGAACTTACCAACTTTTCATTGTGACCTAATACATACTCAATTTGGGGACTGTCTCTACATACCTTTGAAGGTGTGTCTACTTCATCAGGATGCAAAGTTAGATACATACCCAGAAGATTTACCTTTTTGGGTTTTTTAGAAGATTTTATTTATTTATTTATTGTGCACGAGAGAGAGGGAGAGTGTGTAAGTGGGAGGGAGAGGGAGAGGGATAGGGAAAGAGAATCTGAAGCAGACTCTGCACTCAGGGCAGAGCCCAATGCGGGTCTTGATCTCATGACTGGGAGATCATGACCTGACCTAAAACCAAGAGTTGGATGCTTAATCGACTGAGCCACCCAGGCACTCCAGATTTATCATTTTGATTAAAATTGTTCATTTGGCCTAGCTTGGACTGAAAATGGGTCTGTTAATGTATATCTATCTTTATTGTTAACTGTAGCCATTAACATTATAAAAATGTCTTCTTTTTAGACAAACCAAAACCAGACTCTTAACTGTAGAGAACAAACTGGTGGTTACCAGAGGGGAGGTGGGTGGGGGGAGATGGAGTGAAACAGGTGATGGGGATTAAGGCGTGCACCTGTCATGATGAGCACTGAGTAATGTATAGAATTGTTGAATTACTATATTGTACACCTGAAACAAATATAACACTGTAAACTGCACTGGAATTAAAATTTTTAAAAATCTTCTTTTTCTCATTTAATGCTTTTTGTCCTGTATTATACATTGCCAGATATTCAGATTATAATTCTTACTTTGTTTTGTTTGCATTTGACTAATATACCTTTACCCATTCTTTTGTTTTTAGACTTTCAAATCACTTTGTTTTAGGTCTGTCTTTTACACACAGAGTTGGATTTTGCTTTTGTGAGCCAAACTGAAAATTGTTTTCTTTTTTCTTTTTTTTTTTTGAAAATTGTTTTCTTTAATAGCTGAATGAAGGGGCGCCTGGGTGGCTCAGTCACTTAAGCATCCAAGACTCTCGATTTCGGCTCAGGCCATGATCTCGGGGTTGTGAGATAGAGCTCTGCGCTAACTGGGGAGTCTGCTTGAAATTCTCTCTCCCTCTCCCTCTGCCCCTCCCCCCACTCACGTGCGCACGCATGCGCTCTCTCTCTAAAATAAAAAAATAAATCTTTAAAAAAATAGGTGAATTAAGATCATTTGAATTAATGATTTGATTTCAATTCTATCATAATATTTTGTTACACTTATTATGTGTATTATATTATTTTTACCATGAGTCTGTTTTCTTTGATTGCTTCAACAAAAGTTAAAAAAATGATTTCTTTTGATCTTAAGGAATGCTTGTGGTTTTGTTCTAGTGATTCCTTTTTATGCTAGTATCTTCTATATTGCCCAAATAAGGTCCTGCTGGTCTTATTTGGGCTTCTGCTATTGGTTTGTCAGCTTTACATGATATCCTTGACTCCCACCTATTACCTATGTGGTAATCCCTTTTCCTTCCTGCAGGGACTTCCCCATCCCTAGCAGATTTATCAGGGTATTCTTCCCAATCATGGTGCATTTCTCCCCAAATGTATGAAAATTGTAGCTACCAAAAGAGGAAAAGATTCTTCATCTCTTTTCTCTGACTCATCCCAGGAGTCACAGAATTCCTGGTACCTCTTGGAACATACACAGTATAGTCCAGCATATGTCCTTTCAAATCTCTGCAGACTTGGGAGGGTGCCGGGGGTCTGCATTAGCTGAGGCCACAGCAAAACAACAGAAGACACACTCAGGTGGGATTCTGAAGAGAGCTTAATGAAAGGACTGTTTACAGATGAGTGAACAGGTCAAGGGACATTATAGGGAAGGGCGAAGCCCCCCTGAGGCTCTCTCCAGTGGGCAGCTATTACCACTCCCAGGTCTGAACAGCAAGAAGAGTGATCTTGTTGCCCAGCTTGGTGGGAAATGGAGAAGGGCTGTCCAGAAGGGGTTGTGGCAGTGGAGAGTGCAGCTGTGGCCAGAACTGGGGTTCCTCAGGAGATGAGCGGGAGTAGAAGAGCTAGGTGAGAAATACCCCAACCTCTGCTTGCTTTCTGGTCTCCTGCTGGTGCCTCCAACGTGTTAGGGGCACATGGTGGGGTCAAGGTGATGCAAGTTTCAGGGGTCAGCTCTCTGGGCAGAGAAGGGCAGAAAAGAGGTCTGGGTTTGGGAGAGAGGGGAATGCTGAACAACTAACATGGTGTTTTATTTCGTCACTGGTCTCCTAAATTGGAGGCCTTCTTACTTTTGAGGATGCAGTACCATATCCCTTGAAGGTGTTTGTACATTTCGCAGCAGACAAACTCAAACCCAGCTGTTGTTTTCTTTCCACAGCTTGCCTTTCTGGGTGAAGGAGAAGGCCAACAAGCTGCAGAATGAGATAAGAGAGGTTGAGGAGCTTGACAATTGGCAACCAGCATCCCCCTTGATGCACGGTTTACTCCTTCCTGGTGGGTTAAAGAACCTTCAAAGAATAGTATAAAAACTGGAGGCAAGCACAGAAGAGCAGGCTTTTGAGAGGCTTCGCGGTGGAGAGGAGAGAAGACAAAGCCTCTCCCGGAGTGGATGGTGTCCTTTGCCCCAACGTGGTTCCTTGGGCCTATGTCACGGCCACGCATCGCTGGTTGAGTATGTTGGTTGAGCACTGTTAGTCTTGTAACAGAGCACAGCCTTTAACTCCGTGCCTCTATCCACAGGTTCTTTGGATTCTGCAAGGTGATCCTGAACAGACACAGGCCCATAGAGCATGTACTGACTGTAGTCTGGAGAGCCTCTTTCAATTGATTGCTTCTGTCAGTGTGACTGCTCTAAATCAAATGTTTGCCTTTGATGAGTAATCACTGTGCTTTGCTCTTTTTAACTTTATATTTTGAAAAACTTTCAAACTTTACAGAAAAGTCATGAGACTCATACAATGAACAAATACCTACGTATCCTTCACCCAGAATCTACAATTGTTAACATTTGTCAAACTTTGTGCATTCTTTCTCTCTCTTTCATTACTCTTATTATTTTGTGGAATTATTTGAGAGTGAGTGGCCGACATCATAACCCTTTACTCCTACATACTATATACTTCAGTATGTATCTCCTAAGGTCAGGGATCTTCTCCAACAGTTGCAATACAAATATTGAAGTCAGGGAACTTAACATTGATGCAGTTCTACTGGTAGATAGCCCACCTTCAGTTTTATTCAGTTAAATTTACTTTTCGAAAGATGCTCTCAAATCAATGGTAAAATGCAGACACGGAGCTTTCATTAATTTGGTAAAATTGTTCTCATTTTATTAATACTATTTGAGATTTTCTCTACTATTCGCTTGGTACGTGTTGGAAAAATGTGAAGGCTGGATCTGCACAGGTAATTCATACCATCCTCCTGCAACTCCATTCCCCATTTCTGTAGCATTTGTCCACCCAGTTATGCAGGACTGAAGCTCAATGAGGACCCAGTCCTGAGTCTTTTTTTTTTTTTTTAAAGATTTTATTTATTTATTCATGAGAGACAGAGAGAGAGACAGAGGCAGAGGGAGAAGCAGACTCCCCGCGGAGCAGGGAGCCCGATGTGGGACTCGATCCCAGGACCCTGGGATCATGACCTGAGCCGAAGGCAGACGCTTAACTGACTGAGCCACCCAGGTGTCCCCCAGTCCTGAGTCTTAAGGCCTTTCATCAATCAGGCAAGAAGCAAATATTTGGAGAAAAAGATGGGAACAAAAGCCAACTGTATACAGTCAGGCTGTGACCCTCCGCAGTCAAGCCAGTGACTCAGCATCTTCGTAGCCAATCTGCTCTACTAAGGAGACTTCGCTGGTTGGCTAATGAGGGCTGCAGGTCTGGTCTCCCCAAACCTCAAAATGGGAAGAGAGAACTGGGGCCCAGACTGACACTCAAAATGCCCAAGACACAGATATGGTTTCTTTCCCTGTCAAAGCATTATTTCTAGCCATAGCCGAAGTAAATGAAGCAGGTTTAGAACACAGTACATTCCTGGTCTCTTCATACTGGCCTTTGGACCTACTAACAGAGAACATGATGGTCATACCACCAGCAACTGTGTCTGACCACTCCTTGGGTTGACATCAACATGCCTCTGTGCTGATTCTCTTGTCCCTGGGACACAAAGCTCACCCCTAACAAAATCCAGAAAAGAAAATAAAACCAAACAATTTAGGAAAGGAAAGAAGAGGTTGCCAACAGATTTTCTCAAATACGTCCACTCCTGAAAAAAATAATTTTTTGTGCTTCTATGAGTTAAAATATAAAAAAGTCAGTTGCGACCACCCGTGTGGATGCATAATGGAGAACACAATATAAATGCAAAAAGTGATTCTGCAGGAATTTCCAGATGGGATTATCTAAGTGGAACAGGAAACTGCTCTCAGAGGGGACTCTGGTGTTTTGGAGGGAAGAAGTCCTACACAGCAAAGGTATTAAGAAAAAGAACCAAAGTACAGTTTCAGAAGATGAATAGCAGCCTCTAGATTTCAAAGAGGTCTACATAATTCCTACACGCGGCTCTAAACCAAAGTAGATAGGATTAAAAAAGAAAACTATTGAATAATTGACCTCCTGGAGTTGTAGTGCTACATTCCATCTCCTGGAAATCAGGGCAATTTTCACTGGATTTGGGGTGCTCTGTGGGCACATCTCAGTGGCCAGGTCTTAGACTCCTTGGCATTGCCAACAGCCAGCAGGTGAGGAGTTCCATTGCTAACTTTGGGCAGGACATAAATGCATGTGCATGCATCTTTTGGGGAGACTAAGGCATAGAACAAATGGCCAAGTGGCAAAACTATGTGGGTGTCCTAGCTTTTCCAGTCGTCCTTTCTAGGCTCAAAAATGTTGGACCTTTTTTTTAAATTATTAAAAAAAAAAATTTTTTTTTAAAAGATTTTATTTATTTATTTTGACAGAGAGAGACACAGCAAGAGAGGGAACACAAGCAGGGGGAGTGGGAGAGGGAGAAGCAGGCTCCTTGCTGAGCAGGGAGCCCGATGCGGGGCTCGATCCCAGGACCCTGGGATCATGACCTGAGCCGAAGGCAGACGCTTAACGACTGAGCCACCCAGGTGCCCCCAATGTTGGACCTTTTAAGGTGTGACGTTCCCCTTCCCCTCACTTTAGGTCCTCGATAAATAGCATGTGTGTGCAGGTGTGCATGTGGGTGTGTGCGTGTGTTCATTTCCTTAAATAACTGCAGCTCGAAGGCTTAATAGAAACAACTTGTACGTGACATTTCCAAGTAAATGCACTAGAGTAACAACTTGACGTTGTACACAAGGTATTCTAATTTCAGATCCTGGGAAAAATGAAAACTGGCTCCTGTGGCCTGGCGGGAATATTCTGTTTAGTGCTAGTGGCTCTGAAGTCCAAATAAGCTAACTGAAGACCATTCCAAGGCTGTTTCTGTAGTCTCTGCACTCTCAGTTGTCAAAATGTTAAGATTTTAGAATGTTAAACCTTTATAATTGCACACACGGTTTATGAATATTCTGTATAATTCCTTTCATTGTCTACGTTTCCAGTATGAGGTACCCAGTTTGATTAGATCGTTTCCTTTTGCTCTTCGGCATTTAGCCCTCAAAAGCTGGGCGGATAAAAGCCTTGTTTATAGGATTTGACTTGCTGAAGTATGTTAGAGCTGGAGCTCCTCCAGATTATGCCAGTGACTGAGAGGCTGGAAAATCAGGACAGAGTGATGCCTTGACCTGAAACTTAGCAACGGGCTTGATGTGGGATGGTGTACCTCTTAGGGGGTCTACTGGCTAGGTTCCCAGTAGGCTCTGGGAAAGGACACGGGAGCCCATTTGGTGTCCTTCCAATGCTGGGGAACTCTAGGAAGGATTATGGTGTGAGCTTACCCTGGGGATGAGGGGGCCCTTACTGACTTGAGGAGCCAACACTGAGGCTCTCAAACCTGGACTTTGTAAGAAATACATATGTGAGAAGTAAACATTTCTTAAGGTGCATGGAGGGACCCAGCCTCATATCAAACGAGAAGCCAAATATCCCAATGATTTGTCTTCTGAGGAAATGCGTTGGTCTCCACCAAATAGGGGAACGAGGTGGGGGCAGTTTTCAGTGGTGATGGGGTGTGCACGTGGCTCAGATCATCTGGTTAGAAATGTGTTCTTTTCTTTGGGTACAGTGTGGGTTGGAGTAGAAATCGGGGTCCTTTTAGAAAGGGAGGGCAGAACGGACACATGAGGCATAATTATACTAAAAATTATGTTTTTTATTTGAAATTCAAATTTAACTGGGAGTTCTGTATTTTTATTTGCTAAATCTGGCAACTTACAGAAGTGGCACAAAGGAGATGGATTTGAGGTCTAACTAGGAGGTAAAAGTGCAAGACTTTGAGATAACTTGGATATGGTTGGGGTGGGGGGAGTCATGGGAAAAGGACAAATGGCCACAAGGTAGATGGTGGTGCTCTTGCCAGGGTGACATGTGGTGTCCAGCCCATGTGGTATCTTTATTTATTTATTTATTTATTTATTTATTTATTTGACAGAGAAAGACACAGCAAGAGAAGGAACACAAGCAGGGGGAGTGGGAGAGGGAGAAGCAGGCTTCCCGCCGAGCAGGGGGCCCGATGTGGGGCTCGATCATGACCTGGGATCATGACCTGAGTCGAAGGCAGACGCTTAACGACTGAGCCACCCAGGTGCCCCAAGCCCATGTGGTATCTTTATACACTTAGAGAAAGATGCCATCTTGGTGGACACAGTCCTGTGGATGCACTGCTTGGTAAGCAGCGTGCAAACTAGATTTCAGCCTCCTTTTGTCCCTTGTGCAGTGAACTACTTATACTACCATACGTGGCAGCCTGGTACTATTTACTGAAATAAGGAATGCTGGAGAAGGATAAGCTTTATGGAGGAGCTCAGTTTTGGAAAGTTGAATTTGAGGAAGCTGTGACACACACAAGTGGAACTGTTTGGGATGTAATTGCGTATATGGGTCTGGGGTCTGGTACATGAACATAGAAAAGTCTCTTGTGAGAAATATAAATCCCAAGTCTGTGCCATGTGGATGCAGGGTCTAGATATAAATTACCTGATCAGAATATTGATCCCAAACCGAGAAATAAGCTCAAAAAGACTGTTGAGCCTCTGTGTCCTGAGAAAAAACAAAATCTTTTTGGGAACATTTTGCCACCTCAGGACACAGGGGACTTCCTAGAAATAATGAATATGAGTACCCGAGGGGAAAAAAAATTACAAACTACAACTGGATCCACCACAAAGAATTGTCAGTAAGTGAAATCCAAGCCAATTTAGCATCATGGTATGAATTACTAGCATTTAGGGTAATGGAATACCATTTCTACCCAGACATTAGCCTCTTCTTACATTAGCTGAGGAGTTTCTAAAGGGAAGGGAGAGGCTTAGGGGTAGCAATCTGGTAGACAGGGCAGGGCTAGAGGTTTTGTCTTGAAGTTATATTTGCAAAGTAGCACAGTGTTTCTACTGAAATTCCATCTGCTTATTTGGGGAGATGATGAAGGTTTTGAGGGTGGCTATCCCCAGCCCTTAATGGCTTGGTATTGTCACAGGCTTCTGACCCTAACTTTAGCCCTTTCCTGCACAGTGTGATGGTAAAAACAAGAAGGAAACTAGAATTTTGATTGTTTTCTTGGCTAAGCAAAGTTGGCCTAGTCAGAGCCGGCTCCTCAGGAAGGAATGAGAGGTGGGAAAATGTGGGACAATGCAACCTACAAACCTTCCTGCTAACATCTACTCCTTTGTGACTGGATGGACCCCCAGCTTCTTTTTCCTGGGCCAGATTTTTCCCAGTTGTGTTTCCTAAATATCAACAGATATTTTAAGAAGAAAGTTTTCCAGGGTCAAATTAGTTTGGAAATGCTATATTAAAAAGGGAGTGTAGGGACGCCTGGGTGGCTCAGTTGGTTAGGTGCCTACCTTTGGCTCAAGGCATGATCCCAGGGTCTTTGCTTGGCGAGGAGCCTACTTCTTCTGCCTGCCACTCCTTCTGCTTGTGCTCTCGCTCTCTGTCTTTCCCTCTCTAACAAATAAATAAAATCTTAAGAATAAAAAAAAGGGAGTGTATTCATTTCCTAGGGCTGCTGTACAAAGTACCACAAAGTGGGTGGCTTACAATAAGACAAATTTATTCTCTCACAGTTCAGGAGGCTGGAAGTCCAAAATCAAGGTGTCAGCAAGGTTGGTTCATCCTTGGATGCTCAAAGGGAGAAGATATTCCATGCCTTTCTTTTAGTTCCGGTGTTGCTGGCCATCCTTGGCTTTCCTTGACTTGTAGATGCATCATTCATTCCAAGCTCTGCCTTCTTTTTCATATAGGATTCTCCCTGTGTGTCTTGTCTCTTCTTCTATAAAGACACCAGTCATTGGATTAAGGTCTACCCTACTCCAATATGACTTCATCTTAACCTGATTACATCTACAGAGACAATTTCCAAATAAGGTCATGTTTACAGGCATCAGGGATTAGAACTTGGAACATATTTGTTTGGGGTGCACAATTTAACCCACAACAGGGAGAAACAAATTTCTTCATCTTACAACTTCTCTACCGGTTTTGATTTTGGCAACTGTGTAAAAGGGAGTGGATAGAGCATGCTGCTTTTTTCAAATTCAAATAATTGTAAAAAACTTGTTTATTTTTTTATTTTTTTATTTTTTAAAGATTTTATTTATTTATTTGAGACAGAGAGAATGAGAGACAGAGAGCATGAGAGGGAGGAGGGTCAGAGGGAGAAGCAGACTCCCTGCCGAGCAGGGAGCCCGATGTGGGACTCGATTCCGGGACTCCAGGATCATGACCTGAGCCGAAGGCAGTCGCTTAACCAACTGAGCCACCCAGGCGCCCCAAAACTTGTTTATTTTTAATGGAGTGTCCCCATGCAGCCAGTGCTCTGAGGAACATATGTGGGTGAGTGAGGAAGAAGTGGAATCTCTTTCTCATTAAGCTTCTGTCTAGAAATGACCACTCACTTTCTTTTTTTTTTTTTTAAAGATTTTATTTATTCATTTGAGACAGAGGGATACAGAGAGAGAGAGAGAGCATGAGCAGTGGGAGAGGCAGAGGGAGAGGGAGAAGCAGACTCCCGGCCAAGCCAGGAGCCCGATGTGGGGCTCGATCCCAGGACCCTGGGATCATGACCTGAGCCGAAGGCAGACGCTTAACCATCTGAGCCACCCAGGCGCCCCAACCACTCACTTTCTTAAAGATCGCAATGACTGTATAGTCTGGTTGCTTAATGATGGCTGCTCCTTATGGCTACCATGCCAGAGATCCTTGGCAGCCCCTGGGGTGGCAATGGCCTCTTTGTGGGGGTCCTGAGTCCTGGCTGATGAGGTTGGGGTGATATGGTGGGGGTGCTGGCCAATCCATGCCATATTGGAGGACAGCCTCTTGTATTCATGGCTATGCGGTCTGGTTTTAGACATCCTGGAACTGGCATGATGTTGCATTTTCTGAATCCTTAAGTGAGACATGCAGTCTGCATGTTCAAGGGTGCCTTGGAGGACATTTGACAGGGCTGCTTTGTTCCAGTGGGCAGGTTGTACAATGCATGCTTCTAGGGGGCACAATTTACATCGTAGACATGGTAGATCTCTTTCCTGTATTTTATCTCTTATTTCCAAAACATCAGTATTTTGTGACAATTTTCCAGCAGGTGTTAATAAAGTGCCTTGAAGAAGCACCTTTTTCTGTTTGGTACAAAGGTTCACATATAGGGTAGATGTGGTCCTGAGTGAGGAGAAACCATCATCATGGACACTTGTAATGTTAGATCTGAAATCGTTCTTGAGAGAGGATTGGTCCAAATCTGATTTGTTAGGAATCTTGCTTATAAATAATAAAAACCCAACTCCAGCTGGCTAAAGCCAGAAAGGGAACTAATCATAACTCAAGAACAGGGATACACCTAAGACCGAGGAACATACTGGATCCAGGGACTCCGGCATAGTCAGGACCTACCTCTGTTGTTTTATACTCTCCTCTCTGCTTCTCTCAATGCATCTGGAACTTGCTTTCTTCCCTTCTTAGTGTACATCATACAGAAATGTGGTGACAGACAACTCCTGGGTGTCACATGTTAGAGATTCATTGGCCAGCAGAGAGACCGGTCTTTTCTGGGTTCCAGTGTTAAAATTCCTGGTGAGGAGACTTAATTGGTTCAGCTTTGATTAGATCAATCAAATGGCCAGTGGGGTGTGTGTGTGTGTGTGTGAGAGAGAGAGAGAGAGAGAGAGAGAGAGAGAGACACATACACACACACACACACACAGAGAGAAAGAGAAGGAGAGAGTGAAAAAGAGTGAGACACTGTAGCCACAGTAACTGAGTAGATGATGGGAGCTTGGCTGGGCAGGAGGTAATGGTCACACATCCTACAGAGAAGCACTGCAAACAGAGGTCCAGAGACAGAATATGGCTTGTCACCAGTCACACAGACAGTTGATAGCAGAGGTAAGAGTGGACTGAGATCTTACATGGAGTCTGTGTGTCCTTCATAAGCCAACATTGCTTTCTCTCAACAAAGTAGTGATTTTATTGGTACAACTTCCTATTTCAAGGTAAAGAAATTTAACAAAAATGTAATCAGAAAATTCTGTAGCTTTTCCAGAAGAGGCAAATGAAGAAATGAAGAAATACAAAGAGAAAGACATTATATAAATACTCAGATGTTTCCCAGTCCACTAAATATTTTCATACCTTCCAGGGCTGGCACCAAGGGGATGTTTTGAAAGGGCAAAGGACACTGAGTGAGTCCCTGGGAGGCAGAATGGCAGTCTGACAATCTCTACCACATTGGGTTTTAGGTATGTCTCAATTAATTTGCCACCCAAATTTATGAGGTAGTTTTTAACTCCACTTTTCAGATGAGGATACTGAGACTCCGCAAAGTTATTACCCAAGCTGATGAGGGAGCCAAGATTTCAATCCAACCGGAGTTTGTCTAATACCAGTGCCTATCAATGGTAACTATCAATCCACATAGACTGAAGAGCGATGTATGACAAACTCTGACAAGATATTTTTGCAGGTTTCTGGGACAATCACCGATCATCCGGGGTTGTCCTTCTTGTAACAATAGCTGCCATTTTAGGGCGCAGTTATTATGTATCAAATACTGGGCTAGGTTTATGATCCCATTTAATCCTTAGGACAGCCCTATGAGGTTGCTATACTGTTACCTCTATTTTACAGATTAGAAAAATAGGCTTAAATAAAATATTTCCTTTTCCTGAGTAGTCTGCGAACTAATTCCTATTAGTTAAATGCTTAATAAAGTGCTAAATTAATAAATTAACAAACCTCTTCTTAGAGCCCCTGGGCCAATTTCGCACGCGTGATGTTCCCTCTCTTCGCCACTAGGTGACGTCACGACCAATCCCACCACAACCCTCCTTACTAAGAGCCACCGGCGATATCTCGCGAGAGCCGTGGTTTCCTCCATCCTGTTTTGGGCATGCGCGCGGCGTAGAGCGCTTTAAGCCAGAGGGGTTTGATGGTTTTCTATCTGTCTTCCTAGACTAGAGGTTTCACAACAGGGCACTTATTCCTTTCAGCAACCGGGTTCTCGCGAGACTTGCTACTCTGCTCACCCCCCCCCAGCTTTGCGCCTGCGCAGATCTCTTCAAACCAGAAGGTCGCGGTTGGAGGAAGTGGCGGCTTTAGGTCCCGTGGCCGCAGCGCCGTTACTACTTCAGTGAAGCTCCTCTCGGCTGCTTGCCGAGACACCCCACAGCCAAGATGCCTCGAATTATGATCAAGGGGGGCGTATGGAGGAATACCGAGGTAAGTCCCCTTTTCCCGCCGTCCGCTGCCCTCCGCCCCCTTCGGCAGCTTATGCGCACGCGCGCGGAGGTCGGGGAGGCGAGGAGGATGCCCTGCTTGGTCTGCATGGGGGGGCACCGCGGGGCGGACCCTCGGGGTCTTAATCTGGTGTCCGGCCCTGCGTTATCTGAGCACCCCAAGGACGGGGACTGTGATTTAACCACTTGACGACGTGCGAGGCACTTGTTAGGCCCTTAGTGAATATTTGTTGAATTGAGGATGTGCCCCCGCCCTTTAGGAACTCGCAGTGTGGAGGGGGCGGGGCAGGTATCAGTGAGAGTTGGTAATCTGGCACACCCCCGTCCCTCAGCCCGGGTGCGGTGCCTCTCTGATAACTCCAATATAGGGAAGTGCTGTGGCCACAACTTTGTTTCTTCGTTGACTTCCTTGCAGAGGGGAAGCAGCTTGAGTGCCAAGTTGAGAGCTCGTTTATGCCCGCAACCCTCTTGTTACCTGTTACCAAGGCATAACTTGTCTGTCATCACGACAGATCCAAGGCCTGTCTCTTCCTGTCACTCCGCCTCAGCCAGGATAGAAACCAGATAGGACAAACTGCCTACAGTAGTGTCTTTGCTTCCAGAAATGCAATGGATGATGCCAATGACTAGCAGAAAGGCAGTGGTGAAGGAGTAAAATGCGAGTAAGATTTTTGGTGCAGTTTGTATTCAGAGTGCACTGAATTTGTCAGTTTCCTGAGCACATTGTATCTTTTTAGGCAGTGTCTTTTTACTTCTTGTGCCTTCTTGGAATGTCCTACTGCTTGACATCTTTCTGACCATCCTTCAAAACCGTCAAAAACTCTTGGAATTTTTGCCCAGTCACTCTGTAAAAATAAGTTACACCCCCAGTGGTCCCATGGCACCTCTTTCATCCATTTGGGATAGCATGCTTTACCCTTTTGCAAGCATCACATTCTTCTGTGTGATGCTGGTAAGTTTTTTAACCTCTCAGAGCCTCAGTTTTCTAATGGGAATCATCATCATCTTCTTCTTTTGAGGATTAAATGAGTCAACATTTAGAACAGAGTCTGGCACACAGGAGTCTTTCAGTAAGTGCTAGTTGATACTGCTTGTTCCCAGCAGGCAGCACCGCAAGAGGACCAGGTCTTGGAATCCCTAGAACCTAGGACAGTAACCAATATGAAATAGGTTGTTTGGCAGATGTTTGCGGAATGAATCTAGTAGGGTGGATAACTGCTATATGTACTTAGTTGAAGATGTATTTAAGGCTAGCAGTATTGTGACAAAGTTACACATAAAATTCGTGACAGCCTTGTCTCACAGCTTGCACAGAGGGAACCAGGGTGTTTAAACTGGGGAAGAGATGACTTCTGGGGGAGAGACAGATGTACAGAATCAAGTAACAGCCGGATTCCTGTGTAGTGGCCAAAGCCCTGCAGTCTTTTTATTTTATTTATTTATTTTTTTAAAGATTTATTTATTTATTTATTGAGAGAGAGAGAATGACAGAGAGAGAGCATGAGAGGGGGGAGGGTCAGAGGGAGAAGCAGACTCCCTGCCGAGCAGGGAGCCCGATGCGGGACTCGATCCCGGGACTCCAGGATCATGACCTGAGCCGAAGGCAGTCGCTTAACCAACTGAGCCACCCAGGCGCCCCCCTGCAGTCTTTTTAAATCTCTGATGATGAGGGGAGGACTATGGGGGTGTGGAATGGGGTGGAATGGCTCATGTATGAGGCATGCATCTCAAGTTCAATGTGGAAAAAAGCCTAACAGTAAAAAGCCCCAAATATGTTCCTCTATTGCTCTGTTATCTTTGGGGTCTGTGGCTTACCTTTCTGGACTCCCCTGGAATTGGTAAATTCCATATCAGAATGGGTTCCTTGGTGAAATAGTAACTAGAGCCTGGAGGAAGAACTGACTGGTGTGGCAGGGAAGAAATACTTAATTTCTAGTTTAGACCTGAAATGTGGATTTTTAGGTCAAAGCAGGGGTTATGGGACTGGAGAGAAAATGATATTTGTAAACTGGAGTGGAGAATGGATTCACCAGAGTCTTGACTTGCTTCTTGAGGGCTGGATGAGGCCTATTTCACTCTCTTTTTCTAAGTATGCAAGACCTGGTACAAGGTAGGTGTTCAGGAAATGTTTTTTGAATGAATAAATAGATGATTGAGCTGTATCCTTTTGAGGAGGATGACAGCCAAACATTGGAGAGTACTTTTTGTTAATCACTGCCAAGTAGGGTTTCTCAGATTGGTCGGTACTCCCAGTTTATTGGGGTGGGGGAGGGTTTGTGTATAAGGAGATGTAGGATATCCTTCTGAGGGATTTCTTCTTAATTTTTTGCGTTTTGCCAATTCTGGTTTGTTGTTTATTATTATAGTAAACGAAGTTTTTGTACTTTTTTCCCCCCTTACCTAGGGTGTGTGTGTGTGTGTATGTGTGTGTGTGTGTGTATGTGTGTTTATGACTTTCTCCCTAGCAATCCTGTTAGAGTTAATTTAAATTTTGTCTTTTCTCACTTAGAATTTTGTGATGAATATATTGTTTTTCTTTGACAATTTTTTTAGGATGAAATTCTGAAAGCAGCGGTAATGAAATATGGAAAAAACCAGTGGTCTAGGATTGCCTCACTGCTGCATAGAAAATCAGCAAAGCAGTGCAAAGCCAGATGGTATGTACCACTTAATGAGTGGAAAGCAGAAAGCGACCTTAATTATGATGAGGAAGATGTCAGTTCTTTGAACCTTGCCAAAGAAAGCAGGCAGTGTGATGGAACAGAAAGTGCGACGGAGTGGGAGATGAGAATTTAGATTTAAGCCTTAGCTGTCACTTTTTTCCTTTGTGGTCTTAGGCAAGCCATTTTTCTATCCCCTCTTTCCTGTCCCTGTTTTCTCCCAATTGGGATAATAATACTTGGCCTTAACTGATGGAGATATGAGGTTCAAACAAGTTAATGTACTTGAGTGTTTTGTGAAGCATAAAATAAATTTACTTTTAGTAAATTTACTAAAGTAAATTTTAGTACTGTAAATGGATTGCGTTCCATAAACTTCCAAAAGTTTGTAAGTTGATTTAGAACTTACTTTCCCGAAGAAATTAATGATAAATAATGGTTAATTTTCTAGGCTAGCTCACAGTTAGCTGAGCTCCCTTATTAATACAGTTGAAATATTGTTTTTTTAAAGATTTTATTTATTTCAGAGAGAGGGCGAGAGAGAGAGAGAGAGAGAGCGAGCACGAGTGCAAGCATGAGCAATGGGAGGGGCAGAGGGAGAAGCAGACTTCCTGCTGAGCAGGGAGCCCAATGCGGGGCTTGATCCCAGAGCCCTGGGATCACGACCTGAGCCGAAGGCAGATGCTCAACCGACCGAGCCACCCAGGTGCCCTAATATAGTTGAAATATTGTATATTTGCTATTAAGCGCTTGGCATGAGTGATCTGGCCTCAGCCTTGACCCATGTGGTACTAGGATCATATTTTGGATTGTACAAGTGTGACTTAATTTCCTAGGCACCTGGGTGGGAGAAAGGATCAGAATGTAGAGGTTGGATCCCAAAGAGGAAGATGGTCCTCAGCCTGAAGAAGTTTTGATTTCTGCTTCTCTCAGTGGAGTTAAGCTCCTGCCCCAATATTTAGTAAGGCTTGTATCTTATTTGCCAGCTATGTAGACTGGATGGAAAAGGTGGGTTGGGTGGTGTGATAGGAAAGATAGAGGATGGCATAGTAGTTTTACTTAAAAACTCCAAATAAAGCGTATGATGTTGGAAAGCCATTTAATGAGTGTAAGTCAGATATATACTACTAGACAGATTTCCTAAAGGCTAGTGGTAAGCACTTGAGGATTCTGTTTTCTCATTCCCATTCCATGGAGAGAGGCAGCAATAAGAAGACAGGATTTGGGGTTCCAGTCCTGTTAACTACATTGACTTCAGGCAGGTAAACTCGAAGTAAACCAAGGTGTTGGGAACTGAATGGGAACTGAATCAAAGTATGAGACAGTGTTTTGAAAACTAGAAACACTAAAAATGTGAGGTGTTATTGTCTTATTTCAGGTAATTTCAAAGCCTCTAACAAAGTGTAGGATGAATGGAAATGATGAGAAAGAAGCCATATAATCATGTTTCAGTTAGTTTACCTTTTTCAAGCATTCTAGCCTTGCATAATTAAAATACAGTAGAATTTGGTGACTTAGAGAATATTGAGTGGGGTAAAGTTAGCCAAATAATGAACATTCTGTTGTGAACAAAGAACAGCTTTCATAATTGAAGGCTGAGAGTTAGCTTGTGTTTTTCAGACCTTAGAGGTTAGTATATCTAATGTGTAAGTAGGATATTCATGCTAGGTGACCAATCAATGTTTAAAATGGTATCTTTTTAATAGGTACGAGTGGCTGGATCCAAGCATTAAGAAAACAGAATGGTCCAGAGAAGAAGAAGAAAAACTCTTACACTTGGCCAAGTTGATGCCAACTCAGTGGAGGACCATTGCACCAATCATCGGAAGAACAGCTGCCCAGTGCTTGGAACACTATGAGTTTCTTTTGTAAGTCAATTTCCAAACGCAGTATTCAAATATATGTATATCTCCTGAATGAGACTGAATAAACTTTTAGCATGTTCTGTCTTTAAACATTTAGTTGCATCGGAGTAAAGCCAGAGGAGCTAAAGCTATTGAATTATATACTCTAAGGGTATACTATATTGATTAAAATTATATATTTGTTACTTTTTTTTTTTTTTAAGATTTTATTTATTTATTTGACAGAGAGAGACACAGCGAGAGAGGGAACACAAGCAGGGGGAGTGGGAGAGGGAGAAGCAGGCTTCTTGCGGAGCAGGGAGCCCGATGCAGGGCTCCATCCGAGGACCCTGGGATCATGACCTGAGCTGAAGGCAGATGCTTTAACCAACTGAACCACCCAGGCGCCCTTTGTTACATATTTTTTAAAAGAATAATTCGAACGTGTTAGACTAATCATATGTATTTATTCTAGAAAATCGGGGAAAAAGTAGTAAAAAAGCAAAAAATCACCCATAATCACGTTGCTGAGAGTTAGTCAGGACCTCTTGGTTCTTCGTTAAAAGATTTTTAATTTGTATAGTGTTCCTGCATTTGTGATTAAGGAGCTGCTTGGATTGTATTTCATAGTGAATGGAAACACTCATTGAAATTAGAATTTTAATACCATTTCTTTCAGGTGAAGCAATAGTAGAATCACTTTATTTTGTGAATGCGCATCTGTTGGTTTTTTTTTTTTATTGATTTACTTTCTTTTTTTTTTAAAGATTTTATTTATTCATTTGAGACACAGAGATAGAGAGAGAGAGAGCATGAGCAGGGAGAGAGGCAGAGGGAGAGGGAGAAGCAGGCTCCCCTCTGAGCAGGGAGCCCAATGCGGGGCTCGATGCAGGGCTCAATCCCAGGACGCTGGGATCATGACCTGAGCTGAAGGCAGACGCTTAACCATCTGAGCCACCCAGGCGCCCCCATCTGTTCGGTTTTTGAAAGAAAAGAGTGCTAGTGCTAGGAAACGTGGTTATTTCTAAGACTGAATGGTGTGATAGTGTGACTTAACTTCTCTGGGCCTTTTTCTAGGGATAAAGCTGCACAGAGAGACAATGAAGAGGAAACAACAGATGATCCACGAAAACTTAAACCTGGAGAAATAGATCCAAATCCAGAAACAAAACCAGCAAGGCCTGATCCAATTGATATGGATGAGGGTGAGTATATGCTGCTCAGGAATTTATTTCTTTGGTAACCATAGATTCCTCCAGTCTCGTTTTAACTCTTTGAGTTTCTTTCTAAGCTCCTCTGACTTTTTAGAACCCCAGTTCTGTCTGCAGTTATTATTCTCTTTCTAAATGTGTCCAGTCTTCTGTGACAAAGTAATTGCTCTTTCTGGACACTGTGTCTTTAGCTTTTGATTTTTTAATTCATGTAATAAATGAAGCAGCGTAATATACTACTAGACAAATTTCCTAAAGGCTAGTGGTAAGCACTTGAGGATTCTGTTTTCTCATTCCCATTCCATGGAGAGAGGCAGCAATAAGAAGACAGGATTTGGGGTTCCAGTCCTGTTAACAGCTTTGACTTCAGGCAGGTAATTTAATCTTTGTGAAAAGGCGGCACTGCACTACTATGAGGCTGACTTACAATCCCTTCTTCAGACCTCGAATCAAGAATCAGAGGAACTGGATTTTAGACTCAGCATCTGCCACTTACTAGCTCTTTGACCTTAGGCAAGTCATAATCTTTCTGAGATTTGATTCTCTTTCCTGCCAGATAGAGAGTAATAGTTATCTTACCCCACAGGGTTGTTGTGAAGCATTCAGTGAATATTTGTTGAGATTTAAAAATTTTAAAGTTTAAAGGTAGTGGTTTCCATCTGCATCATTGTCATTTGGTGAACTTTTAAAAACACAGGTACCAGGGCCTCTCCAGGAGATCTGAGTCAGTAAGCTGGAGTGTGGAGAGGGTAATTCTGGAATCTGAGTTTTTAAAAATTAATTAATTAATTTTAACAAAAAGCGTCTTTTTTTTTTTTTTAAGATTTTATTTATTTGACAGAGAGAGACACAGCGAGAGAAGGAACACAAGCAGGGGGAGTGGGAGAGGGAGAAGCAAGCTTCCCGCTGAGCAGGGAGCCCGATGCAGGGCTGGATCCCAGGACTCTGGGATCATGACCTGAGCCGAAGGCAGACGCTTAACGACTGAGCCACCCAGGCGCCCCTGAGTTTTTTTTTTTAAAGTTCCCTTGTGATTCCACCGGACAGCCTTATATAGGAATTGCTCTAAGGCATCAGTAATGAAATCTGTTTTACTCTGGGAGCCATGGAAATGTATTGGAAGAGAGAAATAGAGGGGAAGAAAGGTGTATCTAATGGAGATTGTCAGTTTCTTTATAATTAAATAGTTTTTGTAATGGTTTTTCACGATTGGTGCTGTGCCAGTTAGTTACGATAATGAAGGATGTAATTAAATTATTAAATTAAATTATATATTAAATATATATATTAAATATATATATATAAATATATATATAATAATATAATATATTAAATATATTAAATTAAAAATATAACCTGTTATATTTTACTTAGTTCTTCTCAACATTCCTGTGAAATAGGACTTGTTATTCTCTTTTTATAGATGGTAAATGTGCCCAGGGAGGGTAAATAAATTATCCAGGGTCACATAGCTAGCAAGTGGGCCTAGTTTTTAACTTCGGTTTTTCTGATTTCAAAACCCAAGCTATTACCATTATGCTCTGCTATATAATGATTACATTTATGGTTTTTCTCTTCTTAAGCAATACAGTGTGTGTCTCACATACCTTGCTTATGTTGGAGAACTTAGTTTTTCTTCTTTTTATTTTTGCAGATGAACTTGAGATGCTTTCTGAAGCTAGAGCCCGCCTGGCAAATACTCAGGGAAAGAAAGCCAAGAGGAAAGCAAGAGAGAAGCAATTGGAAGAAGCAAGGTATGGTTGTTTCCATCTATAGTTGAACAATTAGTCTGTGCATTTTTAGGCCCAGTAAAACTGATATATCAATTCTTTTGGGTGAGTAATAATTGGAATTGTCCAATTCCAATTATGCTAATATTCTTTAGTTCCTTTATATTTTGGAAAAATTTTTTAAAGTTTATTTTTTTAGTAATCTCTACACCCAGCATGGGGCTTGAACTCACAACCCCAAGATCAAGAGTCGCATTCTCCTCCAACTGAGCCAACCAGGCACCCCTGTACTTTGGAAAAGTCTTATTTTTCCCCTTAACCATTGTAGAATAGATACAGGGAAAAAAATGTATTTGAAAAGATGTTGTAAGAAGTAAAAGATGTTGGCAGAGGTAATGCCCAGATAGTCATTTGATATGTTAATTTGTTCTGTTAACATAGGAGAGCTTCATTTGTTATAGCCATCTTGGAGTCAGATGGCTAGAGGACACACAAGGCTGTGTGACTTCTGCATGACTGCCACTTAATCTTTTTGGTTAGTATTGTGCAGGTTGTGAAATAGGAAACTTGGCTGAATGTAGAAGGAGTTAATGAGGCTTGAACCAAATTTTAGGCTCTCAGAAATTTTCATTTAAAAAGTGAGTGGAGGGCGCCTGGGTGGCTCAGATGGTTAAGCGTCTGCCTTCGGCTCAGGTCATGATCTCAGGGTCCTGGGATCAAGTCCCGCATCGGGTTCCTTGCTCAGTGCAGAACCTGCTTCTCCCTCTCCCTCTGCCACTCCCTCTGCTTGTGCTCTTCTGTCTATCTCTCTGTCAAATAAATAAATAAAATCTTTTATTTGAGAGAGAGAATGAGAGAGAGAGAGCACATGAGAGGGGGGAGGGTCAGAGGGAGAAGCAGACTCCCTGCTGAGCAGGGAGCCTGATGCGGGACTTGATCTCGGGACTCCAGGATCATGACCTGAGCCGAAGGCAGTCGCTTAACCAACTGAGCCACCCAGGCGCCCTAAATAAAATCTTAAAAAAAAAAAAAAAAAAAAAGTGAGTGGAATTAAGTATTGCTGTCTGTTCAAGGTTTTCTCCATTTTCCCCTTCCTTTTTCCTTTTGGTTAGATCCATGATTGATATAATTTCTAATGGCCCAGAAACCAAGATGAAGTGGATAAAAGGAAAATATGAATTGTATAAGAGCTTATTAGCTTTTGGAATTCAGGCATTGGAATAACCTTCTCAGTCTTCACAGCTGCCTTTTTGGTCCCCATACTGGGAAGTGCTTCCTGACTTGATGACTAGGATGTGATAGTTTCCCTAGTAATGACTCTGAGGTTCCAGATCCTGGGATGGAGGATTCGTGCTTGAGGATGCTTGTTGGCATAGCTGGCGAGTCACTAGACCAAAATAGTTACTTAAGGGGGGTATGAATGGCCTGAAACAGTAAACCAAGAGGAGATGCTCAATTTTCTGCCCAGTTTCAGTCATTTTTCTCTTTTGTACACTATTTAAGATTAAGTAATGTGAGTAGGGTTGAAAAAAATTCACTTTTTCATTTTTGTCCATTGGTGTTTGGAGACCAAATATTTTGAGCCTTTTAGCCACGTAGATCGGGCCAAGGATGCTTCTCGCTGAGTATAACTGGTATTGCTTGCTTTAAATACTGTTCAGCAGATTTAAATCTGTACTATCTTGTAGATTTTCTTATAGAATCTATAAATCTTAATAACTTGTGTTGTACATGTATCTTAGATTAGATTGGTTTGTATGCAAAATACATTGCAGGCCTGTTTCCTTTTTTAATGCTAAATTACAGATCTGTTTTAAAACTTTTTTTTTTTTTAAAGATTTTATTTGACAGCACAAGCAGAGGGACAAGCAGGCTCCCCGCTGAGCAAGGAGACCGATGTGGGACTCGATCCCAGGACCCTGGGATCATGACCTGGGCTGAAGGCAACTGCTTAACAGACTGAGCCACCCAGGCGTCCCTGGGTGTTTTAAAGCTTTTTATTGATTATTGATTATAAAAGTAATACACTTTTCCTCCCGTGTTGTACTTTTTTCTCTTTGGGGGGAGTGGTTGATACGATGCTATATGGCTTGGTTTTATTCACTTAGCGTGATATTGTAAAGGTTTTCTGATGTCATTTGAAGTCTTTATTTCCCTTATTTAAAGAATGAAATTACTTTACTTTGTAAATGTGTCCTTGCAGGCCTTTCTTATAATGCAGAGCTGCGAAATAAGTCAAACAGAGAAAGACATGTATCATATGACCTCACTGATATGAGGAATTCTTTTTTTTTTTTTTTAAAGATTTTATTTATTTATTTGACAGAGAAAGACACAGCGAGAGAGGGAACACAAGCAGGGGGAGTGGGAGAGGGAGAAGCAGGCTTCCAGCTGAGCAGGGAGCCCGATGCGGGGCTCAATCCCAGGACCCTGGGATTATGACCTGGGCCGAAGGCAGACGCTTAACGACTGAGCCACCCAGGCGCCCCTGATATGAGGAATTCTTAATCTCAGTAAACAAACTGAGGGTTGCTGGAGTGGGGGGTGGGGTGGGAGGATGGGTTAGCCTGGTGATGGGTATTGAGGAGGGCACGTTCTGCATGGAGCACTGGGTGTTATGCACAAACAATGAATCATGGAACACTACATCTAAAACTAATGTTGTAATGTATGGGGATTAACATAACAATAAATAATAATTAAAAAAATAATGCAGAGCTGCATTTATGTGTATACATACACACATAGTAATATTTGTATAAAATTGGATCATATTGTATATGCTGTTTTGATGAGAAGTTAGCTGTTAATCTTATTGAAGTTCCCTTGTAAGCCATGAAATCATCTTTCTCTTGCTGCTTTCAAGATTTTCTCCTTGTCTTTGGCTTTTAGCATTTTTAGCATGATGTTTCTGTTTGCGGATTTCTTTTTTATCTGACCTGGAGTTTGTTGATTGTTCTGGATGTGTAGGGTCAGTAAATTTGCGGAATTTTCAGCCATTATTTCTTTGAATATTTTATTCTCCTTTTTCTCTCTTTTTGGTATTCCTATTGTGCATATGTTGGTTCACTTAATGATGCCCCATATTTCTGTGAGGCTCTGTTCCTGTTTCATTTTCTCTTTTTTTCCAGATTGTATACCCATCTCTCCATAAGTTCACTAGTTCTTTTGTAGGTTCACACCTACTGTTGAGCCCCTCTAGTGAAGTTTTCCTTTTAGCTTTATACTTTTCAACTCCACAGTTTGTATATGGTTAAGTTATTTCTGTCTCTTTACTGATTTTCATCATACCTTCCTTTGCTTTTTTAATCACAGTTTCCTTTTGTTTTTTGTTGAAGTCTGTCTACTAAATCTGACATCTGGTTGTTCTCACTGGCAGTTTCTGTTGCCATCTGTTGCCAGCTTTTTTCTGGTGTATGGGTCATGCTTTCCTGTTTCTTTGCGTGTCTCAAATTTTTTTGTTGGGAACTGGACACTTTAGATGATACATTGGAGCAATTCTGGGTACCATGTTCTCCCTACCCCCAACTTATTATATTATTTGTTTGCTTGTTTAGTGACTGTGGGTTATTTTAGTGAAGTCTCTTCTCTCCTTCCCTCTCCTCAGAAATGTAAAGCCTCTGATGTTGCTCCTCATGGAGGCTGCGGTCTTGGGTATGCCCACAGTCACCCTGGGATGATGTGGTTTTGACCATACTTTGACATCTTTTTCCCTGGCTACACCCAGTTTTTAAACTCTACTAATTGCCAGCTGATTGCTGTATTGTTTCCAACAATGTCGTGGGGCACAAATTGTTCCACAAACTGATCCAATTAAACCTGGGCTCCTTTGAAGGGGTAGTTTCAGAACTAACCTTCAGGTCAGGTATTTGTTCTGACCCCAGGAAGGCCCTCCCATTTATTTCTTTCTTTGTTTCTCTCTGGCAAACTAGTGGGCCTATAGTTTAGCCTGTATCTTCAGTGAATCTACCAGTTTCTTCCCAGTTACCTTTCACAAGTTCCACTGTTTTTGAGAGTACCTTTAGGCTTGAACATTTTCTCCATACTCTAGCAAATGAAGTCAGTTTCTTTTGGGGGAGAATTGGAGTTCTCTGTTCTACGCCTGTGCTCTGGTGTGTTTGTCTTTGAATGACATCCCCACCGTAGGAGCTGAGTGCTAGGTGTAGGCAGCAACCGCAGGTCTCCATGGCTTGCTTCTCCTACTGTGGAAGCCTCATCCCTCAAGCTGGGACAAGGACTACTTACTGGAGCACCAATATTCTTAACAGCATTGTCCCAAGGTAGAGCTTCTATTTGGGCAGAAGAAGGAAGTGGCCCTGGTCTGGGCAACTCTTGTTGGAATTTAGCCTCTGCAACAGGTGTCTGGAGGCAGGATGGGAATTGCTGATGTTCTGCCCCTCCTGGAATGAAAGCACTCCTGTTGGGAACTAGAGTGGTGTGGGCGAGAGAACCCTGTGTTTTTGGCTGCATCAGCGTGGAGTAGAGTTTCTATCTCCCAGACCTGAGAGGGGGTAAGAGAAGAGAAAGTGGGTCTTAATTCAGCTACCACACTTTTTTTAAACTGAATTTTGCTAGATTGGGGTGCAGGGGTGTAAGAGCACCCAGCTCCGGGGGGGTCCCAAACAGACCGGGTTTGGCCACTTGCTGCCAACAAAATTCCAAAGGCAGAGAGATGAGTGGTGGTGAATCACGAAAGGAATGTATTTTGGTGAGGCCACCACCGGGGAGACCACGGACTAACATCTCAAAGACTGTCTCCAAAGTGCCGAAAATATTTCCAGGTTTATATAAGGAAAATGTGGGACAAAGGTCAGTGGGTACGTGCAGGTGGGCCGGAAAGGGCAGGTGGATCGCTGTCTAGGAGTCACTGACACAGGGTCTCGCTGGCTCAGGGCAGTCTTTATTGCTTGAGGGGGGGTTGCTTTGCCTGCAGGGTCTTTTGTCTGAGTTAAAAGATAAGCTGGAAAGAACTTAATCAATTAGGAAGTACAGACTGAGGGGCGCCTGGGTGGCTCAGTCGTTAAGTGCCTGCCTTCAGCTCGAGCCATGATTCCAGGGTTCTCGGATTGAGCCCCACGTCGGGCTCCCTGCTCAGCGAGAAGCCTGCTTCTCCCTCTCCCACTCCCCCTGCTTGTGTTCCCTCTCTTGCTGTGTCTTTCTCTGTCAAATAAATAAAATCTCAAACAAAAACAAAAACATAAGAGCAACTTCCAGCATGAGGCTCTGCATACTGATTTTCCCCCATTAATACTGTAAATAGCTTTTCTCATCATTAAATCATTAAAATTATAGCATTACGGGAAAGTACAAAAAAGTAAAGATGAAATGAAATTCCAACCTCCAGTGATAATTACTGTTAATATTTTGGTAGACATGTTTCACATCTTATATGCATAGGTTCACTGATAGATATGCATATAATTTTTTACATGTTGCTCTGTAACATGTGAATTTGGTAACATTTTTGACATACCAATATGTCTTGAGCATCTTTCTGTGGCAGAGTAGATTTACAGATTTTTTTTTTTTAAGGTTATACAGATGGCTGTATAATATCCTATCTTATAGCTATGCTGTAAATGCTCTTAACTAATTTCTTACTATTGGATGTCTAGATTGTGTCCAGTTATCAGCTAATGAACAGGGCTTGGTGA
Organism: Mirounga leonina; assembly: GCF_011800145.1. Taxonomy (NCBI): domain Eukaryota; kingdom Metazoa; phylum Chordata; class Mammalia; order Carnivora; family Phocidae; genus Mirounga; species Mirounga leonina. The sequence continues at coordinate 10,917,326 of NW_023270807.1, forward strand.
AGTCGTGTAGCTAAGGCCTTGTTCATGGTATTTATTTCTTTAGGCTAAAGGCTGAGGAGTGAAATTGTTGGGTTAAAAAATGTGAGAAACTTTAGGGGTTTTAATGTATATTTCCAAATTCTCTTTGGGGAAGCTTTACCAATTTACTTTCCATTACCAGTGTGGGTGATTGTCCACTTTTTGCATGGCTTGCCATTAAAACAAAACAAAAAAACTGAAGACTACTAATGAGATATGCAGAATTGGTACTTGATTTAATTTGTGATTCTTAGCTAAGTATACCTTTTATTATTTTGGCTATTTGCATCTTTTTCCTTAATGAACTATTTATTTCCTTCTTTTTATCCCCCCTTAGGATACATTAAAAAAAACCCGAAAACCTGCATAGATTCTTTATATCTAACCATTGCCAATATTAATTGCAAATGTTTTTCCTGTTATTTGCCTGTTAATTTTGTTTCATGATTTAATAAAAATAGTGGTATAGAGATATAAAATTTAAAATTCAAAGCTGTTGGGGCAGCCGCCTGGCTCAGTTGGTAGAACATTCAACTTGATCTCGGGGTCGTGAGTTCAAGCCCCACATTGGGTGTAGAAATTACTTAAAATAAAATGTTAAAAAAAAAAATGCAAAGCTGTTGATCTTTACCTTTGCCCTTTGTTTAATTTATATCAAGTGAATACATTCCCATCCAGAGACCAGACACATATTTACTTGTAGTTCCTTTTAGTTTTTCTTTTTGCTTGTGTGTGTAACCTTTAAATCAGAAGGGGAATTCCAATCTCCAGTGTTTTGGTGAATGGTGTGAGGTGAGGATTTAAATAAATATTTCTTCCCCAAATAACCAGATAGTTTTCTTCACTCTATTTCTTCATAAAATTACATGGTATGTGATTTTGAAAGTGATCTTGGGTTCGTTTTCTTCAGGCGCCTTGCAGCCCTCCAAAAGAGAAGAGAACTTCGAGCAGCTGGTATAGAAATTCAGAAGAAGAGAAAAAAGAAGAGAGGAGTTGATTATAATGCTGAAATCCCGTTTGAAAAAAAGCCTGCTCTTGGTTTCTATGATACTTCTGAGGAAAACTACCAGGCTCTTGATGCAGATTTCAGAAAATTAAGACAACAGGATCTTGATGGGGAACTAAGATCGTAAGTCACCTTTCTGATTTTGAAAATGAAAAAGTATAGTAGGAATTTTATGGAGGGCCATGTACTATTCTTGTCAGAGCCAGATTTTTATTATGTAGGACAATGTGGCCTACATAGTGTTTTTATTTATTTACTGGATTCACCTTTCTGAGAAAACCAGTGACCCTTGCTGTCATGTTTCTGGCACAAAAGGGTGTTTGCATCTCTTGAAATGTCAGCACTTGGCTCTGGTGTACTGTCTGCTCACTGAGTCACCATCTTAACGTTTATGTACGTTTGTGAGCGGGTTAGTTATTTCACTAATGGCCTGAGGAATCTGTCCAAATTGGATGTTTCTTTTTGTCTTTCCTAGTGAAAATTTTATCTTGTTTCTCTTAGAATGAAATTAAAAGAAAAAAGTTACTGATGCATACTTAAATCTTTTTAACTAATGGGGATAAGTGTGTTTGTAAAATGTTTGTCTAAGGGTGCAGAGGATTTTGCCTATTTTTAGGGATTTTTAGGGTTTCTCCATTCTTGCATCTGAATATCGTGGGGAGAACCTTTTCCGATTGTCAAGAGAGTTTTGGTTTTCTGCTCCCTCACTGACCTTCCATTTTTGTTGACATGGATTGGTACTAAATGACAGATGTCAGGCACTGTGAAACAGGATTTTCTTGGATGTACTCCATTAAATTTATTTCTCAAATTAAAACCTTGTTTTAGGTAGCCTGTGCAAATGAAGAGGTTGAAGTGGGAGCGGATCGTCTGGAAGGGGCAGGCTAGATGGGGAAGAGGCTGACATGCAGACCGGGAGGAGGCATTCTTGGAGCTTTCAAAGGTGGCCTTGAGCCTGGTGTTCATAATTAATTGTCAGGACTTAAATATCCTTTAAAAAAATTTGTGAATTAAAAAGAATCATAATGGAAAAAAAGAATCATAACGAACTATTGAACAGATATTTTCAAAGATTTGTTTATTTAAGAGAGAGAGTGGGAGCAGGAACCAAGGGAGAGGGACAAGCTGACTCCCCACTGAGTGTGGACCCCTATGAGGGGCTTGATCCCACAACCCCGAGATCATGCATGACCTGAGCCGAAATCAAGAGTCAGATGCTCAACTGACCGCACCATCCAGGTGCCCCAAAGAACAGTTTTAAAGGGAAATTTAAAAATTTAGTGTTTTAATCCCATCCTGTTCATATAATTATTTCCCATTTTGTATGCTTGTCAACCTTCATTTTCATATGTGCACACACATACTTTTATAAGAGTATTATCATGATGTAGGAGTAGTTTTGTTTTCATTTTGAAATTATACATAACATTTTGTTTATCATCATAGTCTTTATATAGGCTTAATGTTTGGTACATAGTTAGTACTGTATTTTTATTTTCTTAATAATTCTATTGCTATTCTAAGCTGCATTCCTCTTGAATATAGTGGGTAAGTGATGGTGTAGGGCACAACTTAATGTATTTGGATTTTGTCTTTTTATCAGTAATTTTTTTAGGAATGGAATTATTTTGTTCAAAGTGTATGAGTATTTATATGGCTTTTACTGTTATTGATTATATGTAACTTTACAAAATCTCTTACTTACTTTGATTCATGATAGTGAAAAAGAAGGAAGGGACAGAAAAAAAGACAAGCAACATTTGAAAAGGAAAAAAGAATCTGATCTACCATCAGCTATTCTTCAGACTAGTGGTGTTTCTGAATTTACTAAAAAGAGAAGCAAACTAGTACTTCCTGCCCCTCAGGTAATCTGTTAATTCAGTTTTTCATTGTGTGAACTCCTATCTTTATCATTTATTTAGCAAGCACATGTTTGAGGGTTTATGTGCCAGGTTTTTGCTAGGTGTTGGGTGCCCTTAAGAAGTTCACAGTGTAATAGGTGAGCCACATAAAAATAAGTCCTTGTGATATAGTATGGTAAATAAGTAACAACTTCTCTGTATAAATTATATCAGGCCTTAAACTGTTCCTGTGATGGTTTGTCAGCTCTTAGCAATTTGCAAACAGGTTAGGGCTCCTGGCCTCTTATTGTAGCTGACTAGCATAAAGGTGATATTTGGCTTTGTAGACTTTAGGCTGCTTTCTTTTTTAAAGATTTTATTTATTTATTTGAGAGAGAGAGTGCATGCTCGTGTGAGTATGAGTTGGGGGAGGGGCAGAGTAGGAGGTAGAGGGACAAGCGGACTCTGTGCTGAGCGCAGAGCCTGATATGGGGTCCTTCTCATGACCCTGAGATCATGACCTGAACTGAAAGTAAGAGTTGGAGGCTTTAACCTACTGTGGCATGCAGGCGTCCCCCCCTTTTTATTTAAAGTAGGCTCCAAGATCAATGTGGAGTCCAGTGCTGCCCAGCATGGAGCCCAATGCCAGGCTTGAGCTCACCTGAAATCAAAACCTGGGCTGAGATCAGGAGTCAGGCACTTAACCGACTGAGCCACCCAGGCACCCCCTAGGCTGCTTTCTTATAGGGAACGTTTTGTTGTGTCATACTTCTCTTTTTGAGACAACAGTGTGAAAATTAATGTGGGAGTTGTGGAGAAGAGAGAAAGAAACATATCCTCATTCAGCTTATCCACGCTCTCTTCCTTTGACTTAATTTTAGTTGGTCAAAACTATGGGAGTTCTGAATAAGCTCTTGTTTTATTTTGAGTAGTACAGCTCCGTAGAATTGGATGGTTTAATGGAGCAGACGGATGGAGCTAGGGGGACAGAAGAGCTTCTTTCTCCAAATGATGTGCTGGCTGCATCAACACAAAATTCTTGGGTATAAACATGACATCAATTTGTCAGATGTCATTCCAAGTAGTGATATTTCTTTCTTTTTTTTTTTTTTTTTTAAAGATTTTATTTATTTATTTGAGAGAGAGAATGAGACAGAGAGAGAGAGCATGAGAGGGGGGAGGATCAGAGGGAGAAGCAGACTCCCTGCTGAGCAGGGAGTCCGATGCGGGACTCGATCCTGGGACTCCAGGATCATGACCTGAGCCGAAGGCAGTCGCTTAACCAACTGAGCCACCCAGGCGCCCCCAAGTAGTGATATTTCTTAAATTAAGAGTTTGCCTGTAACTTTTTTTCTTAGTTCTCCTTAGGATGCTTATTTTTGTAAAATTACCAAGGGTAATGCCTTTTGATTTTTCTCAAGGGATCTTGTGGCTCAGTGGATTGATTTTTTAAAAAGATTTTATGTATGTATGTATGTATGTATTTATTTAATTATTTTAAAGATTTTATTTATTTATTTGACAGAGAGACACAGCGAGAGAGGGAACACAAGCAGGGGGAGTGGGGGAGGGAGAAGCAGGCTTCCTGCTGAGCAGGGAGCCCAACGTGGGGCTTGATCCCAGGACCCCGGGATCATGACCTGAGCTGAAGGCAGACGCCCAATGACTGAGCCACCCAGGTGCCCCTAAAGATTTTATTTATTTATTTGACACACAGAGGGGGCAGGGGAGAGAGCAAGCACAAGCAGGGGGAGCGGCAGGCAAAGGGAGAAGCAGGGTCCCCCCTGAGCAAGGAGCCCGATGTGGGGCTCCATCCCGGGACCCTGGGATCACGACCTGAGCGGAATGCAGCCTCTTAACTGACTGAGCCACCCAGATTCCTCTGGGCTCTGATTTTTTTTTTTTTTTAAAGATTTCATTTACTTATTTGACAGAGAGAGATAGCAAGAGAGGGAGCACAAGCAGGGGAGTGGGATCATGACCTGAACCAAAGGCAGACACCTAAGGACTGAGCCACCCAGGCACCCTTGGACTCTGATATTTTAATTGGCTTTCAGTCCACTCCCCCTTTGATAGTTTTATACAAACACGATTATTTTATGTTCTTGGTTTATTAATGTTAGTTGGTTTGAAAGAATTTCGTTATGGAAATAAAAGACTTTACAGCTTGATAGTATATCATACATGGAATTTTTCCCCATATTATATAGGGTAGACTGTTAAAAACTTTATCATAGAAATTTTCAAATCCACAAATAGTAAAGAAAGTAGTACCCCTGTGTACTCATCACACAGCTTCAGCAATTCATCTTTCCAGAATGTGGAAGTTTGAAGCTATGTTATTCTCTGGTTAAAATACTGCTGTATGGTGATAACTGTATCTTTTTAGATTTCAGATGCAGAACTCCAGGAGGTTGTGAAAGTAGGCCAAGCAAGTGAAATTGCACGTCAGACTGCTGAGGAATCTGGCATAACAAACTCTGCCTCCAGTACTCTTTTGTCTGAGTACAATGTCACCAACAACAGCATCGCTCTTAGAACACCTCGCACACCAGCTTCCCAGGATAGAATTCTGCAGGTACGCTGTCATGTAGTAGTGTGAGTCTTTCATCTTGTCCTTGAAAGTGTTACGAAGGAGGACAGTATGAGATTTGGTGTGTTTCTTTTAGGGTAAACAGTTTAAAACTGAGTCCTGAATGCATAGATTCTAGAGATTTTATTAGGGAAGCTCAATTAGCAGATTAATTTACATGGTTTCATTTCTACATTTATCAATTCATAGGTTTTTTTTTTTTTTTTTTAAAGATTTTTTTTATTTTTATTTATTTGAGACAGAGAGAATGAGATACAGAGAGCATGAGAGGGAGGAGGGTCAGAGGGAGAAGCAGACTCCCTGCTGAGCAGGGAGCCCGATGCGGGACTCGATCCCGGGACTCCAGGATCATGACCTGAGCCGAAGGCAGTCGTTTAACCAACTGAGCCACCCAGGCGCCCCATAGGTTTTTTTTTTCGAAGCCAGCTCTTCCTCCTTCATTAATCTTTAGTATCTGTTACTAAAGCACAACGTTTCAAAATTTCATATTGCTTAGCAATCCTAGAAAGCAGATGTATGTAGTCTGGTTTTTTTTTTTTTTTTAATTTTAGTTAACATATAGTCAGTATTGGTTTCAGGAGTTGTAGTAGTGATTTTTAAAACTTCTTGCATTTCTGTACTTAGCTTGGAACAGGCTGCCATCAGTACTGTTCTCCTCTCTCCTAAACACATGGGATGTACAGCTCTGTGTGTTCTTAGGGAGTTTATATGCCAGAGGATAGCTACACCTAATAAAATACTTGATCACCCTTACATCTCATTTCTTCTTCTCTGATAGTCAGAAATATAATTTTATTTTACTTTATTTTTATTTTTATTTATTTATTTATTTTTAAAGATTTTATTTATTTATTTAACAGAGAGAGACACAGTGAGAGAGGGAACATAAGCAGGGGGAGTGGGGGAGGGAGAAGCAGGCTTCCCGCCGAGCAGGGAGCCCGATGTGGGACTCGATCCCAGGATTCTGGGATCATGACCTGAGCCGAAGGCAGACGCTTAACGACTGAGCCACCCAGGCGCCCACTTTATTTTTATTTTTAGAGAGCGAGTGCACACAAGTGGGGTATGGAGGGGCAGAGTGGTGGGGTCGGGGAGAGAATCTTAAGCCTGATGCAGGGCTCAATCCCACGACCCTGAGATCATGACCAGAGTTGAAATCAAGAGTCGGATGCCTAACTGTGCCACCCAGGCACCCCCAGAAATGTAATTTTAAGGTATTGATTTGGAGTCACGTAGTTCCTGTAAACTTAGTAAGAGAAACAGTTGTGCTCCTCATTGCTTGCTGTCTAGAGACACCAGTTACAACTCTTTGTTTTTATCACATTATTGCTAGGACACTTGTTACTTATTGATTTATTTTTAGTTTTAGCCATTTTTCCACTTGGGAATTTGAACATTTGGCTCTCACACCCTCTTCCTGTACCATGCATTGTATGAACTCTTTACATTACCTCATACTCTGTTACGGTTATATCATAATTTTGGTTAGCTCTGTATTCGTTGTTTACTTTATGACTGTGTAAACCATATTGCTGAGCCTACAAAGTGCCTTATAATTACTATACTGCACATTATTAGGTTTTTCTTTGAGTTAATGCTTATTCAGATGCTAAATTTTCTGATTACTTAGCAGGAATTTAACTCTAGACTTGACACTATCTCTGTAAATCTCCTGTAATGTGATCAAATTTTAGATATTTTTAGCTTTTTGACAAAGTCTTTCCCAGAATTTGTGGACATTCTATTCTGGACTGATTACTCTTTAGATCTTATTTACAGCTTGTTCTCTTGATTTCCTGGCATCCTAGAAAGTCCCATGGATTGCCTTTTCCCTGGCTCCCATGCCTTTGGTTTTCTTGGTTTATGCGCTTGTTAGTGAAGCATATTCTTTAGTAACTTTCTGAGGATGGGTTCATGGCAGATGGAATTTTTAAGACCTTGCATATCTATAAATTACTGTTCTAGCTTCTTAACTGATTGATAGTATAACTGGGTATAGAATTCCAGATTGAAGTCTTTTTTCTTTTCTTTTTTCCCCCCTTTTTAAGGAAGCTCTATGTCCAACGTGGGGCTTGAACTCATGACCCTGAGATCAAGAGTTGCGTGCTCCATTGAGTGAGTCAGCCAGGCACTCCCATATTGAAATGGTTTTTATTTACAGTTTTGAAGGCAGTGCTCCAACATCTTCTGGCTTCTGTTATAGCTTCTGTTACAGCTATTGAGATCACCTGTGCCATTTAGGTTGTTAATAGCAAACCCCTTTTTCTCGTCCTCTGGAAGCTTACATGACCTTCTCTTTTTCACATGCATATTTTTTTGGTGTGGGTCTATTTTCAGTCACTGTGCTAGGTACTTGGTGGATCTTTTCCTTCTGGAGACTGACTCATGGCCTTCGATTCTGGGACATTATTTTGAAAATTTTTGTTTCCTCCTTTCATTGGTCCGTTCCTTTTTATGAACCTCAAATTTTCTTATTCCTCTCTGGTTTTCTATTTTAATGGACCTTTTGATTTATTGGTAGGAGATTTTCTGAATTTTATCTTTGTTCAGTTTTTACTAACACATTTTAATTTTTTTTATTTTTTAAAGATTTTATTTATTTGACAGAGATAGCGAGAGAGGGAACACAAGCAGGGGGAGCAGGAGAGGGAGAAGCAAGCTTCCTCCGGAGCAGAGAGCCCAATGCGGGGCTCGATCCCAGAACCCTGGGATCATGACCTGACCCGAAGGCAGACGCTTAACGACTGAGCCACCCAGGCGCCCCTACTATCACATTTTTAATTTCTAAGAGCTCTTTTTAAAAATGTGTTCAGGGGCGCCTGGGTGGCTCAGTTGGTTAAGCGACTGCCTTCAGCTCAGGTCATGATCCCAGGGTCCTGGGATCGAGCCCCGCATCGGGCTCCCTGCTCAGCTGGAAGCCTGCTTCTTCCTCTCCCACTCCCCCTGTTTGTGTTCCCTCTCACGCTGTCTCTCTCTCTCTCTCTCCCTGTCAATTAAATAAATAAATAAAATCTTTAAAAAAAAATGTGTTCAATTTTTAAGTATCTTATTTAATGAATATTTTGTTTTCTTTCTCTGAGGCTATTAATGATGGTTTTGTTTTGTTCTGATAAGTTTTCTTTTCCCTGCATAGTATTTAAGTTTCTTTTGTTCTCTCTTTTTCATATTGGCTGTTTCCTCAAATATCTTTTTTTTTTTTTTTTATTTAAAGATTTTATTTATTTATTTGAGAGAGAGAGACAGAGAGCATGAGAGGGAGGAAGGCCAGAGGGAGAAGCAGACTCCCTGCTGAGCAGGGAGCCCGATGCGGGACTCGATCCCGGGACTCCAGGATCATGACCTGAGCTGAAGGCAGTCGCTCAACCAACTGAGCCACCCAGGCGCCCTCCTCAAATATCTTCTAATCTTTAGCTCTCTGCCTGCATCTGCTTATATCTAGGGGTTAAGGGCAGGGCAATTAAAAGTAGACTAGAAGCTCCTTGGGTATGGGTAAGGCCTCCTTGATTCCAGGCTGAACTGGCTGGGGGTTTCATTGGCAAATTCTTTTTTTTTTTTTTTTTTTTTAAAGATTTATTTATTTGTTTTAGAGAGAGCTCATGCACACAGGGGGAGGAGCAAAGGGAGAGGGAGAGAATCTCAAACAGATTTCCCACGGAGCATGGGACCAAATGTGGGCCTTAATCTCATGACCCTGAGATCATGACCTGAGCCGAAATCAAGAGTCGGATGCTCAACCAACTGAGCCATCCAGGCGCCCATCACTGGCAAATTCTTGATGTCAATATTTCTACATCTTTTTTTTGGGGGTTGATTTAATCAGATTCCTGAGAGAAGTGGCTTCCAGTCTCCTGCCCAGAGGTATAAAGCTGGCCAGCCTTTTGGGAGCCTAGTTGGGGAAAAATGTTTTGTATTTGGACTAGCAAAAAGAACACACACAGGACTTTGATAATGTGAAATTCAAGGTTCTTTCCATGAATATGAACAACAGAGTAATGGAATAAGTCTTTCTCTGGTTATTGTCTTTTTGCCCCAGAACTTACCGGCTTAAAACATTTCATTGTGCTAATGATCTCTGTTGGTCAGGGATTTGGACACGGCACACAAAAGAATGGCTTGTCTCTGTTCCATGATGTCTAGGGCCTCAGCTAAGAAGACTCAACATTTGGGGGTATCTTGACACATACGGGCTTGAATCATCTTTCCATGTCTGGTAGTTGATGCTGGCTGTGGGTTAGGTCCTTACCTGGGAATGGGGAGTACATCTGCTGTGGCCTCTCTATGGCTTGGGCTTTCTTTCAGCATGTGGCCTCAGAACAGTTGAACTTCTCCCATGGTGTCTCCAGGCTCCAATGGGGATGTTGTAGTGAGCGTGGTGGAAAGGTGTGTTTTTGCTTACCCTGCCTTGGAAGTCAAGCAGTGTCACTTTGCTGCATTTTGTTAGTTGCAGGTAATTCACGAGGCTACCTGGATTCAAAAGGAGGGGACATAGACCTCCACCTCTTGATGGGAGGCGTAATCAAGGTTGGATCCTAAGAAGAGCACATGAGATGAGAGATACGGCTATGACTATCTTGAAAAATGTAGTCTCTCACAGGGCTGGAGTTGGGGATGAGGAGATTGTGGGTGCAGTCATAGTAGTGAGTGTAGAGTTGTGGTAGAGGCGCTAAAGAGAGCATTGTCAGACCTACCTAAAGAGAACAGCAAGACTTCAGAAAGGAACCTGCTCTCATGAATTTTCTCAGGAAATGGATAGACGAGTTAGTGGTATCTTAACTTCTCAGTAGAAAAAACTGAGACTCAGGGGCTAATGAAGACTGAATAGAGTTAGTGATAAAGCCAGACTAAAATCTGGGTGTTCTGGGGGCGCCTGGGTGGTTCAGTCAGTTAAGCGTCTGACTCTTGATTTTTGGCTCAGGTCATGATCTCAGAGTCGTGAGGTTGAGCCATGTGTTGGGCTCCGTGTGGAGTGTGGAGCCTGCTGAAGATTCTTTCTCTCTGCCTTTGCCCTTATCCTCTCCCCTGCTCATGTGTGTGTACACGCTCGTGCTCTCTCTCTCTCTCTCAGAAAAACAAAAAAACAAAAAAACAACTGGGTGTTCTGACATTTAGCCTAGGCTCACGTTGGGAAATTTGAGTTCTTTGTTCTTTATGATTGTAAAGAGATTTGGCACAGGTAATAGAAGATTTTGGGTCATAATAATTTCATTTCAAAACATTTCTTAACATTTAAACTTCATTCCAAAACCTCTGACATGCTGTGTTAGGCTGACAGAGGAACGGAAGTATTGAATTCTGCCATGGCCCACGGTTCATTTTCTCTCTTGGTGTTCATTAAGAAAACGTATAAGAATTCTGTCTCCTTTGAGATTTATATCGTAGGACCAGAAGAGAGGATTCTGCTATCCTGGCTGAACTGTTAAAACACATTTCTTTACCTTCTTGTTTATCAGGAAGCTCAGAACCTCATGGCCCTGACCAATGTGGACACTCCATTAAAAGGTGGACTTAATACCCCTTTGCACGAGAGTGACTTCTCAGGTGTGACTCCACAGCGGCAGGTTGTACAGACTCCAAACACAGTTCTTTCTACCCCATTCAGGTATTGTGAATAAATAGATCTTTCCTGTTTTAGGAAAACTCAAATTCAAGGATTGGACATGTTTGCTTTAGTATGTTGATAGAGAATGGAAATAAGTGTTTAACTTGCCTTTTTGATTTCTTCTCACTCATAGTAGTAAATAACATAATAATATCCAGGAATTGGTTAAAACCAAATGGAGCTTTCTTTTTTTTTTCAGAGTTTCTGATGCTGTCACCTTGTTTCTGAATACATTTTATCTGATTTAAAAGAACAAATCAGTCCACTGTTAATGATCATTTGTTGAATTTTATAAAAATTGTAGTCCTTTATCTGTGTATTACCATTGCTTTTCTCCCAGCATTTTATTTTGAAAATTTCTAACATTCAGTTAAATGGTTAAAAGAATGGGAAAACAAACATTTATATCACTTATCACCTAGATTCTACAGTTGTTAATATCTTACTGTATTTGCTTTATCATATATCTATCTGTCAGTCCATCTGATTTTTTAATGCATTTCAAAGTAAGTTGCAGGTTTCTGTCCCTTCACTTCTAACACTGTCTTGTGCATATCATTAACTAGAGGTCAGAGTTCAGTCTTTGTTTACAATTTTTTTTGTTTTAAGTTACCACTTTTAAGAATTTTTAAGATAAAAACGCTGTAGAAGAAATTCATATTAAAATGAAAATTGAGCTTTTAAGGTTGGAAATCTTTGGGCTTTACTTCTAATTTTCAGTATTAGCGTCAGTCCTTCTAGTTGTTTAGTATGGGAAGCATCTCACACTGTTGGAACTGTACCTGACGGCAGGATCAAGAAGCATTGGCAGCCAAATCCTTAAATAATATTTAGTACTTTTGCCAGGCTTGTAGGAGAGCCTAATCCCTCTTTTTCCTGTGTATGTCTTGTCTCAACTAGATTGTAAGCTTCTTGGGGATAGGGACCATGTCTTAATGATAACACCTCACCTCACCTTTGGGAACACCTGTCTGGCAGCACCACTTATTTGCAACAGAGCCAAGATATAGGGAATAAGCAGCAACAACAATGAAAGGCTTTGATCAATTAAAATATAAGTTGTGGGGTCTGTGGACTTTATTCCTAAGAGAGTCTCTGCCCTCACTCAGTATATATAGGCCTGGTGTTCAGTTTCCAAACAAAATGTAAAGGGAGGAGCTATCATGCACACCCATGATAGTGGTGCTCTAGCCAACAGACCCTGGTGGTGAGGGGCAAATGATAAGATGAAGACACTGAACTGAACTCAAAAAGAGTTTCCTGGGGGTTTTTGAGCATGGTGGCTGACCTCCATGTTCTTAGCCACCCTGCAGTATGTCAAGGAAAGGTTGAAATAATGTTTGGTGGGCCTAGTTTAGCAAGGCAAGAAAATGTCAAATGTAATAACTTAAGTAATTAAAGTGAAAATACTATGTGTAAGTACTAAGGTACTTGAACTAAACCTGTATTTTAACCTAGAGAGCTAACTTAAAACCAGGTGGGGAGACAGAATTTCTGTATCTTTGTTTCTTTCTTTTATGCTTTCACATAAAATATTGTGAAAATTATTTTCACATAAAATAGTTTATGTGAAAAACATTTGAAAGCATGATCCAGATAAAATTGGCACTTTTATTAATTGGAATTTCTGTCTTTCTAGGACTCCTTCTCATGGATCTGAAGGGTTGACTCCCCGCAGTGGGACAACTCCCAAACCAGTTATTAACTCCACCCCAGGTAGAACTCCTCTTCGAGACAAGTTAAACATTAATCCTGAGGATGGAATGGCAGACTACAGTGACCCCTCTTACGTGAAGCAGATGGTACATGTCAATTCCCTTTTAATACTCTTTTTTAAAAAAACTGCGCTGTCTCCTGGGTGCCGTATTAAAATATTTCCCTTTGTTGGTGCGTATTGCATGCACCTTAAGATACTGTACACCTGCAGATGCCAGAAAAGAATGATTGGAGGACTTGAGAAGGAGAACCTTTTTGGTCTCATAAGCCTATTTAATATGTTTGTGAATATTGATTATGCTGATAGTAATGGTCCTTGTATCTCATATGATTTTATTCTTATCATTTACTAATTAGTTTACTTTCTTGAATGATACTTTTTTTTTCTATTTCTGTAAAATAAAATTTGAGTTTGGAGTACCTCATAAATTAGGTTTTGAGCCTTGATTCCTCTGTTTGCTCTATACTTTTAGAATAGTCTAGATCTCAAAGTTAAGTTGATGTTTATTGCTTATTTTAGTGAAGTTTTCCTTTGTATATTTTGCAAGCTGATATAGACAGCTAATTATAAAAGCCACAGTTTTATTTCTACCCTTGTTACTGCCTTTATTATGTCATTATTGGATCTTATTATATGATGCCACAGAAAATCATTGTGAGATTTTTTTTTAAATGAGCTCCAACGATATTGGCCTATTTTTACTTTACAAATTAATTCTAACTTCATGTATAGATTTGGTTAGTTTAGAATTTTTTTGATGCCCAAATTGATATCAACTAATGTCAACTGTGAATGGCCATATGACAACTAAACCAGTGAAGAATGTAATATGTGCAAAGTGCTGATCTGGAGACTTGAAAGGATCTAAGGTTGAGTAAAGATGTCCTTTGTCTTAAGGAAATTTATACTCTGGAGAGATTGGTGTACTAAACCAAGTCTGAAAAATAGAAGAACAGAATAAGCTCTCGGAGTAAAACCAATATACTTAGGGTGGCCAAAGAAAGAAAGAATCACATTTGTTGGGTGGGCACTTGGAAAGCCTTCGCTGAGGAGGTATGCTCAGAAGGAGATTGGGGGCTATCTCAGATGGAGGCCACGATATGAGTAAGCATGGAGCATGTTTTGGACATAGCAGCTCATCGGGTCCTCACACCTACCATACATGTAATGGAGCTATGGGGAGTGAGACTGGAAAGGTAAGCCAGGGATGTACTGGGGAAAACTTTGGGTACCAGGCAGTTTCTTTTGGGAAATGTGGACTGTTTTCTTTGGCCATCATATGATCTAGTAATTCCTCCCTCCCTCCCTCCCTCCCTTCCTCTCCCCCCACCCCTTCCTTCCATTTGTTTTTAAGTAAACTCTGTGCCCAACATGGGGTTTGAACTCACGACCCCGAGATCAAGAGTTGCATGCTGTACTGACTGAGCCAGCCAGGTGCCCTATAATAATTTCTATGAAAAATAAACACAAAAATTCAAGCATCTTTTCAGATTAGGTTTTATTAGTCCAAGGACAAGTTGACTTTTGAACTTGTTCTTTTCATTTGCTGTTAAATTTCAATGTCAAATGTTTTCCATAAATGGAAATCCTAAAGGATTTTTCTGCCCCTACAGAGGTAATTCCCAAACGTTCTATTAGAATATCCCAAAGTAATTGTATTGATCACAGATCAGCGTTTTTGATAATAATTTAGAGAAGAACGTGAGATAGAAATCAAGCAAAAAACTTGTCTCAGCTCTGAAGTTAGGGATCATTTTTCTAGAATTAATATAGACTATTTTTTAGAAACTCTTAAAGAATATTGGTTGAAATCTTAATGTCTTTGAATTGAGAAGGACCAATTTTTTTCTACAGGAAAGAGAATCTCGTGAACATCTCCGTTTAGGGTTGTTGGGCCTTCCTGCCCCTAAGAATGACTTTGAAATTGTTCTGCCAGAAAATGCTGAGAAGGAGCTGGAAGACCGTGAAATAGATGATACTTATATTGAAGATGCTGCTGATGTGGATGCACGAAAGCAGGTAGGTAATTGTGCTAGAGGGGAAATGAGAAGTTGCTGAGTGTGTCGGTAGGCTGGAAGAATAAAGAATGGTCATTAAATTTGTCAAGATCCCTACTTAAAAAAAAAAAAAGTTTTTTCAGTATTTAAAAAGATTGCCTTAAAGTAAATTACTTACCATCATTAATAATACAAAGTCATGTAATTAATGGTATACTGAGACTGTCTTGATAGGCGTTCTTAAAATGTGTATATATGTATGTATGTGTGTATACACATAGTCTTCTATTTTTATTTATTTTTTTAAAGATTTTATTTATTTATTTGACAGAGAGAGACAACAGCGAGAGAGGGAACAGAAGCAGGGGGAGTGTGGGAGAGGGAGAAGCATGCTTCCCGCGGAGCAGGGAGCCCGATGGTAGGGCTTGATCCCAGGACACTGGGATCATGACCTGAGCCAAAGGCAGACGCTTAATGACTGAGCCACCCAGGTGCCCCTATTTTATATTTTTTAAAGATTTTAATTTTTTATTTAGAGAGTGAGTGTGCAAGCGGAGCGGGGGGAGGGAAATTTAGAGTGTGTCAGAATAATATTAGTAACATCTTGTATTGATAATCTTATAGTTAGTTACTTGTTCATTTGCACTTACCAACCTGGTGATGTAAATAGGATAGGTATTGCTTCATTTTTGAGGTAAGGAAATAAGCTCAGGTTAATTATCTTCCCCAGCTTTCATATTTGGAAAGGGGTGAATCTTGATCTCACACTGAGGTCTTGTGACCCCTTTTAGGAATTCTTGCTGCAGTCCATTTCAGGATGATTTTAGAATTTCTAAGTGTGAATAGCTTTTAGAAGTGTGAATAGCATCAATACAAATATATTTTAGAAATCACACGAGTGTGTGCTTTTTGGTGGGTGATACAGGATAATACTTTTTGTGTTTAGTTCTCTTAGTTACTTTGCCCTACATTTACTCTTAGAGGTGCTATGAAATTCTAATGTGTTAACTCACATTATTCATGATTTAAGAATCAGGAAACAACACATTCATTGGCTGGCTTTTTGAATTAAAAATCAGTAACTTTCAGGGTGGAAGTGAGGGTTGTATTGCAGGATGAATAAGTTTAGGATTCCAATTTACTTATTTTAACTTTTAAATTTTATTTTAATTCCAATATAGTTAACATACAGTGTAATATTAGTTTCAGGTGTACAGTGTCGTGATTCAGCACTTCCATACATCACCCAGTGCTCATCATGACAAGTGCCCTCCTTAATCCCCATCACCTATTTCACCCTTCCTCCACCCACCTCCCTTCTGGTAACCATCAGTTTGTTCTCTGTAGTTAAGAGTCTGTTTCCTGGCGCCTCGGTGGCTCAGTCGTTAAGCGTCTGCCTTGGGCTCAGGTCATGATCCCAGGGTCCTGGGATCCAGCCCTGCATCGGGCTCCCTGCTCTGTGGGAAGCCTGCTTCTCCCTCTCCCACTCCCCCTGCTTGTGTTCCCTCTCTCGCTGTCTCTCTCTGTCAAATAAGTAAATAAAATCTTTTTTTTTTTTTAAAGATTTTATTTATTTATTTGACAGAGACAGAGATAGCGAGAGCAGGAACACAAGCAGGGGGAGTCGGAGAGGGAGAAACAGGCTTCCTGCTGGGCAGGGAGCCTGATGTGGGACTCGATCCCAGCACCCTGGGATCATGACCTGAGCTGAAGGCAGACGCTTAACGACTGAACCACCCAGGCGCCCAAATAAGTAAATAAAATCTTTAAAAAAAAAAAAAAAAAAGTCTGTTTCTTGGTTTGTCTCTTTTTTCCTCTTGCTGGTTTTATTTCTTAAATTCTGTATAAGTGAAATCATACCGTATTTGCCTTTCTCTGATTGACTAATTGCGCTTAGCATTATACATTTCGCTTAGCGTTATACTCTAGCTCCATCCATGTTGTTGCAAATGGCAAGATTTCATTCTTTTTTATGGCTAAAGGCTGAATAATACTCCATTGTAGTGTGTGTGGGTATGTATTATGTCTTCTCTACCCATACACACACACACACACACACAGACACACATATGTATATCCACACCAACCTACATACACCACATCTTTATCCATTCAGCTATCCATGGACACTTGGGCTGCTTCCATAATTTGGCTATTGTAAATAATGCTGCTCTAAATATAAGGGTGCATGTGTCCCTTGGAATTAGGGGTTTTGTGTGTGTGTGTAAATGCCCAGTAGTATGATGGCTGGATCGTAGGGCAGTTCTATTTTTAACTTTTTGAGGAACCTCCCATACTGTTTTCCAGAGTGGCAGCACCAGTTTGCATTCCTGCTAACAGTACAGGAAGGTTCCTTTTTCTCCACATCCTTGCCAACACTTGTTGTTTCTTGTGTTTTTGATTTTAGCCATTCTGACAGGTGTGAGGTGATATCTCATTGTAGCTTTTTAAGAAATTTTTTTAAGCAGGCTCCACACCCAGTGTGGGGCTTGAACTCACAACCCTGAGAGTGAAGAGTCAGATGCTCTACCGACTGAGCCAGCTAGGTGCCCCTATCTCATTGTAGTTTTGATTTGCATTGCCCTGATGATGAGAGATGTTGAGCATCTTTTCATGTGTCCCATTAGCCATCTGGACATCATCTTGGAGAAGTGTCTGTTCACGTCTTCTGCCCCCCCCCCCTTTTTTTTTCCTTCTGCTCATGTTTTAATTGAACCATTTGTTTTTTGGTGTTGAGTTGTATAAGTTCTTTACATATTTTGGATATTAACCCTTTATTGGATATGTCATTTGCAAATATCTTCTCCTATTCAGTAGGTTGCCTTTTAGTTTTGTTGATCATTTCCTTCAGTGTGCAGAAGCTTTTGATGTAATTCCCATAGTTTATTTTTGCTTTTATTTCCCTTGCCTCAGGAGGCATATCTAGAAAAATGTTGCTACAGCTGATGTCAGGGACATTACTGCCTGTGCTCTTTTCTAGGATTTTTATTAGGATTCCAATTTAAACAAAAGAATGACTATCTGATGGATGGAGCCATGTAAACTTGGAGAATGCTCTAGTAGCTATTGGCAGTTCTTAGTTTGTATTGTAATGAGAGAGTGAATAGACTGATTTCTGTTGCCTTATATTGTCTTTCTACAAGCCTACACAGATTTCTACAGCATTAGCTCTTGAGCATACATATTCTTATAGACGGAAGTGTTTTCAGCTTTATTGAAATGTGGCAAATACTGCATAGCTGTAATAACGGATATAACAATAATTTTTTAAGGCTATACGAGAGGCAGAGCGTGTAAAGGAAATGAAACGAATGCACAAAGCTGTCCAGAAAGATCTGCCAAGACCATCAGAAGTAAGTGTTAGAATTTCTGGCTTAGGAAGTTTTAAGTTTCTTCTTATATGATTGATGTTTTTATATCATTCATAAAGTCTGTAAAACATAATTTTATCTACTTTCTGTAATAGAGTAAAGCAGTTCCCAGATTTAATCGCTGAAATGTTTCACTGTACAAATAAGACTTTAGAGGGAAAGAAAGAGTTTCTTTTGAAAATGTAAAACCGCTACTTAATTCATGCTAGAACAAGTAATAGCATCAGTATTGCAGTGATATGTTTGGTAATTGTACTTATTTTAAAATTTTAGGTAAATGAAACTATTCTAAGGCCCCTAAATGTAGAACCACCTCTAACAGATTTACAAAAAAGTGAAGAACTCATCAAAAAAGAAATGATCACAATGCTTCATTATGACCTTCTACATCACCCTTATGAACCATCTGGAAATAAAAAAGGAAAAACTGTAGGATTTGGTACTAATAATTCAGAACACATTGCCTATCTGGAACATAATCCTTATGAAAAATTTTCCAAAGAAGAGCTGAAAAAGGTAGGATTCAAAAGGAATGTTTTGGTCTCTATTAAAAGTATTTATTAAGTACTGTGTATCATGGATGAACATGAGCTTATTTTCTCATGCTGATATTTATAAACAAATGAATTAGGTGATTAGGAGGTGAACGTTCACAGTAAGTGTTAGGAAGGAGACATACTTGACCTGCCCTCTTCCCCTTCCGTGATAGAGCTGCTTCAGGTGATCAGTGGCTTAGGTGGCAAGGTGTTTTTGTTTCATGGGTGTATGTCTGATGGACAGTTGCGATTTGCCATTTCCTGTGTTTAACTCTGCTACTTCTGATTAGAATTGAATACCTTTAATACTTAAACCTCATTTATTTAGATTAATAAGAAGCAAGCATATATTCGAAATGTTTCTTTCACCTAGTCAGAAAAAGGAAATACTGTTTACTGAATTTATTCCCCTCACAGGATTTCCCACTATCCTTTTGGATAAGTAAATACAGAAACATTTTCTTGCATAAAGTCTGTCCTGCCTCTTCCTCCATATGCATTTGATTATTTCTGCTTTGACAGAGCAAACAGCTGTGATTGTGAATAGAAATCTGTTCCATGGTATGAGGAAATACAGTTGGTACCGTGGTTGGAAGCGGTCATTAGCTTTACTCTTTTTTCTGTAGACCTTAGCCCCAAGGGGCAATGACAGACCTGTTGATTGGTATGCGCTATTGCATACTTGGGAGAAAACCCCTAAAATATCTTTTTTCTATCTTCTCTCCTGTGCTTTCCCTCTGCCTTTTTCTTACTTTCCGTTTTCCTTGTTGCAAAAGTAATAACGTGTTTATTAAAGCATTTTTGGAAAATGAGAAAGGAAGGAGGTTTAGATTTATATTGAAACAGTTTGCCCCGGATTTCTGAGTAACTCTGAATTACTCTTTTTTAGTAAGTGCGATGGGAAACTGACATCTTTTTTTTTTTTTTTTAAGGATTTTATTTATTTGAGAGAGAGAATGAGAGAGAGAGAGAGAGCATGAGAGGGGGGAGGGTCAGAGGGAGAAGCAGACTCCCTACTGAACAGGGAGCCCAACTCCGGTCTCCATCCCAGGACCTGGAGATCATGACCTGGGCGAAGGCAGACCCTTAACCCACTGAGCCACGCAGGCGCTGGGGATTAGACAATCTTTTAAAACACCCCAATTAAAATGCAAATATCCAGTTCCTGAGAAGTGTATCAAGAGACTCCAGATTTTATTTTTATTTTTTTATTTTTTTAAAGATTTTATTTATTTGCGAGAGAGAGAATGAGAGAGAGCAAGCACATGAGAGGGGGGAGGGTCAGAGGGAGAAGCAGACTCCCCGCCGAGCAGGGAGCCCGATGCGGGACTCGATCCCGGGACTCCAGGATCATGACCTGAGCCGAAGGCAGTCGCTTAACCAACTGAGCCACCCAGGCGCCCGGAAACTGACATCTTGTCGAGGGCCTGTGCTTGTGGCAAGGCATGTTTAATCAGTGGACTGAGGTTGAGAATTACACTCTGAACTCCATACTTGAACAGTCTCCTCTTTTTAGAGTGAAAATAGGGGAAGCTGGGATTTAGGAATTTACTTACATGTATGGAAACCTGAAATAAGGATCACACTGTGATCTGTTGTTGCCTAATAGAAGGTTCTGTAGGGAGTAGGTTCTAATAAAGTTTTTGAAAATAATCATTGTAGTTAGTGCTTTGGATTATTCACGTTAAAGAGCAGTTTGAATATTCTTTTATATTTTATGTGTGTATTTATATTCCTCTGTGTTCCAAAGAGAATTTGAAGCAGCTGTTTACTTAGCAGATTCTTTATGGAGAATTTAAGATAACTTAGTCATACTCTCTTCGAATAATTACAAGAGCTGAATTTGTAAATTTTTATTATGTACAGTTTGGGAGTGAAATACCATTTCTCTTATGAAGTGTCAGATTTTCATTAAGGATGTTAATTGTTTTTTTCTTTTTCTTTTTTTTTTTAAAGATTTTTTATTTATTTATTTGAGAGAGAGAGAATGAGAGACAGAGAGCAGGAGAGGGAGGAGGGTCAGAGGGAGAAGCAGACTCCCTGCTGAGCAGGGAGCCCGATGCGGGACTCGATCCCGGGACTCCAGGATCATGACCCGAGCCGAAGGCAGTCGCTTAACCGACTGAGCCACCCAGGCGCCCCAATGGTTTGTTTTCATTATTTCCCCTCAGAGATACTGTTTTAAAGTATCTAGTCTTTATCTCCTATAGACATGATTTTCCATTGTTTTAAGTTTTTTGTATTTGATTTTATATATTTTGGTCTGTCTTATTTTCTGATGTACTAGAACGATTGAAAGGTTTCTTTAAGGCACAAAAAAATAGTTGTCAGTTTTGAGCCGTGAAGCAAAGGGCTGGAAAAAGTTCATGTGGTATGGTCATGGAGTCATTGTGTCTGATGTTGGGCTAGGCTCTGTATGTATATTGTATCACTTAATCCTAATAACAAACATGTCAGGTAGGTATTATCCTCATTTTACAGATGAGAAATGGGCTCAGAGATGTTAAGCAAGTTCAGACAGCTCCTTAAATGGTAAAGCTATGATTTGTATCCAGGCCTGTCCAGCTCTATCCCCCTCATTCTCTCATTTTAAACTTTCTTTAGTAGTAAAAGCTGGTCTGTGATTCATTATTTTTTGATCTGTGCCCCCATCTCATTCTTTGGCAATGTCAGGGGCATTTCATCAGATGAGAAAAAGGCATGTACCAGAAGAAACGCCTAGTTCCCTTTCACAGTCCTGTGAACCCTGAAGTGTAGGGTGGGATTGGTAGAGTAGAAGGAGCACAGCCAAGCATAGGTACCATTTGGCTTGGGCATGATCCTGCCTTGCCTTTCCTAGAGATGTGTTTTTGAGCAAGTTGCTTAATCTCTCTGAGCCTGTTTTATCACCTTTAAGATGAGGTTAATACCAACTACTTTGTAAGGTGGTTGTGGTGCTTGGAGATAATGTAGGTGAAACCTTTAAATGTTTCCAGCATACAGTAGATATCCAAGAAATGGTGGCTACAATTACAATAAGTGAAGGCAAAGGATGTTTATATTATTGGGGATACATGGACACTTGACTTTTCAGATCAGTCTGTACCAACTTACTGGCTTTTTAATTCATTTTGCTTAGGTATTGTTCCTCCCTTCCCAAAAAACAACCAGTCAACCAAAACTCATTGCCTTTACCAAAGAGAGGAAAAACTAGTTTTTTAAAAAAGCTCTCTCTTGATGGCAAGTTACTGTAGTACCCAAACTTACTGAAATTATTACTGTACACAGGCCCAGGACGTTCTGGTACAGGAGATGGAAGTGGTCAAACAAGGTATGAGCCACGGAGAACTCTCAAGTGAAGCTTATAACCAGGTGTGGGAAGAATGCTACAGTCAAGTTTTGTATCTTCCTGGGCAGAGCCGCTACACACGGGCAAACCTAGCTAGCAAAAAGGACAGGATTGAGTCACTTGAAAAGAGGCTTGAGGTTGGTATCCTTTTAAAATTCTAATTTAAAGTGTACCTTGATTGAAATAATGAACCAAATAATACAACTGGAGGTAATTTCAGAAAGGTAGACCTGAGGTCTGAGGTGATTATTGCTTTTGCAGTTCTTTTTTTTTTTTTTTAAGTCTATTTATTTGTTTTAGTAATCTCTACACTCAGTGTGGAGCTAGAACTCACGACCCTGAGATTAAGAGTTGCATGCTCTTCTGACTGAGCCAGCCAGGTGCCCCTTGCTTTTGCAGTTCTTGAGGGAAAACTACACTGAAGTGTTTGATCTTCTTTGACTTTTTATTGGTTTTCAGAATTGCTGGACTTTATGATAAAGGTGCCCTCCAGATTGATCACAGGTCAAACAGAACCTTTTAAATGTGGGAGCAAGAGACAAGAAGTTAACACTAGTCACTCAAAACAATGTACATCAATGCTAGAATAGGAGAGAGCTCAGTGGTACCAAGAAGCTTTTTTCCCTATAGCCAACGGAGCACATTTATGAAACTTTGGTTCCTTTCCGTTCATCCTGATTCCTTTGAGTTTGTTACAGAGAGAGCACCGAGCTGGATTAGACAATGGCTTCTGTGATTTTTTTCACATCTGAGGAAAATGTTGAAATGTACTGGATGGGAGTTTCATGGCATATGGTTTCCTAATATAGTCTGTGTGTTTTGAATTCCAGAATCTGTGTAGGCATTTTGCCAATGGCATGTAAATTGTGGTTCATCCACCACTAGGTTGCCTTGTGGATTCTTAATGGTGGTCTTCAGGGATGTTTCTGAGGCCAGGATGGGATGGGGGAGCAAGGGGTGCTACAGGCAATCACATGCAGAAATGGCCTCAATTTCCTCTTATGTGATTACCAATTTCTTTTTACAGAAAGCAGATTGGAAAATATTTTTATTTAGGGTGAAAATAAAAAATGGTAATATTACTTGGGGTGATTGGTGCTGTGTGGGGCTTAGCGAAATGAACAGGAAAAAGCATTCTTTGGAAGGCAGCTATGCTCACCACTATACCACCAACGCAGATGAAAAAGCATTCTTTGAATATGAAATTATTCTAAGTCTTAATTTTACCTTTAAGATCACATATATAGGCACCTGATGGTTAACACCTGTGGGCCTCTATTATCATTTAGTGGGAATGTAGTTTGTTTTGGAAGTAATTCTCATATTTGGGTGAAATCTTTACAATCCAGTTGCTGTTACTCTAACTTCCAGCAGGGTGTGCTGTTGTGCTGTGTTTTAATTCACGATTTAAAGTCAGGGAAAGGAGAACATCAGTGGTCACATTTTAAGTTCTATTTTCTGTTGTGTAGGCTTCGTTTCTTATTTATAAGTGGTAGTTAGCAGTGTAATCCTGATCTAAGGTCACATCATAATTGATTAGAAAGCTATTTGGAAAGCTTCCTTGCAACATTGATATATAAATACTTTGGTCTCTCACTTAGTTTGAAAAGCTTCTCATTTGAGGTGGGTAAACTTTTTCTATTTCAAGTGGTAAGGACATTTTGTGCTCTTTAAGATATAAAAAAAGTTTTTCCCTAAATCTCATTTACTTTGTTGAGGCACTAACTTTCATGACAGCAAATAAATGTGTCACAAAGTGAGTGGTGCCATAAAGTACAGTAATTTTTATTTTTATGTTGAATTGGT
Organism: Mirounga leonina; assembly: GCF_011800145.1. Taxonomy (NCBI): domain Eukaryota; kingdom Metazoa; phylum Chordata; class Mammalia; order Carnivora; family Phocidae; genus Mirounga; species Mirounga leonina. The sequence goes on from NW_023270807.1 coordinate 10,941,138, forward strand.
CTTGTGAGTTTTGAAGGGAAAAATACAGAAAGAACCACTGCTGTTCTTTTGGAGATTTATTTGGGTCATTTATGAGCAACCATTAAAAACATGTGGTTCTCTTTGTTCAGTTCAGTACCAGGAACTGAAATCTTCCGTTGAACTATTTTTGTTGAAGGATTGGTGATTTTGGAAGAATATTCATAAAACAGTCTGAAGTAATTTTTCTTTTCTTGACTTCTGGATAACTTACTTTATTGTTTACCCAGCTAGTTACTTTTAAAGAATATGTAATCAAATCCTTTAATTTAGTAAACTACACTTATTTCAAATGAAAGTTCGTTAAATCTTTAAAAAGAAGAAAAGAGACTCAAAAACCCAAGTAAACAAATCCCCCATTTTATTTGTATCCATCCCTAATTCAGAACTAGGTTTGTTAGCTTATTTTAGTTTTTGAAGACACAATTCTACTGGTTTGAAATACATAAATATTTTATTTCAATTGTGGTAATTCTTTCATCATTTCAGTTGATTGCTAAATTATAAACATTATTCAAAGTTTGTTGTGGGGAAGGAACTCCAGTCGTATTATATAAACTAAATGCTATACTTAAATTATTCTTTCCACGCTTAGGTTCAGGGAGATATGCCTTTCTGTGCAAGCACAGTACACCATGGCTGCCAGTGTGTTTGATTTTTGCTGTCGTGAACTTTGGAACAGTGAATCTAAATTATGGTCCTATCACAGTGTATCAAGCAAGATGAAATCCAGCTTTGTCGTGGTTGGTGTCTCCTAAGTGGATTAAAAAATATGCCCCGAGGATTGTAGTGGAGCTGGTCTTTGAGCCATTACTCATGATTAGTATTTGCAACATAGAACTTAAATGAAAACCCATAAGATACTCATTTAAAACTAATAGAACCATCTCAGATTTTATGTAGAATGTGGTGGGTGGTGTAAGGAGTCTCTTAAATGCATAGAATCAGAATGTAGTCACAGGTCAGAAGTAAGTGGGATTAAGACTTCAGAATTGTAACCAAGTTCATGTGTTTTATTCTGCTTTGGAGGCAGAATTAATTTCAGAACCTTGCCAGATACATGTGCAGCAGCAGCAAACACAAGTGATAGCTAATATCAGAAAAGGAGAAGTTAGAAAGCATAGCACGTTGAGGCCATTTAAATACGGTATTTTAATAACTTCTGAGGGCATTGTAGGTGTATGGTAGGAGAGTAGAGTTATTGCTGTTTGTAGTGATGTCCCAGATTTAAAAAAAAAAACAATTTTTGTTCAGGGTCATCTCTTTTTCTTTTCTTTTTTTTTTTTTTTAAAGAGGGATGGCTAAAACAGGAAAATTTTTATTAGATGGTAAAAAATAAAATGGGCTTTAGCACTTGATGTAATCGTATGTTTAGTGACTATAACGGAGCATCTGCTACGTACCAGCCCTTGTTCTAGCCCCTGGGAATATAGCAGGAACAAAGCAGACAGGTTCTGTGCTCTTGGGGACTTCAGTTATCTGGAAAATGCTTCATGTGGAGAGCCTCATTTTCTGATGATGCCAGATAAATGAGTCATTACTGTATTTGGGAAGTGCAAATAGAATTTGAAGTGTTCTAATTTGTTTCCACTTTAAGTGGAACTAGGAAATCGTCTGAGGACATAATTATTTTGAGTGAAATAATTTCCAGTAGGTGCAAAAGTGAAATGAGAAGTTTGAATTTAGGCCTGCTATTAAATTTAATAGTATTTGAAATAGTATCTAAACTGCTGTGTTGAGGAAGTTTGGCTGAAAAGTAGATTTTGTCATGTTAGCTATAAAAATGGAAAGGTTTTCCTTAGAGGTGGAAACTAGGTCCAGAAGTAATACTTCTCCCTGTATTTTACTGGCACAGTCAGCTTAGGCAAGAAATATTATGTAACATCGACTTCTTGGAAATAAAGTAACTTAACACAGATAACACATTTAAAATCTTTCTCAGTGTATTTGTAGAACTCTTATGAGGACCCCTGCCTTTATTGAATGGTAATATTTCAGCAAAATTCGCTGTACAATGGATCATATTTTCTCAGTGATTTTCATTATAAAGTCAGATATTTTTACATAGGAAAAAATTCACCCTTAATACTTTAAAGAGTGAAAGCTTAGGGTAGGGATCAAGTTGTTGGGCAAATCTGGGTGGAGGACTCTGTGTTGTAGTCACTCGGCAAGTTTATGTTCCCTTGTGGGTGTGTGTGGGGAGGGGTGACACGGGGCACAAGAGAGAAGTTTCTAGTACTCTGGAATGCTCCCTTTCTCAAGTTCTGTTCTTTCCCTTGACCCTTACAGGCACTGACAGATTTCTTGGTTGTTTCTAGCAAGAACTCTAGAGCTGGATCAGAGATCTCCTTGGTACAATTGTGTAGCTTCTGTGATGCCTCAACATTGAGTTGAATTTGTTTCATGTGTTTCATTTCCTATTCCTAACTCATGCAGATGTAAAGTGCTCTTGGTATTGCTTTGTTGGTACATTACTGTTCTTGAAAACGCTTTTAGTAAGGTTTTGCCTCACTTCTTAGCTTGCTTTGTGGGAATGCAGCCTGGTGGTTGCTAACTCGGGGAGATGCTAGCGGTAATCACTTTCTCAGACCTGCAGCTCATCAGTATGGAGAGGGTTCACTGATAGAACTGAATGCTAGTGAGTAGTATAGAGATTAAAGGAAAGGCACTCATGGACTCTTATTGTTTGCAAACATTTTGGTGGTTGAACCACATCGTTACTACTATAGGATCATATTGCTAAATGATGGACTAGGAAGTGGAACTGCCATCAACTCTATTTATTTTGGGTATCCTTAAACCTGTTTTTCCAGTGGTATAAAGTTATATTCTGGGCCCCCAAGCAAGAGTTTCACTGAGGGATGCTCTTAATGTTTCTGAACCTCACTGTAACAGACTTTAACTGAAGACAGTATTGGAGACCCAAGGATAATGTGTTTATTTTGGAATTACTTAAGCTTAGTAACCTTAACAAACTTAGTGAGTTCGAAAGTAACAATTACACTTTTATAAGTCCCATACAGCCCCCTTTTGTAATGACCCGAGGAAACACTTATGGTTCCACTGATTCATCTCCTGGGGACCATCAGTTTTCCATTGGTCTCTGGCCAGTCTTTTTTAGACAGTTTCTCTTCTATGCATTTAAAAAATAACATTTGTAGGCGTTTTTCTAAAAATAATACCTGTACTTTGTAGAAAATTTAAAAAGAAATTAAAAAACAATTTGAGAAGAAGCCTACCATCCAGACATAATCACCTTAAACATTTTGAGGGATGTGTATGTGTGTATGTATATATTTATATACACGTGTGTGTGTATGTATATATATGACTAAAGATAGAAAAAATTACCATATGCATCTATGTGTGGATGAAAGGAGGAAGGTGTTTAGAAACTGAATTGGAATCACCGTATACTACTTTGTTAATTTAATAGTATATTATTACAAATATTATTAAAAAAAAAAAAGAAACCCGATCACTTGCTCTCATTTATAAAGTTGTGGCAAAGAACAGCTTTGGCGAAATCCCCAAGTAATTATATACTCGTTATATTCTGCCCAACTTCTTAAAAAGTTGTTAAATAACCTTTTCTTCCCTGTAAAATTTTTCTAAGGGATGTTTGTTTTCTTATGATCTTATAGCTTGTTAAGAATAAAAGAATTAGGAATTTAAAAGTGTAAGCTGGGGAAAGTCAAAGTTTTTCTCAAGTGTCAAATAAAATTCTTGTAGGCTAATATCTCAGAAAGAATGATGGGCAGATCCATTAATTAAGATCTTGTTTATGTGTGTCTAGAATAACTTGTTTTTCAGGGAACTGTCTGATGGCATTAAGCCATTTAGACCCACAGCTTGAATTTCTTCAGGCATGTTTGCATTTCAGGGGCTGAGGCAAGGAGGATGTTCGGTTTATTAGTAGTGGTGTGGCCTAATGTGTTGAACTTTCAAGTAGGACACATTCTGTAGTTTCTTCACTTAGTCGCTGTGTGGCCTAGGGCAAGTTACTTAACCTCTCTGAGCCTCAAATTTCCTTACCTGTAATATTTGGGTGGCTAATAGTTTTTATCTCGGAAGTGAGAGTTTGAGATACTGTAAGATTAAATGAAATACTGTGTGCCTAGCGATTACGAGGTTTAGTGAGTGGAAATTCTCTCCCTGTCGCTTCAGGTCTGTTGGATTAAACTTGGTTTGATACTCTCAGGTATCAAGAAGTAACTTTGGTACCTTGAACAACAGGGTGGCTGAGTTTTTATTCTATAAATTTTGATGACTGTCTGAAATTTGAGACATGGGTTGATTTTCACAGAGATTGAGTAAGGCTTAAGGCTCAGATTTTGGTTAGTATAAATGGATTTTAACATAATTGTGGATTGTAATTTAACATCTCATATATACATTTTGGTGTGTTGAAATCGTTGACATACTTGTAAATTTTGATGTCTCTTATATTTCATTGTATTGATTCATGGTTTGTGGTGTACAGTCTTTTTTTTTAATTTTTAAAAAGATTGTATTTATTTATTTGACAGAGAGAGACACAGCGAGAGAGGGAGAGTGGGAGAGGGAGAAGCAGGCTTCCCGCCGAGCAGGGAGCCCGATGCGGGGCTCGATCCCAGGACCCTGGGACCATGACCCGAGCCGAAGGCAGACGCTTAACGACTGAGCCACCCAGGCGCCCCTGTGGTGTACAGTCTTAACAAAATAGCCTCTGCAGTAGATACTGAATTTGAATTTTCTAGAACCTTTTATTATGGGAGTTTTCAAATAAACCCTAACGTGGATTAGTTTAATGAGTCCTCAAATATTAGCATCCAGCTAGGGATATCAACTCACAACCACTTTTGTTTCATATATTATTCTCTCTTTCCCATTATTTTGAACCACATTCCAGACATCGTATTATAAGACTGAGTTATGGTACATGAAATTTGTCAGTTTGGTCTCCCCCACACATTGGTATGTAGATACATTCTCATTCATCTCCCCTTTTGGATTGAATTTTACTTTTTCATTTTAGATGTAGTCAGCTTTAATTATATCAAGTGTTGTCCTACTTTAATTTTTTCATAGTTACAGTTTTCTTTTCCTCTTTTTTTTTTTTTTTTTAAGATTTTATTTATTTGAGAGACAGGCTGAGGTAGCGACAGGGAGAGGGAGAAGCAGGGAGAGCAGGGAGCTCAACTCGGGGCTCTGTCACAGGACCCTGAGATCATGACCTGAGCCAAAGGCAGACGCTTAACCCACTGAGCCACCCAGGCGCCCCTAGGTACAGTTTTCTAATAGTGAATTTTGTGTTGATACATATTTAAAGCTTAAGCTTCCATTACAACCATATCTGGTAGATTTGTCTGGTGACAAGTTTACAAGGTATTTAATCCTATCTCCACTCCTATCTCTGCTACTATCTCTGTTGGATGTTTTAAGAAGAATTTGAAGTGCATTTCTAAGTGCAGATAAGGATTTGAAAAAAAAAATTTTTTTTTTGAGAACTTTTTATAAGTCAGCTCTAACCATACTGTCGAAGCTCCTTAAGCCAATATTGTTTTGTTCAAAATAAGTTGTCCTTCTGGAAGGGCAATTGCTAATACTTAATTTTTTTAGAAAGGCTTAGAAATACGAATTTAGTTAAGTCACAGTCTGGTTTTTCCTGATTTTTTTGTATTTTAAACAATAAGGTCTTATACCCTGTTGGACTTTAATATTTCTGTGGTGTATGAGTATGGGGTGGGGGAGTTGGACTAATTTAGGGCAGTTCTGTTCCATGAATGCATGTGCATTTCATGTTTGAGGTTTCTTGGCTAGAAAAAAGCCAGACCTTATAGGTTAGCATTTTTCCCTCCTAAAGCGCATTGAGCAGGCATAGGTTGAACATTTTACAAAGTGTACAGATAATCTTCCTTCACATTTTAATGATCAGATGGCAGACGTAAGGTAACTGAGCTTAAATTGAATATTAAAAGCTGCATTTAATTTTTCCTTATACTTTTCGTGACTAAATTTATGTAGTTATTTGACTATAAATTTTTTCCTTCGCTTAATTTTTTGGTAATTTATTTCCATATTTGCTTGGAATCTTAGTACAGTATTTGAGCCAGAAGATTTTATATAAAGCTTGAACTAAATTAAATAAAATTGTTGGCATGAAATGGAAGCTAGCAACTTTGAAAGTTTTAAAATCCTTGATAGTTTGGGGAGCATAAATGACTCAACCATATGAGGTAATCACCAGATACAAGGTACCAGTCATTCAAAATGTGTCTTGATGACTAATTAAACACTTTTAGAACATAAGTATTAGGTTCTTGTACCAAATTGGAAATTGAATATCCATGGAGTGCAGTGCATAGCTATTTGAATTATCTTAACCAATGAAAATGAAAATTTGTATGTCTAATTTTTAAAATGTGCTATATATAGGGGCGTCTGGGTGGCTCGGTCGGTTAAGTATTCAACTCTTTATTTTGGGTCAGGTCATGATCTCAGTGTGGTAAGATTGAGCCCTGTGTAGGGCTCCGTGCTCAGCAGGGAGTCTGCTTGAGATTCTCTCTTTCCCTCCCCACCCCCCCCCCCCCCCCCCCCCCCCTCCTGCTTGTTCGCTCTCTCAAAAAAAAAAAAAAGTGCTGTGTGTATTAATTTGAAATTCTGTGCTGTTAATGTTAGGGTTTTGGAATGTTTATTTGAATCCACATATGATTAGAGTATCTTAGAACATGCTGAATTATAGTATAACTCCATCATAATATAACTCTATCCAGCAACTCCATCCTGATTGCCTAGTAGAGTCATCTGGGGGCTTTAAAAATACCAAGATCTGAGACCATTTAAATAAGGGTCTCTGGGCTTAGGGCACTGGCACTGGTAGATTTGAAAAGCTCCGCGGGTGATTCTAAAGTTGAGCTGGGGTTGAAAGCCACTGGCTGGAGAAGACACATTCCAGTACATGTTACTTGCCATGGTTGTCCTCAAGAGGCAAACTGCTCTCTTAAAAGAAGGAATAGCTATTTTTCCTTGCTTTATTTCCAGGAAGGATTCTGGGTCATTTTTTATTAAAGTTGGAATTTTAAGGTTTTAAAGCCTCATCATTAGTCCCTTGGTCCATTAGAGAGGGGAGAGCAAAATGGTTGAACTCTTAGTATATATAAGGTAATTGTAATCAGACCTGACACTTGTTAATTGTTTCCTCTGTGCTAGTCCCTGGGAGGCTAAGGGTTTGACATCTATTATATTACTTAAGCTCCATAATAACTTATAGCAGTGACTGCCATTTTACTGATGAGGAAAGGAAGACAGGTTAAATAGCTCGCATCACCTGAGAACAGTGGGGTGGCAGTGCTAGGTGGTGAGGGTGACTCGGTGCGCCCTCTCCTGTGCTGCCTGACTCCGCACAGTGTTTCCTTAGACATCGGTGCCATGGAACTTTGTTATCTGTTAGAGGAAAATGGCTCCTTTATAAAGGACATTATTTATTATCCAAATGAATTGCAGACAAATAAAAGCTTACTAGCTTTTTATGGATTATTATTTGGGTGTACATTATCTTGAAACTACTTAGTTGCAGAGTCACTTGATGGAATCAGTTGAGGTGGGGTGGGAGAGTGGGGGAAGAGAGGAAGTAAGTTGAGGGGGGGAGGAAAGAAAGAACAGACCCACACATAAGAAAGTAACACAGATTTAATGGTTATTCTTGTGGCTCTGACCTCATAATTGTAAGTGTTGTATGTTGAAAACATGCATTTGCAGATCACTTTAAAATACGAAGTGATTATATTGTGGGACGTAGAATATACACCTAGAGTAGGTGTTATGTGAATGGGATTCTGTATTACACACCTGTTTCCTTCTCAGCCAGCTCTCCTTGGACTCCCTCACCTGGGGCTTTCTCGGCCCTGCATCAGCTCTAGCATTTTTCTGGTATCTTGCTTTTGTTAATTGTCATCCTCCTCCTCTTTTGTGAGTTTGAATTCTTTTCCCCTAATTTTTAGAATGAGTTGAGGAGGCAGCCCATCTATGCTCAGTATACATATTTAATAGGAAAACTGTCATCTCTCAATTTTCTGGTGTCTTCACTTTTCAAAAACTAAAGATTTTTTTTTCATTGCCAAATGTGATATTCTTTTTCCTTTATGGGTTTTGTGCCACATTTAGAATTATAACATTATAAAAATAAACCAGTAGTTTTATAGTTTAAGGGGATTACATTTTGATTACAACTATGGTGCATTAATTGGACATTATTCAGTTGTTAAAAATGTACTGGATGTATAATATAGACGTGCATTTTCCCCCACTTTTATTGAGAAATAATTGTACATCACTGTATAAACTTAAGGCGTTCGGGATGATGGTTTGATTTACATGTGTTGTGAAATGATTATCGCGATAGATTCAGTTAACTCCATCATCTCATGTAGATAAAATATAAAGGAAGAAAGAAGAAAAAAAGAAAAAATGTCCTCTTATGATCTTGAGATTTACTTTCTTCACAACTTTCTGTATATCATACAGCAGTGTTAGCTGTAGTCATCATATTGTATAGAAGTACATTTTGGGATAAAAGTGGTGAAGATGGGTCTTTGCCAGTCCCCAAATCAGTGCAGATTAATGATAGCAGAAGTTATTTTCAGAAGCAGAGATTAGTTTTTCTTATACTATGAAATTCAAACTTGCTTTGAAATTGAATCATGGATGAAGTTATAGACAGATGATGTGGGACTAAACTGTGAAACCCTTCTAGTACAAGACAAACCCTTCTTAGGCCAAATTTTGTGTTATGGTAGCTAAAATATAAGGAATTCTAATGTACCTTTGCTTTGAGGAGGTAAATGAACCAATAGTGCCTTTTTAGTTCCATTATTTAGCCTGTTTTTCTCATGTCTGCTGATGTGATCTTCCCCCAACCCCCAGATAAACAGGGGTCACATGACAACGGAAGCTAAGAGAGCTGCAAAGATGGAGAAGAAGATGAAAATTTTGCTTGGGGGTTACCAGTCTCGTGCTATGGGGCTCATGAAACAGTTGAATGACTTATGGGACCAAATTGAGCAGGCTCATTTGGAGTTACGCACTTTTGAAGAACTCAAGAAACATGAAGATTCTGCTATTCCCCGGAGGCTAGAGGTAACATTATTGCCTTGCGGCATTGCTTCAAAAGAGAACTGCAAAGAATTACCAGGGCTTTCCTGTTTTTTCTTTTTCCTGTGCAGACTATCTCTGCAGTTGATACTGTCTGGCTTTTTTCAATGAGAGCCTGAAGTTTTTGACTTATCTAGAGTTGTCTGTGTGTAGATGGATAGACCAGGCCAATGGTGGATACAGTGGCTTTTCCTTTACTAATTTTCTGGTTTGTATATCTATACACTGTGAAATAGAATAAGTAAGCCTTGTGATTTGTCCCCCTGAAGCTTAATTGTATCCCATTCTTCTAGCTCTCTGACGTACATTAAACCAGTGTCTGTTTTGTAATTTAGGATGCTGGGAGTATAGCTGGTCATTCTCAAGCATGAAATTCCTTTGGCTAGATTTGGTTTATTTCTCAAGTGTGCATGATAGTCACACTTGGGCAGTCAGGGCTTAATAGAAGTGCATTCGTGGGTATTGATAGGACGACAGTGGCTTGTTTATTTGACACGGCAGCGGAGATTTTATAAGATTTTGCAAGATTTACAAATGGTAGTCATTTGACCAGAGAATGGTTGCAGTACTTGTTTTACAGCACAAGTAGTTGCTATTTCTTGTTTCTCTGGGGGAATACCTAGCCCTTAAGAGTCATGACGTAGCTCAGCTATTTGTAAGATGATAAAGTATCATAAGATATTTTTAATTTTCAGTGTGCTTACATATGAAATAATTATTTAATATTTTTGTCTCTTCAAGTGTCTAAAAGAAGATGTTCAGCGACAACAGGAAAGAGAAAAAGAACTTCAGCATAGATATGCTGACTTGCTGCTGGAGAAAGAGACTTTAAAGTCCAAATTCTGAAGCATAGTTTATATTCTGTCACAAGATGAATTAATTGCTGGTTTTCATACTCTGGAAGGCTGAAACTGATGATTATCTTCATTGACAAATTTACCCACAATCTGTGGTTTTTCAGTTGTTTGTTTTAAATGATATCAATCTTACACAGTCTATGTATAAAGACTTTAACTCCACAGGACATTTTAGGGTTTAAATTATTAAGATGATCGATCATTCTTTTAGCAGTGTCATATTTGCAAAATTTTTTTAGTTTTGGCCTTTAATTTTAAAAGCCTGATTTTAAAGTGCTGCCTGTGAGTAAACTCTTGAATAAAAACAAAATGTAAAAAATTGAGAGTGTAGCCTTTTGTTTGAAGTAATTAGATACTTAGAATGCCCACAAACCAGCAAGTATGTACTCTGTGTCATATTTAATGAGTAACTCTTGGGTAATCAAAATGGTGATCCAGTATTTTAATTCCTTAAGAGGAGTCCTTTTGTGGCTTTGTTAGTTTTAGCATAGAGTATTCATTTCTCAGTACACTGACAAGATTAACATTTTAACACCTCAGTTTTTTTGTTTTTTTTTTTTTTTAGTATAACTTTAGGGAAGGTCTCTTCTCTGCCCAGCTACTCACACAGTTATGGATTAGGACTCAAAAGATTTAATTTTTATCAACCTGTTCTTTTCTTGTAAATGTCTTTTTGATAAAGGCATGTTAAAGATTAATTTCAGTAAGACTGTTGGAACTTTTTTAAAGCTTGGTGTTTATCTTAACAAGTTCATTACACAAGTGTAGAATTTGGGGAATGGGTAGGAGTGGGAAGACCTGACTTTATAATTCACATGAAATTATTTGGGACAGTTATTAATTGGCTACAAGTTTGGTATAGACCAACAGTATGTTGGACTAACCAGGCAGATGTCCTAATCTTAAGAATCCTAGGGACTAAAAGGAGGTAAGGAAGGATTGATTCATTCATTCATCAGATATTTATTAACTATATACCGGGTGTCAGACTCGTGGAGATAGAACAATGAGTAAAATAGGCATGACTCCTGTTTTGTGGTGCTTATGGCCTGTTGGGAATTTTAGGTGATTAAAAATCAGGTGTTTATCGAGTGACTCTTCGTATGTGCCAGGCACTTAGTTAAGTGTTGGAGATAAACTCTCACGGAGATGACAGTAGGAGGAGGAGATACTCCGTATACCAGGAAAAGTATCAGATCATGAACTTAGATTCTATGGAGGGAATTAAAATAGGGTAATGGGAGATAGTGACTGGGTGGCTACTTTAGGCTGGATGATCAGAAGAGTCTTTGAGGAGGTAACTTTTAAGATAAGATGTGATTAACATCTTAGAAGGAGCTATTCTTGTGGGACTCAAGGAAGAGCAATACCAGCAGAGTGAAGAACAAGCACAAAGCCCCTTTGGAGTGTTTGAGGAATAGAAAAGACGACCATGTGGCTGGAATGTCAAGAATAGCGTTTGAGTAAGGCCTACATGAATAGGGGCATATTTATAAGGCCTTGGTAAGAAATTTAGATTTTATTCTATTATGGGAAGCTATGAGAAGATTCTGAGCAAAGGAATGACATGGTTAGATTTGGTTTAGAGAAATATCCTGTGGTCATACTGCATAATGTCTCACTGGCTGAAGACGGGGAAGCCGGTTAGTTGAGGAGCATAAAGTGGTAATCAGGCAAACAGCCATACTGACTCAAACCAGGATAGAGGCAGTCCTGGTGGGGACAGGTGCAAAAATTTGAGTGGTAATAATTCTGTGGTCTCATTGGACTATATATTTTTCTAGTATCTAGCCGCTTAATTCTAGTACTTGTTTCAGTAATTTCACATGGTTTTCTAGGGAACACTTTGATATCATCTATGAATAATGATAATGTTTCTTCTAGTAGTTTAATTTTTGTTGCATGTTTTGTTGGCAGAAATGTTTAGAAGAGTGTTAAATAAGAATGCTGATGGTAGACGTTTTATTTTTGATTTTAATGGGAATGTCCATAGTATTTTACTTTTAGGCTGGCTGTTTTGAGTTCTTTATCTAGAAAGGAAGTACCCCTCCACTTTTAGTTTTTAAAGAACCTGAATTAGGGGCGACTGGGTGGCTCAGTCGTTAAGCTTCTGCCTTCGGCTCAGGTCATGATCCCAGGGTCCTGGGATCGAGCCCTGCATCGGGCTCCCTGCTTGGGCGGGAAGCCTGCTTCTCCCTCTCCCACTCCCTGTGCTTGTGTTCCTACTCTCGCTGTGTCTCTGTGAAATAAATAGATAAAATCTTTAAAAAAAATAAAAATAAAAAAATAATCTGAATTAGGATCGGCTCTGGAATTTTGTCACACATGCTTTTTGGATATCTCTTAAGATTATCAGATGGTTTTTTTCCATTTAATTTGTTGATGACATATCAATAGATTTTCCAATGTTAAACCGTCTTTGAATGCCTGGAATCAGGTAGATTAATTACAAAAATTTTTTTTTTAAGAGGTGCCTGGGAGGCTCAGTCGTTAAGCATCTGCCTTCGGCTCAGGTCATGGTCCCAGGGTCCTGGGATCGAGCCCTGCATCGGGCTCTCCCTGCTCCGTGGGGAGCCTGCTTCTCCCTCTCCCACTCCCCCTGCGTGTGTTGTCTCTCTCGCTGTGTCTCTCTCTGTCAAATAAATAAATAAATAAAAAATCTTTAAAAAAAAAAAATTTTTTTAAGATTTACATTTTACTTGCATCTTATGTAGACTTGAATGATACGGATTTAAAATAGTTGATCTTGGGGCTCCTGGGTGGCTCAGTCTTTAAGCGGCTGCCTTCGGCTCAGGTCATGGTCCCAGTGTTCTGGGATCGAGCCCCGCATCGGGCTCCCTGCTCCGCAGGAAGCCTGCTTCTCGCTCTCCCTCTGCTTGTGTTCCCTCTCTCGCTGTCTCTGTCAGATAAATAAATAAAATCTAAAAATAAATAAATAAATAAAATAGTTGATCTAACAATACTCACTTTGTTTTCAAAATTTGAAGTAATGCACATACTTACAGCCTACAAAATGACCAAGGTTTGCATAATTTCAAAATTGGCAGTCTCAGTGCATTGTAGATGTATGGCTCACGCTTTTGCCATATAGCAGTGCAGCTTTAATTGGTAAACAGCTCTGCATCATCTTTGTTAGTACCCTGTAAAGCCCAGGGTTCTTTACCAGCAGCACTCTGAGAGCGATTTTGGTAACTTTTCACATTCACATTTATCTTATTTTTCATTAACTGGTTGTGTTGAAAAGCATGTTTAAGTCTCAGTAACTTTGGGACAGAAATTAAATATGATACAGAGCCCCCCCCCCAAAAAAAACCCACCAGAAGGAGTGAGATCTCATCTTTGAAATATTAGAAATAATGCTGAGATAAGAAAATTCAGTCTCCAGAGAAAAAATACCTAACAGCACGTGTAGATTTCTGCTGTCCAACCATTTTATCCTCACTATTTTCACATCTGTTTTTCTGGGAACCTTAGTTGTGAAGTACGTGATGTCCTGCAATGCATTTCTCCTAAAATGTGGCTGCCCTATTGGCCCTGTAAACTTTGATTTGCTAATAGGTTATTTAGGAAAATTGCATTTTTTACGTAAGTGAATTTAGTCTTTTGGGCTGTTAGCTCTTTTTTTTTTTTTTTATAAGTAGGCTCCACACCTAGTGTGGAGCCCAAAGCAGAGCTTGAACTCACAACCCTGAGGTCAAGACCTAAGCTGAGATCAAGAGTTGTATGCTCACCGTACTGAGTCACCTAGGCGCCCCAGTCCAATTTCTGACATGGAGATTTTGCTAGCTGTATAAGGTGAATAGGATAACTATGTATATTTTTCTTTGCATCAAGCAGTTATTCATTGGAGGGATTTGTTCCATTAAAGATTGAAGGATTGAGCTGAGAAACCTTTGAATTGAGAGCCCTTTTGGGAAGTAATTTCTTGACAACAGTTTCTTCTGTGACTATGTTATCTGTTTTTAAATTGAAGTATCTTTAAATTTGATTTTAAAATTTTGTTTTAAAATGTATTTCTCCTTTGGTGTTTGTTATTTGCTAAATTTAAGTAATTTATACTTTTCCAGAAAACTTAATTTTGTTGAAATTTTACACATTTATTTGCAGAGAATTTTAATAGAGAGTAAGAAATCTATATTAAGTTTGTTACTTCTAAGTTACAAGGAATTGACCTTAATTTTACCATTTCCTATTTTTTCCTTGATTTGACTTCGCTACAGGTCATCTTTTTTCCCTTCAAAAAAAACCCAGTGTTTGGATTTATCACTTGTCATTTGTTTTAAAATATATTAATGTCTCATTTTATGTGTATTTCTTTTGTTTTCTGTAGAGTTTCTTGCCCTGTAACTTTTTGAGTCTGATGTTTATTTTTTGTTTCTATTTGTATACAAATAAAGGGTTTTGGTTATCTCTAATTTCAGATACGTTTACATCCCAGCTACATTGATGTGTCTTGTTTTCTAAGTGGTTTATCATTGTGTTTTAAATTTTTGGTTAAATAAATTTCTGTGTGGTTGGCTTTTTTCTTTTTTAATTGTTGCTCCTTGTAGCATTTTTACCTTGTAGCAAGGAAATACGGCTTATGTAGTTTCTGCTTTTTAGGACTGAGGTTTTGGAGCCCAGCATTTAAAAAAAACGTTTTATGGATGTTTTAAATGAAGCTTTATTTAGTTCATGTGGGACAGAGGTGAACATGTATTCAACCACTTTAATTATATTATTCAAATTTTATTTTCTTATCTTGGGGTGTAAACTACCATAGACTAAATGTTGTCTTAAAGTCTTCTAGATCTTTTTCTCAATTTCAGCTTGTCTAGAGCTTTTGTTTCATATATTTTGATACTGTTGTTTAGTATGTAAATTCTTGTGTCTGTTAGGGGTCATTCATAAAAGACTTGCTAGTCTATAAAGTTACTCCTTTTCTCCTTTATACTTTTACTTTCAAATTAACCTCTTTGAGATTGGAATATTCTTTTTTGTTTATATTTGCTTGATAAGTTGTCTTTTTTTTTTTTAACTTCTATATAATTTTTTGTTGTCTCTAAATAGCATGTCTTGGGGCGCCTGGGTGGCTCAGTTGGTTAAGCAACTGCCTTCGGCTCAGGTCATGATCCTGGAGTCCCGGGATCGAGTCCCACGTCAGGCTCCCTGCTCAGCAGGGAGTCTGCTTCTCCCTCTGACCCTCCTCCCTCTCATGCTCTCTGTCTCTCATTCTCTCTCTCGCAAATAAATAAAATCTTAAAAAAAAAAAAAAAAATAAATAGCATGTCTTGTTGGATTTTCTATTTTAACCCATTTGGAGAGTTTTTGCAATTTAAGAGGGGAGACGGATAATCCATTTGCTTTTATGTTAATTACTGACTTTGGTCTTCTGTGATCATGTTTTATGCTTTCTCACTGATGCCTCTCATTTCCTAAATGGACTGTAATGTTCTGGGTTTTAATTTTCTTAGTGATTTAGGAAATACGCATTCTCTTTTAAGTTTTACAAATGATGATGGTATCATTTAGGGTTCAGGACCCATGCAAGAGAAAGAAACCATACCAGTAATTTGAACAGGGAAATTTAATATGAAGAATTATTAACTATAACAGGAGATTAACCACTAAGACGGGCAAAGACAACTCTAAAGAATACAGGGCTAGCAGATGTAGAGAGGAACCGTACCTGTAGACTGAGAGAGTACTCAAGTAGGGAACGTTCTTTTTTATGGCTGAATAATACTCTGCGCGCTTGTGCACGCAAGCCTGTGTATGTGTGTGTGCGTGTGACGTTTTTGTTACCTATTCAGCCATTGGTAGATTATCTGAGTTGTTTCCACATCTTGGCTATTGTAAATAATGGTGCATTGAACATGGGGGTGCAAATATCTTTTGGATTCAGTGTCTTCATTTTCTTTAGATAAATACCCAAGAGTGGAACTGCTGAATCATATGGTAGTTCTATTTTTAATTTTTTGATGAAGCTCCGTACTGTTTTTTATAGTGGCTGCACCAGTTTACATTCCTGTGAACGGTGCATGGGGGTTCCCTTCTCTCCGCATCCTCGCTAACACTTAACTATTTCTTATCTTTTTGATTCTAGCCATTCTGACAGGTGTGAGGTGATGTCTTATTGCAGTTTTGATTTGCATTTCCCTGATGATTGATGATGAGCATCTTTTCCTGTACCCTTTGGCCATCTGTATGTCTTTGGAAAAATGTCTATTTAGGGCTTCTGCCCATTTTTAATCAATTGTTTTTTTGCTATTGGGTTGTATGAGTTCTTTATTTATTTTAGATATTAGTGTCCCTTATGAGATACAAGATTTGCAGATATTTTCTCCCATCCAATAGCTTGCGTTTTCATTTTGTTGATGGTTTCATTTGCCGTGCAGAAGCTTTTAAGTTTGATGTAGCCCCACTTGTTTATTTTTGCTCTTGTTGCTTTGGGTGTCAGATTAAAAAATCATCACCAAGACCTATGTCAGGGAGCTTACTGCCTATGTTTCTTCTGGAGTTGTGTGGTTTCAGGTCTTACATTTAAGTCTTTGATCCATTTTGAGTTAGTTTTTGTGTATGGTGTAAGTCAGGGGTCCACTTTCATTCTTTTGCATGTAGCTGCCCAGTTTTCCCAGCACCATTCATTGAGGAGACTGTGCTTTCCCCACTGTATATTTTTGGTTCCTTTGTTGCAGATTAATTAGCCATATATGCATGGGTTTATTTCTGGGCTCTATCCTGTTCCGTTGATGTGTGTGTCTGTTTTTATGCCAACACCATACTGTTGTACTTACTATAGCTTCGTAATAGAGTTAGAAATCAGGGAGTGTGATGCCTTCGGTAAATAATGGGCAGATATGACTCACATAAAAGATTTTTGGGGTCCTCAATTTTTAAAAGTTTAAAGGGATCCTGAGATGCCCCGAAATTGAGAACTGCCAGTTTAGATTAAACTGGCTGGATATAAGAAACATCTTGTGCTCAGAGAATCCACAGCTGTCTGTGGTCTTTGATCAGAAGTGTGGTGCTGAGAGAGGCTGGTGGTGGCTGTGTCCTGCATGTGCGGTGTGGCACTGTCCTGTCTTTACTCTCTCATTCTTGGATTCTGATGCTTTTCAACTTATTTTTTTTTTTTTAAGATTTTATTTATTTATTTGAGAGAGAGACTGAGAGAGAGCATGAGAGGGGGGAGGGTCAGAGGGAGAAGCAGACCCCCCGCTGAGCAGGGAGCCCGATGTGGGACTCGATCCCGGGACCCCCCCCCCGGGATCATGACCTGAGCCGAAGGCAGCCGCTTAACTGACTGAGCCACCCAGGCGCCCCAGATTTTGTTGTTTTTATTGTTCTTTTTCCTGTCTTGATATTAGGTGAGCAAAATAGCAGTTAGTGCAATAAAAATCTCTTTTGCAGATGGGGTGACTGAAATCTCATGAGGGGAAGAGATTTGCTCAAATAGTGAAATTGATGCTCAAAGCAAGTCCAGGCCTTGTTTCTCCACTGTAGCCAGTCACCATGGGATCTGAAATCTCAAACACAATGAATCCAA
Source organism: Mirounga leonina (assembly GCF_011800145.1). NCBI lineage: Eukaryota > Metazoa > Chordata > Mammalia > Carnivora > Phocidae > Mirounga > Mirounga leonina. Next base: position 10,958,673 of record NW_023270807.1, read on the forward strand.
GGACACGTGTTCATTTTTATTTTTTATTTTTTTTAAATATTTTTTTATTTATTTGACGGAGACATAGCGAGAGAGGGAACACAAGCAGTGGGCGGTGGGAGAGGGAGAAGCAGGCTTCCCGCAGAGCAGGGAGCCCAATGCGGGGCTCGATCCCAGGACCCTGGGATCATGACCTGAGCCGAAGGCAGACGCTTAATGACTGAGCCACCCAGGCACCCCAGGACACTTGTTCATTTTTAAATAAAATAACCGCTTATATTACTGTATCTAATAAACTTGAGGGACTCCTCTCCCTGAACACTGGCATAAACTGAAGGTTTGAAGAAATCCATCTTTTTGAATAATTAAAAAATGCACCTTTCATGAATAGTCACGAATAATTATGGAGGTTCTTTCTATATCTTGGGAGTATATCTTGTACTGATTCCCCTTGAAACTGATTTCATGGAAGAGCAATTGTCATCCTTTCCCACCACCATCACTTGATGTTCTGCCATGTCCCTCCGTGCAGAGAACAGTTGGCGGAATATACTTGAAGATTGTCCTGGTATAATGAAGTGGCCAAAAAGCAGAAGTTGGACCAGATTTTAGAAGCAATGCATATGGCTTGCCCTCTAGGCATATTACGGGCTAATTGGAAGATTATACATATAATTTATTCTCTGCTTCCAGAATAGCCCTTGCAGGGAAACTTAATATTTTTTTTAAAAGATTTTATTTGTCAGAGAGAGCGAGCAAGCGCACAAGCGGGGAGCGACAGGCAGAGGGAGAAGCAGGCTCCCCGCTGAGCAAGGAGCCCGATGTGGGGCTCGATCCCAGTACCCTGGGATCATGACCTGAGCTGAAGGCAGACACCCAACCGACTGAGCCACCCAGGTGTCCCGGAAACTTAATATTTGATGGAGAGTAGAACTGTTCAAAATATGTGGGTGTTGGTTACTTCATTACTCCCAAGGAGAATTCCCTACTCCCGGTTGATTAGGTCTGCCAACTATAGTTTTATGTTTAAATTCTTTACTTGAGGAAGGAGATGTCAAGAAAACTTGCCCAGATTCAGGATTTGCTTGCTTGAGAAATCTGCAAGTTTTTTAAAATTTAATTTTATTTAATTTTATTATGTTAATCACATTACATCCTTAGTTTTTTTTTAAATTTTTTATTATGTTAATCACCATACATTACATCATTAGTTTTTAATGTAGTGTTCCATGATTTCATTGTTTGCGTATAACACCCAGTGCTCCATGCAGAATGTGCCCTCTTTAATACCCATCACCAGGCTACCCCATCCCCCTACCCCCTTCCCCTCTAGAACCCACAGTTTGTTTCTCAGAGTCCATAGTCTCTCATGGTTCTTCTCCCCCTCCGATTTCCCCCCCTTCATTTTTCCCTTCCTACTATCTTCTTCTTTTTTTTTTTTTTTAAAACATATATTGTATTATTTGTTTCAGAGGTACAGGTCTGTGATTCAACAGTCTTATACAATTCACAGCGCTCACCTACAAGTTTTTAACATCCATGGAAGTGTCCAGTGTCTGCCCTCCAAAGTTAGAATTGGTTCATAAAATCTGGTAGAGGAAGAAGAGGATGGCAGCCATGTTTTAATTTGGTATTTGGTTATAGGAACTGAGGCCTGGCAGTGAGCCACTTCTTTTCTGCTTGATGAGTTAAGAAGAGCCTGTGTGAATGAATGGCTTCTGAATACTACAGGACAGCACCTTGGAGAATTGGGCTCAGAGGGAAGGCGGGGGTCTTAGCAGTGATGAGCCTGCAGATGGGGACCAGGTGCTAAGCCAGAGGGATTTGGGGGCAGTCAACCAGCAGTAGCTGTCATTTTCACAGGGGGAGGGGCTGGAACTAGAGGGTGGGACTAGGGAGAATCATGACAGATTCTTACATGGAATTAACTTCCAAGTCACCTGTTTGGTTTTCTGCTATTGCTTTGATGATAATCAAGTATTTTGTTCTTGCCTTTAATAGTCAGTTCTGGAGTGACATGCTTGTTGGGATTGGTTAAGGAAGTGGCTGACACACCTTCCAAATTCCAGTAGTCTCCGTGAGGCCCTTGGGGTGTGGCCCTAAACGCCACCCAGCTGTCTCAGCATACTATGGCTCAAGTGCCATCTAGTGACTACCAACAACTGGGTTAAGACTTTTTGACCTTCAAATCTGAGAAATAGAACATGTTCATTCTCAAATGTCACTGCTATTTTCAAGTGAACTTGCTTCTTTGGAAGTCTTTATTTTGAACTAGGTGAATTCCAGAATAATACTAGGCCCTAAAATCCCTAACAGGTAATGACATAGAAGCAATGATTTTTTCCTTGATGACAGAATCACAACAAATATATGTAAAGGAAAAACCGAAACAAAGCCAGTGCTGTCTGAGAAACAGGTTCATCTGACCTGAGACTTAACGCTCTCCCTCAATAGACCGAGCTGTTAATGCCTCACCGTCTAGCCCTAGTAGGGGCTCCCAGAGTGTGGACGAGGCAGCGAAGGTCTGTCTGCATCTCTCTCCCACAGTACCTATGATGTGGCTCTAAAGTACCATGATTGATGGTGGAGCAATTTCTTAAATGTCAGGGTGCATTGTGTGTGGACTTTTCCCAAGTAGTCCCCTGGGAAGCCATGCACTTACTTCCAACAGTGCTGCCCCTGCTGAAAAAAAAGCCTTTGGAACTGCTTATTGGAATTGTTTAGAATTTCTTCAGTGGTGCTCAGGAAAGACTGCCTTGGAGGCCGTGTCTGTAATGGGGTTGGGAAGGAGACCGATGGGGGCAGGAAGACTGGTGAGAAGTTATTGCAGGACCTCAAGGTGGGGTCACCCCAAGGTGATGAGGGTGGGGGCAATGACAAAAATTCAAGAGGTTTTATGAAGGCAGAATTGAAAAGTGATGGGACCTGGATATGGAGGCAGAAAAATAGCTCTGGGTTAGTGGTCTCTGACAGAAGATGGTGAGGGGAACTGATTTTGGAGAAAAGATGAAATGTTTGCTTCTAATGGAACTATCAAGCAGGCCTTGGGTCTGGAGGTCAAGAGGATTGTCATCGCTGGAGACTGTACGTATTCATGAAACAAACATTGTAAAGTGCCTATAATAACAGCTGCATTTAGTAAGTGCCTATCCTGTGAGAGACAGTGCTAAACCCCTGGGCAGTAACTTAATCCTCACAAAACTGAGGAGTGTAGGCTCTCATATCCTCATTTTATAGATGGAGGCAAAGTGGTTTCAGAGGGCAGGTTATACCCATTTCATCCCCAGTTAAGACTGAATTAAGTGGGAGAGTAGGAAACAAGAAGAAATAAATGAAAGTATCAACATTATTCCTGATGAAACAAGACTGGAAGATGGGGCTTAGCTTTGTGCTAACAGGTGGCTTTCTAGTACTTTCCCCCCACTCAGCACAGCCCCCTTATGAGCCAGGGTGAGTTTGTGGAGCAGAAGCATTCACTCCGACTGCTGCCTGTCTGAGAGACACTGGTCTCTCAGGGCTTTGGTCCTCTGTGCTTGGATGGGTTCTGGCAACTTCGCAAAGTTCTGTTGATTGCTGATGGCAGCAGGTCCGTTTATAAAGCAGGGCTGGTTTCCTAGAAGACAGGCTTCAAGATGAGGATTTCAAGAGAACCTACCCTCAGCAGGCAGGGGTGGGCGGGGGGTCAGGGCCCTGGAACCGCCTGCTGGCTGTTCTCAATGGACTGTCTCCATGGACTTCAGGAGCATTGTGGCCTTAAACCTCCCTACACCAAGTGTGGTCTCCACCAGTGGCTTCAGCATCACTGGTCCCACTGAATGGGAATCTGCATTTTAACATGATTCCCCAGATGGCGTGCATGCACATTAAAGTTTGGGAAACTGCTGGAATCGTACCCAGGAGCTGCCTTATCCATGAAGGAGAAGATTGTTTTTCTCCTGCTTGCTCCCCACTCTCGGGAAGCCTTGATTAATATTCTCCTCCCTGCAGACGCCTTCCTGCTCTGAAGGCTGCCGACCACCCCTTCCTTCGATCACTCATTATATCAACAATTTGTCTGTTATTTGGGAACAGTGAAAAAAGCCTTCTCAAAACATGCCCTGAAGCTCATGGGGCTTATGTGATAACTTACTCAAACCAACCTGATACTTATTTCATTTCCCTGCATAGTCCACTCCAAAGAGTTCTTAAAAAGCGATTTTCTGAAACCTTTGGATAGGCCATTTGTTTCAGTATAAGACTTTTTCCCCAGAGGGATTTGTGATTATAACTGGAGTGAGAAAACTCTGTTATTAGAAATAATATTTGGTCCTAGAAAACTCTAGAGAACTTGGGTGGAAGGGGGAATGGTAGAAAGGGCAGGGGGAGTCGGGGTGAGGATGGGGAGAACAAGGACTCTTGCTGTATCCATAAGTTGCCCATTTTTGTACTTTAACAAAGAGGCAGAGAAATCCAAGGAAAAATAAAGGTTCAGAAAGGTGCTGGTTCTAGAACTATGCTGTCCAGTATGGACATCAGCTACATATAGCTATTAAAATGAACATTTTAAAAAAAAGTATTTATTTATTTGGCAGCACAAGCAGGGGGATTGGCAGGCAGAGGGAGAGGGAGAAGCAGGCTCCCCGCTGAGCAGGGAGCCCGATGTGGGCCTCGATCCCAGGACCCCGGGATCATGACCTGAGCTGAAGTCAGACGCTTAACCAACTGAGCCACCCAGGCGTCCCAGCAGTAATATCTTTCTAACTCAAAACTGACTGTACAAGAGGCGGTCCGAAGATCTGCCTGGTCTTCCCGAGACGTGGTGGGTAAGTATGCCTTTCAGCTCCGTGATGCTTTGAAGACAAAACAAGGGCAACTGTGCTCATTTTGTTGAAGTGATAAGGAGCCGTGGGCCATGTACTGAGCCCAAAGCCAGGGACCCCGTTTCAATGTCCTGCATCACTCTGTTTGTCACATACACAGTAGGGAATGCTAGTGGTCTCGTTACGTAAGGACATTGTGTGTCACCGACTGGGAAGTGTGCTTGGGCTCCAGAGAGAGGGAGAGAGAAGTGGTGTGGTTCTGAATTGCACACGGGGCTTAGAAGATGAAAACTCATGCATTCCGTAGATGCAACAGCAACAACAAAAGCAAACGACAACAATAACAGAAAATACACTCTTGTCTCCCTGCACTTCCAATAATGTGCATATTTTCTCTCTAGAAGAAAACTGGCATGGTGAGCAAGTCAGAAGTGAACTATTTATTTATTTATTTGAGAGCATTCAAGGAGGGGGTGGAGGAGGGGGAAGCAGACACCACGCTGAGCACAGAGCCCGACGCGGGGCTTGATCTCACCACCTTGAGATCATGACCTGAGCTTAAATCAAGAGTCTGATACCTAGGCGACTGAGCATCCCAGGCGTCCCCAGAAGTGAGCTCTTTAAACTGTATTAGAATATGAAGCTGTCCAAGTTCAGTTGTGCTTTTGAGATTCAGTTTGAACAGGTTCGAAACTAACCCTGACTGTAGGCTGTTTACGTCACAGGCTGTTTGGCAGCTCAGCAAAACAGTATTTTCCATCCAAACACAAAGGTATTCGCATTCTTCTTTTTTTTTTTTTAAAGATTTATTTATTTTTTTGAGAGAGAGAGAAAGTACATGAGAGGGGGGAGGGTCAGAGGGAGAAGCAGACTCCCCGCTGAGCAGGGAGCCCGATGCGGGACTCGATCCTGGGACTCCAGGATCATGACCTGAGCCGAAGGCAGTCGCTTAACCAACTGAGCCACCCAGGCACCCAAGGTATTCGCATTCTTCTATAGCTCAACATTTTATATAAAATGTGTCTGTACATTTCCTGCCTAAAATTCAAAGCGCCTTGTCTTTGCAGTTTTCTCCTCTGTCGGTAAGAAGCTTTTTCCTTTTGACCCATTTAGTCAGCACTGTTGATTGGTTCTCCTCGCACACAAGGACAATGGCGTCTCAGCATTCATTCTCCGTGCATGGGTCTTTGGTAGCCTATTTCAATGTATTTCAAGCTCTGTTGAGATCACATGGACACTGTGATCACAGGTGCAAACTTGCTAAGCAACACTGAAGTGGACAAGAGAGAAGGAATGCCCAAGTCAAGGTCCACAGCTGAAGACGAGGTTAGGATGAGGACAAGGGTTAGGGGCCCTTCATGGCTCAGCCCACTTCTCAGTCTCGTGTCTGCTTGGCCATCTCGGGCCGGGGGACGTGGAGGTCGCTGCCAGAGGACACGGTCCTCCCCCCAGCAAACGCCAGTCCATCTGAAACCCGGACAATTCCCCACAGCACATAAAAGAGAGAGTGCTCACTGTATTTGAGAGTCATTGTGGGGTGTGCAGAGCTGTCTAGGCCCCCTAGTACATTTGAAAAGGTCAGAATAAGCTTCTAAACCTTAATTTCCCTACGATTCCTCAACTACACGATCAGGGCACAAATTTCCACATCATGGAGCTGGAAAGAAGCAGGAGGGCAGTTCTGGGGCTGTCTTAGCACAGTGGCAAGGGAAAAAAAAATCCCATCCTGCAGTACGGCGTGGAATAAGATTGCCTGCAAACTAGGGGTATCCGAGGGAGGGAGATGGAGTGCGGCGCTGTGTGCCTGGACCGCCGGAAATGTCTGCAAACGGGTTACATTCATCATGGCAACACCCACGCCCTGGAGCACTCTGCAGGCCTCTGCCCCGGGGCTGGGGGAGCAGAGGGCCTCACCCCTGCTTCAGGCTGGTCTTTTCTTTGTCCTCCCACTGGGCCCCGGTCAAGTCCAGCAAGGCCAGCTTCGGCCCCCCCTCCCCCGCTCAGTCCTCCTCTGTCCCCCGTGGGGCTGACATGCATTTGGTTTCATGTATTCTAGACCTCATTTCTTCCCGTGTCTTATCTTAGCTCCTTAGCTAGATCATGAGCTTCTTTGAACCACGTCTTCTCAAGGATCTCCCCAGAAGGATTCTTGCGTATCTCGGTATCTTGCTCACTCTTTCTCTGGATCCGACTCTGTTTCTCTGTCTCTGTGGGTCTCTTTCCCTTCTCCCTCTTGTCTCCTGGCACCTCTGGCCACACCAACACCAGATCCCCTTGTCAGCCCCCGCTCCTGACACCCACGCCAGCAGATGAGCCTTAAATCTGGAAGTCACCAAACGAGGACTTCTGCTGCGCTGGAGAGAGGGAATGGGAAAAAGGGAGTCATTGAGGAGAAATTTCCTGGGGATGAGAACAAGCTCTGTTCTTAAAGTCACAAGTCCTGGGTTTGAGTCCTGCCTCTGTTTATTGCCGGGCTGTGTGACATGGGGCAAATGACTTGATGTCTCTGAACTTCTCTGTGTGGGAGGCCGCTGTCTGCTCTCACGGATTGTCACGAGAGTCGGGTTAGTGAGGTTTGTGAGCTGCTGAGCGCCCACACCTGCAAAGCTTCCTTATCACCCATGCTCTTCACGACCTCTTGACCATAGTTCATGGAGAAAGATACTAGAGAAAGCCTTGTGCCAGGTTCAGAGCCAAAACATCGTACCGCGGAGGAAAAGGGGACTGCGCGGGGGAGGCCGGGAGGGCCTGCAGACTCATCTTTCCACAGTGTCTTGACTCAGAAGTCCTTGGCATTGGTTTGTATCTGAGTGAGTGGATGTGCTGATTAGTTGTACTTGGTGAACCAAAAGCACAACCAAAATATGTTCCTTTGTGGGATTTAAACAAATGAACAGGAAGAGCAGTGTGGGGGATGAGTGTGGAAACGCATTTCAGTTTGAGTTTTCAACCCTTAACACATATGTTCTGAAAGCCACTCTGCAAAAACATGCTTCTGTCAACCGTACAGTTAGCTGGGTGATGACCTTCCTCCCTTATGCTGATGGGGGAGCGGTGGGGGCGGCATCTGCCCCCCGAAGGGCAGGCAGCAGAGTGGGGAGAGCTTTGGATTCATGCAGCCTCTACCACGAAGGAGCTGTGTGACCTTGGGCAAGTGACCTACCTTCTCTGGGCTTGAGTCTTTTCTCTTGTAAAGCGGGGGCCTCCTTTACGGGGTCTTGTGAAGAGGAAATGTAAAGTGTCGAGGCCCCCACCCGGCACACAGCAGGCCTCCAGTCCATGGTAGTATTACTGTCACTTAATACGCCCAGAAACGGGAAACAGGACCAAACCACTGTTACTTTGGGGTTTTCTGTTACAGCTGAACTTAATCCTGACTAATACACTTACTTTACAAATAAATTCCCCACATCTCTTAGGAGAGGCATCCAAAGTTACAAGCCCCAGACTGCCTCCACATGGCCTAGCCTTTAAGCCTGTTTTGTATTTTTCCAAAATAACTCCCACTTTCTCAGTTAGCATTTCCAGTGGTAAGTTTTCAAGTCCACGTATAAAAGAGCTATCTGTCTCGGTTTGGGCCGGTGGGAAGCAAGCAGAAATGGAGGTGAGAGACGTGTCTTAAAAAGAGGCTGTGTGCCCCTCTTCCCTCCTTCTCCACTGTTTTTACTCACAGCACTTATGACACCAAATGTATGGGTTTGGTTTCCCACACCAACCAATTCTCCGGTTCTCTGGACACCAACTGGGTGTCCTGCAATTCAGTTCAGCTCTGATGTTACTGACCTGGGGTCGGCGTCAGATCCCACGGGGTAAGGGCTCCGTCCCCACCTCAGATGCCAGTCACAAGTCCCAGGCTGTCTCCTGTGCTTCTGACCAACTGGCTACAAATCGGGGGTTCCCATAACCCCCTCGGTTTTGGCAATGTTCTAGAATGGCTCACAAAACTCAAGAAAGCACTTCACTTACTATTACTGGTTTATTATAAAGGGTATGATAAAGGGTACTAGTGGACGGCCAGAAGAAGAGGTACATAGGGTGAAATCTGGAAGGGTCCCAAGCCCAGGAGCTTCTGCCCCCAAGGCGTTGGGGCATTCCACCCTCCCAGCATGTGGATGCGTTCACGATCTGGAAGCACTCTGAATCCTGTCACTGAGGAGTTTTAATGGACATTCCATTACGTTGTCATGATTGATTAAATCATAATCAATTGGTGACTGCACTCCACCTCCAGCCCCTGACCCTCGCTGGAGTGTAGGGGGTGGGCAGAAAGGTCCACTCCTCTAATCACATGGCTGGTTCCTCTGGCAGCTAGCTGTCCATCCCGAAGCTATCTAGGGGACCACCAAGAGTCACCTCATTAGCGTAGACTCATGTATGGTCTAAAGGGGCTTGTTATGATTAACAAAAGACGCTCCCATCACCCCTACCACTCAGGAAGTCCTAAGAGGTGGTAGGAGCCTTGTGCCAGGAAATGAGGACAGGGCAGAGTCGCCGCTGTACCCCAAGGAGATGCTGAGCAGGGCAGCCTGGCTGGGAGAGGTTCCTAGGTCCCCAACACCAAGGAAGGCTACGCTAGCCCCAGCTTGACCATCTCTGGACTTCCTGAACATGCAAAAATATCCCTAAAGAGGTTGGTTTCTTCCAATTCCCTACTGAAGACTTCAGTCGGGGTGACCAGGCTTCAGCGCCTGGTGAGGGTGGGTCAGCTGTGAATGAGCAAGAGAAACAGGAAGAGGACAGCCAGCCTTATGGGCCGAATGTAACAATATGGTCCACGAGATGAGGCCGGACTGTAGAATTTGCCTGATGTGGGGCCCAGACACCAATGGCCTCAATATAATTCCCACTGCGGGAATTGTGTTGAGTTGTGAATTTGGGGGCAACTGGCCATCAGCCAGAAGAGACTCAAACACAGGGAGATGGGAGAGCCAGTTGAGGATTGAGGAAAGAGCTGGTTGGATGGGGTGAAATGAAGCAAGAGCCCTGTGTTAGTTTCCTAGGGCTGCCATAGGCAACTTCCGGTGCAATGGCAATGTATTGTTGTATGGTTCCAGAGGCTAGAAAGCCAAGATCAAGGTGTTGGTAGGGCTGGCTCCTTCTTCTGTGCCAGTCTCCTTGCCTCTGGTGATCTACTGGCGATCTTCAGCCTTCCTTGGCTTGTAGACACATCAGCCCTCTCTCTGTTTTTATCTTCACATGGTGTTCTCACTATGTCCGAATCTTCCCCCCTTGATGAGGACACAGTCGTATTAAATTAGGGCTCACTCCACAATGACCTCATTTTACTTGCTCATCTGCTAAGACCCTATTCCCAGATAAGATACTCACAGGTACTGGGGGTTAAGACTTCAGCATCTTTTTTGGGGGGGGGAATACAATTCAACCAATAACAAGCCCTCTTCTAATACTTGGAGGGTTGTCACGTGAAAGAAGCTTAATTTTCTCCCCCCATGACCTCAAGGGCGAGAAGCAGGGCCAGGGTGGCAGTTCCATGGAGACAGATGACCGAAGGTGCAGGGCTATGCCTCAAGGGTTCTGGGCCTTTGGTGGTTCTCGGTGTAGCTCCGTGCTTCCCTCCTCTCCCGCTGGTACCTGAGGGCCATTTCCTTTCCCCCCAGTCCCTATCTAAGCAAAAACAAAGATGAAAATAAATTATTGGCCAAATAAAGTATCATCTAAGCTGGAACACTTCTGAGTGGGGCAGTGGTGAGTGGGGGGCACAATCGGCAGGGGGGTACACTGACTCAGGTATGAAGTATCAACAGCAACAACAAAACCGAATAAAAATGGACTTTTCATGACCATCGTGCATCAGCCCTAAGCAATTCCGAACCATGGCAGTGATAACATACTCCTTAAAAAAATGTTTTGTTGGCTTAAGTCATAAACAATCGGTAGGTTACTGTGGTAACATACATGTAAACGTCAAATTAGCTTGTTTTGATTTCTTATCCTTTATTTTTTTTAAAGATTTTATTTATTTATTTGAGAGAGAGAGAGAGAGAGAGAGCCAGCATGAGGGGCAGAGGGGGAAGCAGACTCCCCGCTGAGCAGGGAGCCCAATATGGGTCTCCATCCCAGGACCCCTGGATCATGACCTGAGTCCAAGGCAGATGCCAACCGACTGGGCCACTCAGGCGCCCTAATTTCTTATCCTTTAAGAAATAAATATTATAGGGCGCCTGGGTGGCTCAGTCGGTTAAGTGACTGCCTTCGGCTCAGGTCATGATCCTGGAGTCCCTGGATCGAGTCCCGCATTGGGCTCCCTGCTCCGCGGGGAGTCTGCTTCTCCCTCTGACCCTCCGGACCCTCCCCGCTCTCATGCTCTCTCTCTGTCTCTCTCTCTCAAATAAATAAATAAAATCTTTGAAAAAAAAAAGAAATAAATATTATATTCTACCTGGAAGTTACTTTGAGAGCACCCAGTTCTAAGGTTGGCCCCCGACCCATGGAGACTCCGTGTATACATTCATTTGGAGAAGAAGTTCACAACTACCCAAAATCACTCAGGCTTGGTGAGCAATTCATGTCTCCAACCCTTGGGTGAGTCCTCCTGCTTTTATTTATTATTTATTTATTTATTTATTTATTTAAAGATTTTATTTATTTATTTGAGAGAGAGAATGAGAGAGAGAGAGCACATGGCGGGGGGAGGGTCAGAGGGAGAAGCAGACTCCCTGCCGAGCAGGGAGCCCGATGCGGGACTCGATCCCGGGACTCCAGGATCATGACCCGAGCCGAAGGCAGTCGCCCAACCAACTGAGCCACCCAGGCGCCCCTTGTCCTCCTGCTTTTAAACGATAGACTCGAAATGGACAATGATGGCGCGATGACTGTAAAGACTAAGAAGCAGAACTCGAGTTACTTTAAGTCTGTCATTCTTCAGAATGACAGAATAAATTAAAACCTACACTCTCTTTTGTTCTCCCAGTTGTAGCACAAATGGTCCATCAAACACACCTGATAGTTTCCAAATTATTTGTGCACGTTTAGGGACTGTTGGTGCAGGCTCTGGTTTGATGGGGCTGACCCTCTTGAAGTGATGCCCCTGTCTGGGCCATGATTTGATGCAGGAAATAGTATCAAGCTCTTTTAGCAATGTCCCTAGTATGTTCCCTAAATTAGGTAACTTGTAGCTTCCATAGGTGGAAAATCTTTCTGAATGTTGGTGATATTATAAATGATGCTGATCGTTTCTCAGATTCTGCTAACCTAACGGTAATTAACCATTTTCTAGGCCTTATGAAATTATCTGAGCTTTCTGCATATTCCATATCTCTAATTATTATTATTATTTTTTAAGATTTTATTTATTTGCAAGAGAGAGAATGAGAGACAGAGAGCATGAGAGGGAGGAGGGTCAGAGGGAGAAGCAGACTCCCCGCCGAGCAGGGAGCCCGATGCGGGACTCGATCCTGGGACTCCAGGATCATGACCTGAGCCGAAGGCAGTTGCTTAACCAACTGAGCCACCCAGGCGCCCCCATATCTCTAATTATTGACATCATTGAAAATCGTTCCTTGGAATGTCATGTTTAGTTAGGTCAAGTCCAGTGTTTCAGGCAGGTGAGAGGTAGGGCAGCACGCTTGGCTGAGCGTGTGGGCTCCGTTGCTGGATTGCTAAGTGTCAACTCTCCTTTCTATTAATTAAGTTAAGATTATTCATCTTGGTGATGGGCTGGGGCTTAAGGAGTTGTAGTATGTGTTCCATTCAAAGGAGGTGAAATTCAGCAGGGACTATGGAAGGAGGGATTTACACCCTACAGATCTGGGCCTCCCTATATCATCTCCCCCTTTCACACGGGTGCCCACTTCTCCTGCCTCTCACTGTCGGTCCCTCAGAGCCTGCAGTTCCTCCATGTGGCCATGGGAGGGCAACTCCAGATCGGTGGCAGCGGGCAAGGGCAGCTACAGCCCCTGGGAGTGGGGCTGGGGGCTGGAAACGTGCGCCCCACTGACATGGAGTTCAGGCTGCTGTGGTCGAGGAAGCATGTATGGCATCATGCACTGGGCAGGTCCAGAGGGCTGGTGGGGCAGGAACCTAGATTCCAGGGGCCCTGGGCTTTGGCCAAGTGCTGACTCTTCAGGCACTGGGTTGTGGACAGGTGCAGGAGTCCCAGGGAAGGGCCCAGGGCGAGGGGTATTTGCCAACCACTATACAAGAACTTCAACTTTTTGCCAACCAATGCGGCTGGGCACTACCCAAATACAGATCTCTGGTCACGAGTCTCTAAGAAAAGCCAAGTAGGCATGATCATCGTGGTTCATACCTTGTGGTTATGTTCCCTAGAAAATGAACAACCCATTTCAGTGTGGTGTGAATATGAGTGCTTGGCATTGTTCTCTATAATCTTTTGTATTCAGTGAAAAAAATTCTCAGAAAAAGTTAGATCATCTAAAACATTTCTGGAAGATTCAATTGTGTGACATCTTTTAAAAAAAACTGTCAGCAAAACCAAATACATCTGCTAAGGGGTTTTTTGGAACCATTGGCATTTTTTAGTAAAATTGCAAATTAGGTAAATTTTATCTTCAAAATTCCTCATTCCAGTTTCCTTCCCTGTTACCACTGTCCTCGTGGCCGCTTCTGCTCCCCACAGCCTGCACTCGACCACCCTTGACCTTCTGTACAACGTGGCAGGTGATCGATCGACGGGTGTTCTCCATCTCTTCCTCTTTTTTTTTTAAAGATTTTATTTATTTGACAGAGAGAGACACAGCGAGAGAGGGAACACAAGCAGGGGGAGTGGGAGAGGGAGAAGCAGGCTCTCCGCAGAGCAGGGAGCCCGATGCGGGACCTGAACCGAGGGCAGACACTCAACCGACTGAGCCACCCAGACACCCCTCCATCTCTTCCTCTTACACCCAGGCTTCAGCTCTTTTATTTTTGCTTTGAATTGTTCCTTGAAGGAATAATTTTCCTTGAAGATGTCTGAAGGACACAAACACCCGAAGTTTTGTTCTGTAATAGCAAAGATTTCTTCTTTTAATATGAATTTAACGGCTTTTCAGAGATTGACAAAAGTCAACACGCTACCTTTATAAAGGATCAGTAGCTTGTAGCCCTGTTTTTCACACACCAAGAAGTAAAAAATGAAATTCAATGAGTGTATTTGTTATTTTCTGACCAAATTATATGTTGAAATGGACTACATCGAACTTACACGAAATAACTAATTTATACATTGCTTGAGTCCGAAACTGATCAGAGAAAATAATACCGAATGAGAAGATTCAGTGAGCAAAATAAAACGCAAGGTAGAGTCATAAATAAAATTATTTCACCTGTCTCCATGCTGCCTGTGAATCACACAGCAAATCTCCCTTTCTCCCACCTCTTTTTTTCCTTTTACTCTTCATCTTACTTCCTAGACCGGCTTGCTCTGTGGCTTGGCCCCTCTGACAGGCCTGCGTTGGCCCCCTCGACCTGATGCCAACACCTCCTTTCCTCTTCCTGATAGGCTCCTGGGACCCTCCAACGTGATCCCTTCCTGGAGTATTTATATTATAAAAGGAGACAGCGGGGCATCTGGAGAGGACAATGCTCCAACCCAAAGAACACAATGAGGACTAGGGTGTAATGAGCACCTACTGGGTGTCGGGGGCACAAGCATCACCTCATTTCATCACCAAACAGACGGGTTTACTTCCCCATTTAACAGATAGGGAAGTGGAGGTTTGGGGGCTTGAGAAGGTACAGTTACTCAGTCAAGGTCACAGAGCTGGTGACTCTAGGGGCGCTGCACTGAAAAGCACATTTGGTCGAGTCTCAACCCCTGGCCCGTCCTCAAGACCGTGCCCCTTCCTCTCCCCTCCCCTCCCTCCCACCCTTGGGCCCTGGCCTCCAGAGCCCACCTGGGAGCCAGGCCCCTCGTCCCTTGCCCACGGTGCCCGGGCAGCGGTGAGCGGCAAAGGAAGGGCTCGCTGGTCCCGGCTGCCCATCTGCGGCCTGAACAGGAAAGAGACAAAGGTCCCATTTGAGGACTGCTGTCTGTTTCCATGTCTCTAGCTGCTGAGCCACCAGGAGGAAAAGCATTTGAGGTATTTCCCCGGGAAATGGTAGCCAACAAAAGCGCCGTTGGGTGGTATTCTAGTTAATTGCAGGAAGGCAGGCAGCCCTCCAGGATATTACCTTTCTTGGGCTGGAAAGTGTTTCTTTGAAAAACGTTTCGGTTCAGCCGAGGCCTCCTAAGTTTTCGCAGATTTGCTTGTTCATAACTACGAAGAGAGTCACCGAGTCGGTCCTTCGGGGGCTGGGAGGGGGTCTGGTGGGAGGCAGCGTTGGGTGGGAGGAAACCACTCTGATGACAACTCTCTGCTAAATGATGGCTGGAAAACACTGGATTATATTTCCCAGCCGGTATGAATTCCTAAAGGGGGCCATTCCCCCGAGGCCCGCCTCCCCCAGACGGAAACAGAATCTGCGACCCTGAATGAAATGTCTCCTGCCCCCGTGAAGGGGAGAGGGCCGGAAATGAAGAGAAGTGATCACTCTTCTTATATACGCTTAAAAAAAAAAAAAAAGGAATGAAAAGAAAAGCATTTGCAAAGGTGCATGAATCCAAGCGTGTTACTCCTGACACACTGGGTTTGCGTGTGCTTTTTGCCTCTTCGGAATGCTTCCCATTCACAGCAGCCCTGGGAAATGAGCAAGGCCTCCATCTTTCTCTGCACTTGACAGATGAGGCCACCGCGTTCATGACTCACCGTGCAGGTCGCCCTGCGCCTTCCAAGATCAGTCTGTCATGACCGCCTGTTTACCGGCCACCTCCTCTGTGCCCCGAGCTGGGTGGCTGGCAAGGACAGGGAGGTGGCTGCTGTCGAGCCGTGGATACACACGCCTCGTTTAAGTGGAACAGTCCAGAGCAGCCCCAGGTGAGCGGGAGCCCATGTGGTGCTCTGAGAAGGGAGGGTTGAGGGTGGTCGGAGTGGGCAGACTGGCAGGACCTCTTGTAGGAGGTGACCTTCCTTCCCCCACAGGGCTCTTTCCATCAGAGCTCACTGAAGTCTAGGACTGTTCCCAAAATGGAATATTTTCGTTCTTGTCGGAGATTGTACATTTCACATACGCTGGTTGCTATCAATTCAAATGCAGAGGCATAGGAAGTAAAAGGGCAAAGTGTCATTTCCCCTGGTGCCTGCAGTTCTGGTCCCCTGCCCCCGAGATGAACACTCTCAACACTGTAGCACGTTGCTGTGTATCCTTTTGGACGTTTTCATCTGTACGCAACCCGCGTGGTCTTTTCCCTGGACACTCCTCCAGGTGTGTCCCGGGCCTCCACCCTGCTCTGCGTCTCTCTGCCCCTGCAGGGCCCCGAGAGTGTGCTGGTATTCACTCCCTGGCTAGCTACCTTTCTGCCGGGTGTCTCTGTCCTGGCTCACAGCTCGTGTCGTGTTTTGTAGTCTGCGTATACAGATGTATATGGATATGTGTGTGTGTGGGCAAAACGTAGCAGTGTATATATATCTATATGTGTATATAGCTCTCCTGCTTTTTAAGGTGAGCACAGTATTCCACAGTATTCCATTGAGTGGATGGGCACTGTTTACATCATCAGTCCCTCTACTGATAAACATTTAGGGTTGTGTTCAGCTTCTCTCTTTGGTATCATGACATCCTCAAATATGCATATGACTTCTTCCAGGAGCCTAAAGCGTGACATAGAGCGGTGGAAGGTACCTGGGAGAGCCTGGGCAAGGCGCTCCGTTTCTCTGAGCCTCAGTTTCCCCATCTGTCCAACGGGGACAGCCTACTGCACGGATCATTGGCCCTGGAGTCAGGTGATGGCCAGAGATCTTGCAGAGGCCGCATCTTTGCGTCGCTGCTGTTGTGAGGCTGAAGGGCAGGCGGTAGCTGCTCCCCATCGTGCTCATTCACTGCGAAAATATTAATTTCTGGAAGAAGCCCTGAAGCGAGAACCGGCTATTAGCTCTAGAACTGAAACAGAGACAAAATGAAGATGATAAGAGAACGGGATGATTCTTACAATTCGGAAGTGTTACGGGAGAAACAAAGTGTTCCTGGGGCATCTGGGGAGCTCCGAGGGGCGATGGGGCCCTCGGGGAGCGGGCGTGGGCGGCTGCAAGGCCCCGCGGCTCTTTCCGGGCCCGCGGTCCCCGTCGTTCCAGGCTGGGGGAGGCCGCGCCTGCCCGGCCCAGGGGCCTGGCGGCGGGCGAGGGCGAGGGGAGGCCCGCTGCGGCGGCGAACGGCGGCCCCGGACCCCAGCCGAGCGCGGCCCCCGCGGCCCCGACCAGCAGGTGTCGCTGCTGCCCCAGCGGACGGCCGCGCACACGCCCCGACCGCTCGGTTCCCGCCCCGCAGGGTCTACCGTCCGCAATCACGGGGTCAGAAGCCTGTTCTCCCCCACGCGCCTACTGCTGCCTAAGAAAAGGAGTGACAGCCCTCTTCCTCTTCCTCCCAGGAGGCTGGGAAGGTGCTGTCGGAAGAGAATTCCATGCAGGTTGGCCGCGCTGTGTCCTCCCTCGCCCCCAGGCCAGGGCAGGCGGCGTGGCTCAGCACGCGGGGCCCCAGGGCACCGCTGGAGCCGTCGGGGTGCTCGGTGCTGGGGTGAAGGGCCGTTATGGACCGCAGAATCCAGCGAGGGGATGGGACAACTTGGAGGGGAATTTGCAAGTGTAACAGAGGGGCCCGGCCTGGGTCTGGCAAGCGAGTCCATCTCCTTCCCAGCCGGTTTTTCTTTACTCCAGAGGCTGTACTAAGGGTCCTGTTGTAGGTTTTCAGTTATTCCTCTGAATAATAGGAGAAAAGGAAGTAGCTCACCCGAATGGGATTAGAGGGTCACCGAGGGTTCCGTTCTCTCAGCACTTGAGGGGTTGCTGGGATGCACGACTTTGGTGCTAAACCCTGGAGAGCCCAGGGCAGCCGGGAACACCTTGGTCATCCTAACTGCGTACCAGCCACTGTTCAGGCTTTATCTCATTTATTTTATTATTTTTTTAAAGATTTTATTTATTTGCGAGAGAGAGAATGAGAGACAGAGAGCATGAGAGGGAGGAGGGTCAGAGGGAGAAGCAGACTCCCCACCGAGCAGGGAGCCCAATGCGGGACTCGATCCCGGGACTCCAGGATCATGACCTGAGCTGAAGGCAGTCGCTTAACCAACTGAGCCACCCAGGTGCCCCCAGGCTTTATCTCATTTAATCCACATTGGCGGTAGCACTGTCATCTCCATTGTTTAAAAGAAGAAACCGAGGGTCAGAGAGGCTCAACAAGCTGCCCAAAGTCTCAGAATGGGGAGGGAAGAGCTGACATTTGAATGAAAGTCCCCTTAACCTGTGGTCTTTCCATGGCACTCCCTGGTCTCTTGGATGCCTCTGAAGTTGGGAGTTGAGAAGTGACTTTCTTTTTTTTTTTTTTTAAAGATTTTATTTATTTATTTGACAGAGAGAGAGACACAGCGAGAGAGGGAATACAAGCAGGGGGAGTGGGAGAGGGAGAAGCAGACCTCCTGCGGAGCAGGGAGCCCGATGTGGGGCTCGATCCCAGGACCTGGAATCATGACCTGAGCTGAAGGCAGACGCTTAACGACTGAGCCACCCAGGCGCCCCAAGAGAAGTGACTTTCAAAGGCAAATCTGGGAGGCCCAAACAGTAGGCAGCTGTGGGTCGTGGGCATAGATAATTATAACGTGCGCTGTGGTGGTTGCCCGAGCTGGGGCAGCAACCCAGGAGCTCCTCAAGGGCTTGGAGTTGTGAGAGAAGCAGCGTGCTGGAAAGTGGGGGGAGATGCGGACATGTCAGCGAGCGTGCAGGCGGCAGAAAGGTGTGCAGTGGGCCAGGCCAAGGGGGCACGGCTGGGGCTGCCGGGGCCTGTGGGGAGATAACACCAGGTTATGTCAGCTGGAGAGGAGGCAGACCATACCACCAAGAAGGCCCTGATAACTTCATCTACCTCCTCAAAAGCCGGGACAGTTTTTGGAAATATCCTTTAGTACAAGAACAAAAGCCTAAGCCTGGTGGGCTCAGGACTCATGTGTGCTGAACCGGGCAGGACCGGGTGGGCAGGAAGAAGCAGACCCTGAAGGATCATGACCGCTTGTCATGAAAAGATGTCAGGTTCTGACAGAGAAGCTGGGAACACACTCAAGCTCTCATGAAAACCCAAATGAAATGATCCACAGGGTCCTGGATCCATCCCGTAAAAGCAACTCTTGTCAACCCAGGCTGAGTGCTGTGCTCAGGGCCGCCCCGGCCTACAGAGAGCAGTCCCAGCTTTCCCGTCTCTGCCTGCGAGAGCTCCCAGTTCAGCTGCTGACAGACTCCCCAGCAAGGCACTGCAACCAGGATGAGTGTCGAGCTTATTAAGACAACTGTCCCCTCCTGGAATCTGCATGTGTCTGCTGAGCAGGGTTGCTACTAGCCTTCACAGGTGAGAATGAAGGGAAATACCCCGCCCCAGATGTGCACAACTCTCAGCAGCACAGCTTTGCACGTTCAGACCCCGAAAGCCCCCTCAGCTGGGTGCCTTTGTGCAGTGCACAAACTGCACAGCTGTGCATGGGCAGTCCTGCGGACGGAAGCCTGTTTGTGTCAGGGACTGAGAAGCCCTTTGGGAGAGAATCCGTCAGGAGGGAGGAGAGTGACAGGCAGGAGTGGGTTCAGGAGTGAAGCTGGAGTGTGCTCAGAGTGGGTCAACTCTGCCTGGGAAGCACCCAGGAGAAGTTATTCAGGAAGACAAGGAGGAGGAAGGGCCTCTTGGGCAAAAGGAATAACATGCGGAGAGGCACAGAGGAATGAAATCTCTAGGCTATCTGGAGGGTAGGGTGCAAGATGGGGACGGTGGGGACGAGGTGAGCAGGGGCCAGACAGCAGAGGCCTGGGCGTCTGTGCGTTGTTCTGTAGTTGAGGATGGGATGAGCCAGACTGGAGAGAAAGGGGCAGCAAGGTGAGGGAGGCACAGTGGGGAGGAAACACTTCTTTTTGTAGGCTCCCTTCATATTTAGCCCCATCCCACATGAATGCTCTGCCCAGAGACCTTCCTCCGTAGCTCTGAGCTCTGTCTTCTGCCCATCGTGCCTGCCCCTGCTGGGAGTCTTGGGAATAAAAGTTGGGAACCTGACTGTCAACAGAAATGCCGCATCTGAGGAAGAGAGTTCTGATGCCACCCGTGTGTCTGCTGGGAGTAACAGGGGACAGAGACTGCGGGGTCGGGGGCGGTGCTTGGAAGGAGCCAGCCCTGTGCTTGGGCTGGTCTGGAAGATACTCCTCACACCTGCCTACTGCTTGTGTAGACCTGGCTGTGGGCACCGTGTCCACCCCTGACGAGGGCACCGGGTTCCCCCCACCCCCACCTGCAGAAGGGTCCAGCAGCTCCCAGTCACCCCATGGCCAAGGCATAAGCTGCCCGGATGTCATGATTATTTACCCTCCTCCTGGTGGGTGGCCGCATCTCGAGAACCCACTCCTGCCTCTCACCCATGTGCGTACCAGTGTGGACCCAAGTTTGGCTTTCTGTAGCCAGAGAATTTAGCAATTTTCTTTTTTCTCTTGTGTTCTGGTTTCTCTTTTGGAAGGCACAGGAAAGAGGCTGGAAAGGGCCCCCTTGAGCGAAGCTGATCTGGAAGGGCTGAAAGTGTGCAGACAATGGTTGGTGGGCCAAGCTGGCTGTGTCCCAGGGGCTGAGCCCCACGCTGGGCTGCTCTAACAAGAACTTGAACTGAACCGAACCATGACCCCCAAATTGGAAAACACTGCCCTGATTCACTGAACCCCAAACCGAATCCAAATATTATTATTTTTCGACTGAGCTCTGAATTGAACTGTTTTTTTTCCTAAATACCTACCAAGCCAGTTTGAACTAGACACAAACATATGTGTTTTCTGAAACTATTGAACCTGAACTTCAAAATAATCTCCTATCCGAGGGCGAAGTGAGACTTTATTTGCTTGAGAGTGTCCTGTTCCCAGCAGGCCGGCAGAGTTTCCCTTATGGCAGGAGTAACTCTCATTTGTTCAGCATTTTGACCTTCCTCCTCATCTTTAAATATAGTGGAACGCACAGAGCTTAAATGTGCAGCCTGATTGGTTCTGACAGATGTGTATCCTCGAGGACCTGGTGCCCCCGTCAAGATCTAGAGCATTTGCGTCAGCCCAGAGAGTTTGCCCCGTCCCGGTCCATCCCACCCCCACCAAACAAGCACTGTTCTCATTTCTGTCTCCTTCTGCTTCTCATTTGAGGCTTAGAACCACCCCCCGCCGCCCCCACCACCCTGGAAAGAGGGAAAACAAAATAATACCCATTTTGTGGATAAGAGAACTGAGGCTCAGAGAAATGCAGACGGCTTGCTTGAGCTCACGGAGCTAGGTGGTGGCAGAGTTCGAATGACCCAGTTTTCCGGTTTCCCAGCTAAGTGCCCCCTCTTCCCATTTCCAGCCAGCTGCTGGACGGGGAAGCGGCTTTAGTACCTCCGTGGGCTTCCTAGGGAATGTAGCCCACCTCTGGCTTTCAGGGCACATGGGACTTGCTTGCCTCACAGAGTGGTTTCACCTATTTTTAAAGATCTCTTGGCAAAGAGGGCCCCCCCGTGTCTCGGTCCGGGGCTGGGCCACCCCTGCAGATAGGACCTACTCGCGGGGCCTCTGCACACCCCTGTGGCGGTGGCCTGCCCTGGGGTGCCTATTCCCTGTCTCCAGCCTGCCTGTGTGTGGCTGGCTGTCAGTGTCTCTGGCCGCCTGTGTGTAGACAAACTGTATCTGACCCCCGAGGAGCAGTGTCTGTCTCCTTGAGCAGTCGAGCTAGAGAACATTGACCAGGTTCCCAGGCTGGTTTTCCTGGGGAAACATTTTCCAGAGCCTACAACAATGTTGCATTTGATTTGATTTTTTCCCCCCTTTGCAGGCGATTGTGTGGTTTGGGGTGTTTTGCTCCTAGTTATAATCCAATAAAGAGCAGCTGCTGAGATTTTTCCAAGAGTGCGCTTTCAACCGCCCTCGTTGAAAATGCTCTAATTTATTTCAGTCGCTTGTGGGAAAACCAGCCTCAGCTCAAAACAAAGGCGTCCTGTGCTGATGTAATTGCCCCGTGAGTCTCTCCTCAGGGCTCCAGGCCTGCTGATGGTCACTGAGGCGGCCCAGGAAGAAGCCTCCTTTCTGGATGGTGGCAGTTATCTAAAAGAACCTCTATTCCGAGCCTCTCACGGGGTGCAGGGGCCCCGAGCCCAGAGTGGGGCAGGAACCAAGGCGTTCTTCACGGCTTGCCCATTTCCTGTGGCTCACAGGGGTCCGTTTGCGGGTCCATCACACCTTCATGTGAATTAATTGGATCATTTTTCTTTCTGCTTAATAACGTAGTCAGTCCCTGCCCATTGAGGGGCTAGAAGTTTGGGAGAAAGAATGGATTGAGAGAGAAGGAATTTCAGCTAAACAGACCTGTAGGGGGGCCCAGGTGGTGGCCCCTGTGGGAGGGCATTTTGGGCACTTTGGTATGCGTGTGGGGGAAGAGATGCCAAGGGTAGGGGGTAGACCTCAGGGGTCCACCTATTCTCAGCTATCCAAGCTGGCCTGTTCTAGCTTCCATTCCGTCCAGGTGCCACCAGACCCCTGGCTAAGATGATTTCAGACCATCTACTCATTGGCTTTGTCTGATTGTGTGCAGATTTCTTCTTGTGAAGCCCAAGGGCCTCCTGGACTCCAAAGGCCAAAATGGCGGCTCCCATGGCAGAGTGATGTGTGAAACATTTTTGTTACTTAGTCAGCTCATAGATAAGACTCTGATTGAGTTACACTGGGTGGTGCCACCTGTCTGGTGATAACTGTGTTTCCAAGGGAGGGACTCTGGATGTGTGCTGTGGGGCTGGCTGTCTCAAAGGCCCTGTTTTCCATTTTGTTTGCAAAGTGATTTCCATAGAGCCACAGAGCTCTATTTTCTTCAAGTTAGAGGAAGTCACGTGCTGGTGAGCATTTGCCGGGGAGGTGCCCTTCTTCCCCGATGAGGCCCCTCTCCCCTAAAGCCATTCCTTTCCTAGGACCACCTGGTGGGGCAGAATGAGTCAGGGGGGCAGAGACTTGCACAGACGAGCCCTCTTCCGGCCTTTGGTTCCTAGTGGTGACTTAGGAAGCCAGGGTGCGGTGTAGGTACAGGGTCCCAAACACTCAACAAGTACGGATTTCTAGGATTCACAGCCTTTAGAGATTTTAGTTTAGTCTACCTCGTGTGGGACTCAAGCATTTTCATTTTTATTTTAAAAAGTATTTAAGTGTCCATGTTCATTTAAAACCTTTAGAGAATGAAGAAAGTATAAACCAAAACGTTTCCTCCCCTCCAACAGTCACATTGAGCGTTTTTGCAAACTTTCCAGTCTTTATTATTGTCCATATCTTTATATCTGGAGAAGTGCCACACGCCCACTTTGGTGTCTTTTTCCTTTTGCGCATCATGAGTGTTTTCCCGTGACATTCAGTATTTTCTGAAAGCATGTTTTGTGCAGGCCACACATAAGGGAATCTTTGTCTGCATGTCTGATTACTTCCATGGGCTGGGTTCTCGGGTGTGTGACAAAGCTTTAGAGTACTCGAAATACTTAGCTTTGCGCGTTCCCTTGTGCCGGGTTCCACTCCCCTAATACACCCACCTCTTGCCCCTTCCAACGGGGAGCATTTGCTCATTTATTTTCTTAGTTTTAAAATGACAAAAAAGCGCATGCTCAAGGAGAACCAAACAGTGTGAAGGTGTCTGAAACAAAACAGCCAGTCCTTGGGTTTCCCCAGCTGAGCATGTCCCCCCAAGGACCCCTGGGTGAGGGATGCACCTCTCATTTTTAGTGTTACTAAGTTCCTCAGCTGGTTCTGCGGCATGGGAAGATGGGGAGATATCATGGGGGACAGAGTAGGCTGGGAATCCAAAATCTGAGGTTCTGTCCTGGCCCCACCACTCACCAGCCCTGGGAATGCGAGCATGGTGAGAAATCCTGGACCTCACCTTCTCCTTTGCAGTGTAGGGATGATGACATCCTTGATGCCTGCCTGCCCAAAGGTCGTTCTGGGATTGGATTTAGCCCCACTGAGCAAGCAAACAAGCAAACAAAACAACAAAGCAACATAAAACCACACAAGATTTCTAGTTATATTTGAACTTCAAATAAACCATGAGTAATTATTCAGTATAGATATGTCCCATGCAGTATTTCATTTTATTTTCTCTGGCAACCCTACCTGGGATGGAGCACGTGGAAGTGAGTTGGAGATGGGCCCTGGCAAGATGATTTCTCAGGGCCCCAGCTGGCCCTGTCCCTTTGGGTAGAGAGGGCTCCTTTCTCTCGGGGAGATCAGGGCTCATCCATCCTTGACAAGTGCAGGAGGGCAGAGGCCCTGGAGCAGCAGGGTTAGGGAGCGTGCACTGCTGTTTACTGAGCACCTACTGTGCGCCCGGCAGGTGGTGAGCACTCCAGTCTCCATGTTTACCCCCCGTTTGTAGGTGCTAACCCTGCTCCTGACTCCCTTGCCCTCCCAGACCTCACCTCTCAGCACCCGGGCCCAATTCTTGCCTTGTCAGGCAGTGTATGTGAATATAACTCTGGGGCTTCAGCCGTTGACTTTCTATACTTGTCTTCAGGTAAGGCCCTGGGTCAGGAGTGGTTTCCCCCAAAGACCCTACCTATCTAGCCTCCCCTTGGGCTCCTCGGATCCCACCAAGGCTCAATCTTTTTTTTTTTTTTTTTTTTAAAGATTTTATTTATTTATTTGACAGAGAGAGACACAGCGAGAGAGGGAACACAAGCAGGGGGAGTGGGAGAGGGAGAATCAGGCTTCCTGCCAAGCAGGGAGCCTGATGCGGGGCTCGATCCCAGGACTCTGGGATCATGACCTGACCGAAGGCAGATGCTTAACGACTGAGCCACCAGTCTCAATCTTTTATGCAGGTGTGAGTGGACGGCACTGGGGCTGCCATTGAGAAGCCCCTGGACCCCAATCTTTATCTTTCCTTCTTGGATGGCTCACATAGAGCTGATTTTCCTGGGTATCTCCGGGCAGAGGCAGGGGTCTGCGCCCTTCCTCTCCTGGGGCCCCCTCCTAGGCTGCCTGGGCATGGCCCTCTCCTGCAGTGCCTTCTGACCCCTCAGTAGCCCTCCTGGCATCCCCCCGAACACCCCGCAGACCTCCCCCACCTGCTAGCCACAGCTGCGGGGCTCAGGACTTTGTGGAACCCCATGAGATACAGATATATTCAAGTCAGAATGACTGAGTATGATATAACTCTGCTCTAAATTGGATGCCATTTTAACCTGTATACTATTATAGACTGAGGGTATTTTATTTTATTTATTTTTTGAAGATTTTATTTATTTGACAGAGAGAGACACAGCGAGAGCAGGAACACAAGCAGGGGGGAGTGGGAGAGGGAGGAGCAGGCTCCCTGCCGAGCAGGGAGCCCGATCCCAGGACCCCAGGATCAGGACCTGAGCCGAAGGCAGACGCTTAACTGACTGAGCCACCCCGGTGCCCTTTTCTGATCATTTTAATATTTGAAACAACACTGAGAAAGCAAAAGCCTCTTTTCTGCCCCCAGTTCCGTTCCCTCTATTTCTCAGTTATCCATGCTGAGCAGTGTGGGTTATAATCTTCTAGACTTTTCCATCTGTACATAAACAGGTCTGTGTGAGTGTTTTGTTTTTGACCTGGCTGGCCTCACACTACACATATCGTAATCCCGCTTTATCCACTTAGCAAATAGACGGTGAGCCCACAGTCCTCGTGTATCCTTGTCCGTGGTCTGTCCTGCCCCGTGTGGCCGCAGCTCTGTCCCGGCAGCCGTCCCCTCCCGCCTGACACTGAGCGTGCGCCCAGCTCTGCTGCTGTTGGCACCAGCTGCAAACACCCCTGTGTCGGCTGGCACCTAACTGGTCATGAGATGACCTACAGAAACTCATCCCCGTCTGGAATCTGATGGGCATAGGTCAAGCATCATCCCTCTTCTTTACCCACAGAAAGCCAGAGCACAGACGCGCCAAAGTCGTGTAGCTGCGAAGCCAGTAAGGCAGTCTGCTGGCACTTGGGTCCCCGCCCCAGGCCCTCTCGCTTAGAACCCGCTTCTTCTTTTTTTTTTTTTTTTAAAGATTTTATTTATTTATTTGACAGAGAGAGACACAGCGAGAGAGGGAACACAAGCAGGGGGAGTGGGAGAGGGAGAAGCAGGCTTCCCGCCGAGCAGGGAGCCCGATGCGTGGCTCCATCCCAGGATCCTGGGACCATGACCTGAGCCGAAGGCAGATGCTTAACGACTGAGCCACCCAGGCGCCCCCTTTTTTTTTTTAATATATATTTTTTCATTTCCATTTTGATTTCTTTGATGATATATGAGTTCTTTTTTTTTTTTTTTTAGATTTTATTTATTTGACAGGGAGAGACACAGTGAGAGAGGGAACACAAGCAGGGGGAGTGGGAGAGGGAGAAGTAGGCTTCCTGCCAAGCAGGGAGCCCGATGCGGGGCTTGATCCCAGGACCCCGGGATCACGACCTGAGCTGAAGGCAGACGCTTAACAGCTGAGCCACCCAGGCACCCCTGGAACCCGCTTCTCACACTTCAGTGTGCACATGCATGCCCTGGGGATGGTGTGACAATGCGCATTCCGATATTGCCGGTCCGGGGAGGGCACCCTTCCCCTAAGCTCCCACGTGGTGCTCACCCACTGGTAGGTCTGGACCACACTTGGAGCGACTAGGTTTTCCTGTAGGTAGCATCACTAGTGTCTAGAAGACGTTTGCGGTGTGGGGGCCTTGGGTGACCTCCAGTCTGGTGGGCACTTGGACCACAATCACTGTAAGTGCCAGAGATCAGAAGTACCCACCGCACACACGATTTTAGAGCCGGAAGCGCCCAGGAGACCAGCTAGTTCAGAAGACTGAGGTTCTGGTCGGGGAGCCAGGGCTGAGCCAGAGGCCAGGACTCTGGATCCCACGTGGGTCTTTTCCACCTGGGATGCCGGGGACTGGCTACTGGCAGCTGGTGGCTGCTGGATCCCAGTCCCCATTCCCTGTCCGAGTTCCTTCTTCCTGTGTCTTGCCATCGTGGCAAAGCTCGGTTTGAAGAATTGACCAGGGAAGATGGTTTAGACAGTGAAGGTGTTGGGCATGGCCCTTCTATGCAGACAGGTACTCCCCTGGGCTTTTTTTTTTTTTTTTAAAGACTGATTTGAATTTAATGGCAAATATTCCATATTGATTGCTGAACACTAGAATGCTGTCCAAATGCTTATCACTGGGCCCAACTTCCAGGCCTGTTCACAGGAGGGCTGGCCATTCCCTGGGTTTGGCAGTCAACACTCCTTCATCCTCTGTCTGCCAGCATGCTGGCTGCACCCTCCCAACCATGGAACCAGCCATCTATCCATCTATCCAAAATGTCTTTTGCTTTCCTACCAGGAGCCAGGAATGGCCCTATGTGCTATAGGGATATTCAAAGATGAATGAATCAGGTCCTTGCCCTCAAGACAAGGGAGAGAATTCAAGATACAAATAGCTCTAAGAACATTGCTCTCACTGTCCCAGTTAGTCTTTAAAATCAGAGTTTGGGTCCTTGCTAGAGGGTGGCTGAGTCGAGTCACCTGCCACGTGGTCATACCCCCAACACCTCCTGGGAGTTGGTTCTGTGTGGGGAGTTGCTGAAAGCCCTAAGTGATGGGGGCCCTCGGAGGGAGGAGGGATGATGGGACAAGACAGCTGACGTCAAAACTCCTGTGGAGGGTTCAGGTTCAATATGGGAAGAGGCTCGCAGCCCAGGTGATTCAGGATTCTAGGAACATAGAGATCTGTCTGTCCCTCCCTGGGCAAGTGGGACTGGGGAAGATATTTGCCCACAGTCATGCTGCATCCAGGGCAGAGCTGAAGCAGGTCCACTTCTCCCTGCCCCGTCCCTGTCCAGTTCCTCCAGCCGTGGAACCTGAAGGTCCCTGCCAGACCCTGGTTGCTCTGTGTGCCTCTCCTGGCTGGTATCCTTCTACATCCCCTCATCTCAATTTAGAGTTAAATTGCTTTTTTAACATCATGACTTTGGGCTAATAACCTTGAATGAGTCAGGTAAAAGATCAGCCCCTCACTAAGTGGCTACTCCAGTAAAGTAACCGAGGGTTTGTGGGGGGGGGGCTACTGAATGCCCTATTAAGGTTCACATGGATGTCTAGGCAACTGGGGGCATGAAGATGCTGGCTGGGCATGTTGAGGGGAGGGCAGCTGCTTAAATGGTGGGTGTGAGATGTTGGCAGTGGCTGGCACTTGCCCCAATGATGTGGGTGTGGTGGAGAGAATGGGGGGCCCCAGAGCAAATCCTGCTCTCCACATAGGCGCTCCGCACCTCCTCTGCATTCAGGCTTGCAGGTGGGGGCTTGTCCAGCAGCTTCAGTGGGAGGTGGTAGGGGGAGAAGCAGTTTCGTTGGTGTTGACATCCCACCTCCCACTCCAGCCTGTGGAAGTCGGGGGTGGTGCTGAGAGGGGTCCCCACCTGTGGTGCTGATGGATTCCAGCTGTGCTCCTGTGCCCCCGACTCCGTAAGCTGCCAGGAGGGGCTCGGGGCCAGGGGAGGCCTGGCAGACCTTTGAGTTCTCATGAGCCCTGTAATGAAAACCAACACTCAGCAGATCCCAGTGTTTGACCCAGGCCTCTGTCCTCGTGCCTTAGGGGTCTGGAGTTGCCGAGGGTCTCTTCAATATTTACACTTTGCCAGCACCCCTGGGAGCACCTTCTGCCATCTGCACACAAGCCATGTTCTAAGGCCCTCACGTACCTCCCCTCATTGGATGCTCCCTGTTTCACAACGAGGACGGCAAGGCTGAGGGAGGCTGAGGGCCACGGGTGGGCCACACGACTGCAAGAGGCAGCTGGGATTGCGCAGGTCTGCCTGACCCCGCAGCTGATGCTTCTTCCATGTCGGTCAGATTTCTAGCATTTAGGCTAGATGGTGGGGGAATGTGCTCACTGTGACGTGCCCGGTACATGCTGGCCTTCGCAGCTTCCTGTTTGGTGTACACTGAGATTCCGTAGCCCGATGCTCATTGTCCCTAGGCCGGGGATGGGGGAAGGGAAATGTGGAGTTGAGGTCTCCTGGCTCTGCATCTGCTCCTGTCTCTCCATTTCTGGCTTCACTGAACCTTGGACTCCTGAGAGGTAGAAAAGAGGATATTACCATGGGTGACTCCCTCCTGTTGCCCCAGTGCTGTTGCTTTTTCACATGGGGAAAACTGGGGCACGGGAGGAGGTGGTTTGCCCCAAAGCTACTTTCAGAAGGGTTGCAAGAAGTTCTAGCTCCAGGGGAGTAGTGTTGCCTGATAACTGTATATCTGGCCCCAGTCATTCTGTGCTGGCTCGGTTATTTGATTTATTTAACCCGTGTGCGTGTGTGCGTGTGTGTGTTGACATGGGCATAATTAGTATACAAGTGTGTATGGCACCTGAGGACTTGAGCTATTGATGTATCTTGGAGCAGGTGGGAATCCTTGGGAATGCAGGTTTCTTGGAGGCAAGAACTGAGCTCTGAGTTTTCTACAGCTCCTCATCATGGCCTGACAATGGGTACATTTGCCGTACCCCAGATATGCATCTAGAACATGTGTGTGTTATTAGGTTTTCTGAATGCTCATAACTTAATGCACTAGGAGAAAAGGGATGGGGATGGTTCCCCTGCAAAGAGCGGGATCATTTTTGTATTTGGGGCTAAACCTTCTGTACCGTGATCTCTGAAGGAAACACCTGACACTGGACATCCTAAAATGAGAGGCAACCTGACAATAACAGGGCTTCTTATCATTACAGGTGGGGTATGGACTATGGTGAGGCAGGGGCCCTGGGTTTGGAGCTGCGACAATCTGTAACTCAGGGTGAGTTGTGTCACTCTGGGCCTCGAGGCCAGCATGTCCTCTGAAGTGAGGCAGGGAAGCCAGCACTTCCCAGATTTTACTGTGCACATCAATTCCCTGGGGATCTTGAGGAAATGCAGGCTCTGATTCAGTAGATCTGAGGGGCTTGAGAGCATTTCTAACCCGTGCCAAGTGGAGCTGATCCTGCTACTCCACAGGCTACACTTGGAATGACAAAGCTCTAGAAAGTCGCCCAGAGTCCATCCTTTCTTCCTTTTTTTTTTTTTTTTTAGGTGGGGAGGGGCAGAGTGAGGGGAGAATCTCAAGCAGGCCTGACTTGGGGCTCCATCTCATGACCCCGAGATCATGACCTGAACCAAAACCAAGAGTCAGATGCTTGACGCTTAACCAACTGAGCCACCCAGGCACCTCAAGAGTCCTTTCCACTCGAATGTCCCGAACTACGGTTTTGAAGTGGGTAAGCAGAGCTGGGGTCCTCCCATTTCAGGGGGTTCTCAAGCACACAGCTCTGGACCCAGACGTCACACACACACATCACAGGACCAGAGACAAAGGCAGAAAGGAGGATGGAAAACCCAGCAGTGGACACCATGTGGCCGGGAGCAGACAAGGCGAGGGATGCAGAGCATAGTAAGAACACAGGAGGAGAGACTTGCGCACAGAGACAGGGAGGCACAGAGGAGGAGGACAGTCTCTGAGAGCACAGATGGAGAGCAGAGGGAAATGGGGGGGCATGGGGAGAAGTGGAAGGTCCCAGTTCTGCCTCCTTCAGCGGTGGACTGTGCTGCCCCAACCTCCTGGTCCCCTGGGGGGTGACACTGCCTTCA
Organism: Mirounga leonina; assembly: GCF_011800145.1. NCBI lineage: Eukaryota > Metazoa > Chordata > Mammalia > Carnivora > Phocidae > Mirounga > Mirounga leonina. The sequence goes on from NW_023270807.1 coordinate 10,989,101, forward strand.
GATCTAATCACAGCAGCTCGAAGCCCTGAGGGGTCCCATTATTTTAGTTCTCATGTTTATATTTGAAAAGAGATTTTCCCTCCCCTGCCTTTCTCCTCCCCATCACCAGACTCCAGCCACCATCCCAGGCCCAGAAAGGAAGGACGGACGCCCTCCCCCATTAATCAGAGCTGAGGCCCGCGTAATGGCGGTGAGCATGGGGACTGCAAGCTACTGTCTGATTGAACATTAGTCATGCTGCACGTTACATCCTCTAATGAGAAAATTATTCCAAATTGCCTTGAGGGATGGTTGTGATTAAACTATTTGCCTTGACTTCCTCTGCTAAATTGAACGTGCACAAGTGCACACACACACACACTCTCACACACACATACACACACTCACAGAGTCTCCCCAGTTAGAGATGCTCACCCAGAGCCTTGGAACAGGGTAGGGACGGCCTCTGAATTCCAGAGGCTTCCCGCTCCCAACCTGTTCACAGCTTGCCTTCTCCTGCTACATTTGGAAGACAGCGAGGCTCCTAGGAGGGAGAGGGGAGAATTAGTGGGGCCATATCATTACAGCAAGGCCCCAAATGCCCACATTCTGAAAGGGGCTTGGTTTCTCTGGGTGAGCTTCTCCTGGGTGTCAGATGTCTGTCTCTTAAAAGGAGAGTAATTTTTTTCCGGGCAAGAATCTGGGGCTCTTTTCAGATCCCTCTTTATTTTCTCTACTCTGTAGCTCTAATTTTATTTGGACCTCCTTCCTATGCATAAGCTGGGCCAAGCCATTAATATGCAGCCCCTGTTTGCTGTTACAGGTTTTTGAAGCATATTTCAAAAGAGAACCAAAGCATACTATTAAATGAGTAATTCATAGGAACTAGAAAGTTTTTATCCAGAATTTATAACATAAAAAATCTCCCAAGAGCATACGTGGTCTTGGTTATTGGGACACCAACGTACCACTTCTCCAGTTGCTTCCTCTTTAAATCCTGGCCAGATTTCAGGGTCTAGCACAAATGTTCCCTTCTCTGGGGTCCCTCTCTGACTGTCGCCTCAGTCACAATTGAGCTCTTCCAATTCTGGGCTCTTACCATTTTGTCTTTAGTTGATAGAACTCCATGAACGTTTACTGAGTACCAGATGAGTCAGCTTTTGCTAGGTTATTCTGTGTCAACCAATAACCCTAACTTCTCAGTGGTTCATTCTGGGATCCAGGCTGAAGGAGTAGCACCAAGAGGGAAAAAGAGAGCAAACTTGGGTGGCTCTTAATACTTATGCTCAGATGTGGTGCACGCGACTTCTGTTTGCCTCCTATTGGCCAAAGCAGGTCATGTGACCAAGCCTGAAGTCAGGGGAGTGGGGAGGAAGCCTTCCTCTCAGGAGGGAGGGCTACCACAAGCATCTCCATTTACGGAGGTGATGTGTTCTGGGTATACCGGGAAAAATTCAGCACCCTCAGACTTATCTGGAGTAGTTTCGAGTCTATTCTTAGCATTCTACCAAAATTCCATGATCATTCTACCATGATCATTATCACATGTAGCGATTCTTTTTTCTCTTTTTTAGAGAAGTTGTGTGCTGGCAACATATGATTCTGTCAACCACTCTCCTCTCAGCTTCTAGATGAGTTTTCTCCTGGTTCTTTCTATGCCTCTGGCAGCCTCATCTTGGTCTCTCTGGGCCCATCTCTTCCCCTATCTTTTATATTCCTCATATAGTGTTATGTTCCCTTTGGGTTGGGAAGTCTCTTCCTTTGAGTTGATGTCAACTTCCTCTTCTATCTCTGTGGCCATAGACTCGTTTTCCCTGCTAAACTTGGTCCTCCTCTTCTGAGGCAGATCAAATATGGCCACACTTTCTTTGTAGCCCCTCCTATCAAGAAGTGAAATCTACTTCTCCACCCCTTGAATCTGGGCTGGCCTTGTGACTCTGTGAGAGTTTGAAGCGTAGGCCTGGGAAAAGCCAGCTGCCATGTAAGGAAGCCAGTCTAGCCTGACGGAGGGTTCAAGGTGGGGGAGAACCAAAGTGCCCCAGCTGACAGCCAGTGCCAACCGCCAGGCTCAGGAGTGAGGCCAGCTTGGACTTTCCAACCTAGCACATCTTCCAGCTTATTACCGCTGAATGAGTAAGCTCAGACAAAGCTGGCAGAGGAGGCGTCCAGCTAACCCCCAAATCACGAGCAACCATAAATCTTTGTTGTTTTAAGTTCCTAAGTTTCGGGGTGTTTGTTATGAGCAATAGATAAGTGAAGTATCCCATATCCCCCAGATTGGTTAGTGGCAATGGCTGCCTAACCAGCCTTCTAACCTCAAAACCTGGGGGCCATCTTGTCACCTCCATCTTCCTCAACTCCACATCCAATAGGTCAATAAGCCTTATAAAAGTGATCTGAGTGGGGGGTGGGAGTTGTTCAATGAGTACAGAGTTTTAGTTTTGCAAGATGAAAAAGTTCCGGAGATGGCTTGCAAAACTATGTGAATATGCTTAATTCTACTGAAATGTACACTTGAAAATGGTTAAGATGGTAAACTTTATATGTATATATTTTACCATAATTTAAAAAAGTGATTTAAGCATCTTCTGGTCTGCCCCTCTTCTCAATCCTTACTTTCCATGCTGCTTTCTTCCTGAGATGTGACTCCAGCCCTGACACTTACTTTAAAACCCAGTGTCTCCCCCTCTGCCTTCAGGATAAAATCCAAATCTGCACTAGGAAATGGAAGGTTCCCTGTCTGCTCTCATGTCCATTATCTACCTTCTGCTCTTACTAACGTCCTCCTACTCTCTGGGTGCGTTCCAGGCCCTTCCTTACCTCCATACCTCCAAGCCTTTCTCAAGAAATTCCTTCCACTAGCATGTCCTTAGTGGTTTTTATTCAGCATAAGCAACAACTGTTAGGTCTTCAAAGCGTCCTGTTTTTAAATATACGTGAGGTTACCGATATATTCCAACTCTTAATTTTTTTCTTTATCCTTTGGCCTAGTATTTAAATTTGAAAATCTAACCTATGGAAATAATACCAGTGCCAAACAACCAACAGACACCTTGGGGTGGATGGTTGGGAGTAGATGAGAAGGATGGGAAATAGAAGCCATGGTCTATCATGACAATCATGTCATATCGCAGGATATCAACATGTAAAAACATTTTGTCATGTGTAGCTTCAGCAGGTGTCTAATGTTTACCTTGTGATGGTGTCTTGCTGAGCACTTTGAGTCAATATCACTAATCCTTACCACACCCCCTGGAGGTGTGAGGTGTTGCTTACTATCACCATGTTACAGATGAAGAAGTTAAGGCTCAGACAGGAAAGGTAATTCCCCCCAGTTTTACTGAGATGTAATTGACATACAGCACTGCGTAAATTTAAGGGGTGCAGCATAATGATCTTTTTTTTTTTTTTTTTTACCTGAAGACAGTGTGGGTGTTGAGTCATGTGGATCTCCAGGGAAGAGCATTTCAAGCTGAGGGAACAGCCAGTGCAAAGTTCTGGAAGAACAGGTACCCTGTATCTGAGGACCAGCCGAGAGGTCAATGTGGCTGGAGGGGTGTAAGCAGGACGGATGAGATCACAGAGATGAGGGTGGGGCAGGTTTTGTAGGACCTAATAGGTCTTTGTGAAGATTGATTTTTTTGTTGTTGTTTGTTTGTTTGTGAGAGAGAGAGAGCACACATGCGACCGGGGGTAGGGGCAGAGGGGAGAGAGAATCTTAAGCAGACTCCATGCTCAGCATGGAGCCCAGTGCGGGGCTCCATCTCATGACCCCCCTCAGATCATGACCTGAGCCAAAATCAAGAGTCAGACACTTAACTGACTGAGCCACCCAGGCGCCCCTGAAGATTGGCTTTTGATTTGCTGATTTGGGAAGCTGTTGCAAGTCTGGAGCCAAGGACTGACGGGCCACATGGCCCGATTTCTGTGTTAAAAGGATGCCTCTGACGGCTGTGTTAGGAATGGAGTATAGGCAGGCAAGGCAGGAGAGGCAGGGACACTGCCCCAAGGAGCAAAAGGTACAACAAAAGGTAATTTTGGAAACAAAAAGGTAATTTTGGAAAATAAACTTTTTATGGAAATATACATACGGAGAAGTACACACATCCTCTACAGAGAAAGCTATGTCATGAGAGAAGAGATTGGTTGAAGAATCATATGTCTCCAAGATGTCAAGTAGCAGGTAACTTGCCTAAAAAAAAAAAAAAAAAAAGAATAATTAGGTCTGGTGATTGAAAACCTTGACAGCTTAGCACAAAGTGAACACATCCATTGACCACCACCCAGAACAAGACATAGACCACCACTGGTGCCCCAGAAATGTTCCCCCTTTCTCCCCTGCTCTCCTTCCCAAAGATAGCCATCATTTGGCTTCTAACTCACAGGTGAGGGTTTGCCTGGTTACTCCCTGAGTGAAGGGACCAGTGTCTTTCTACTACCTATAACATGAGCCCCCGAAGTGCACAACATTCCCACAAGGGCAGTTATAGGAGGGCTAGGCCTGACCCATAGTTCCGCTCTATCCTGGCCCTGACTTTGCTGGGTGGAGGTGCAGGCAACCGTGTGTCTAGGGAGAAGGCCGTGTGTTTCTAGTAATCCAAGAAGGGCCTGTCAGGGGAGCAACTCTCTTTTTATCTACCGCATCCAGGGGCTTGTCTTTTAGGCATGAGCATGCGCGCGCACACACACACACTTCCTGGTGATCTATCTATAGCGTGAAGTCTGCTTGCAACTGCAAACCTTCCTGATAAATGTCTGATCTCTCCCGAAAAGCTGTTGTAAACTTCATGTAAGGAAAGCTTTCAAAGTGACCCTCCATTTAAGCCTGGAGTCAAAGCCTTGTGTGTTTTCTTTCCTTTTCTTAACTGGAAGGTTATGTGTTTCTTAGCTACTGGTCAGACTGGATGAGACTGCCAAAAAGCTTTCAGGGAATTTCCTCACCGTGTAACAAATTTATGAGTCATATGAAAAACTGGGAAATGCTTCAACCAGCTGTCTCTCATTGACTCAGAGCCTTTTTTACAACACCTTAGTGCTGGGGCCTTGGATGGAGCCAGCAGAAGGGTTTATTATAACTACAAATGGCCTGACATTGCCTGGGAAGAGGCTGTGTTGAGCTTTCATCTTATCTCCACTCTCCTGTCCTCCCCAGCAGAAAGCTATAAGAGTTCTCTGAAACCCTTCAGATACTGAAAGGCCAACCACAGAGGTCCTGCTTGTTCCATAAACACCGGGCAGATGGATAGGCGGGTGGGTGGATGGATGAAGGCAGATTTGGGGTCTTATCTTCCATCTCTGCCTAGATGATCAATGGGTAGCTCAAACTTAACATGCCTGAAACCAAATTCTGATCTCCCCCCAACCCATGCTGTCCTCCCCATCTTCAAAAATGCTCCCTTCCTCTGGGCCAGATTGCATTTGCCAAAGATGGCTTTGAAAATGTCCCTGATGCCCCTGCCATGCTCTTCTGCGATATGACATTGCTGCTTCTTCATCAAGAGGTAGAGTTATTTTCCATCCCCTTGAAATAGGTGAGGTTCTGCAGCTGTTTTGACTAATAGACTATGGTAGAAGTGACGCTGCCCCAGTTTGGGGCATAGTCCTTAAGTAGCCTGGCAGCTTCTTCTTCCTGCCTTGCGGAAGGCAGCCATCATGTAAGAGGTGCAGCTGCCCAGGGACCACTATGCTGCGAGAAGAGAAGGAGAGAGAGAGAGAGAGAGAGAGAAGAAGGAGGAGAAGGAGGAGGAGGAGAAGGAGAAGGAGAAGAAGAAGAAATAATAATAAGAAGAAATAAGAAGAAGAAGAAGAAGGAGGAGGAGGAGGAGAAGAAGAAGGAGAAGAAGAAGAAGAAGAAGAAGAAGAAGAAGAAGAAGAAGAAGAAGAAGAAGAA
>NW_023270807.1:10994979-11077748 GCF_011800145.1 Mirounga leonina
AAGAAGAAGAAGAAGAAGAAGAAGAAGAAGAAGAAGAAGAAGAAGAAATAATAATAATAATAATAAGAAATAATAATAATAAGAAGAAGAAGGAGGAGGAGGAGAAGAAGAAGAAATAATAATAATAAGAAGAAATAAGAAGAAGAAGAAGGAGGAGGAGGAGGAGGAGGAGAAGAAGAAGGAGGAGGAGAAGAAGAAGAAGAAGAAAGGAGAAGAAGGAGAAGAAGAAGAAGAAGAAAGAAGAAGGAGGAGGAGGAAGAGGAGGAGGGGAAGGAGAAGAAGCTGCAGCCGCCACCTTGGGGGTAGACCTGCTGCCCCCGTCTCCCCAACTACTGCCACATGGAACAGAAACAAACTCCCCAGCCATGTTTTCCAAAGTCCTGACCCACAAAAACATGGGCAAAACAGATGGTTTCTTCAAACCACTAAGTTCTGGGGAGGTTTGTTCCACAGCAGTGGGTAACTGAAACACCATTTTCCCAGTCACCAGACTCAAAACTTCCCAGAGCCGTTCTTGACTTCTCTCTCTCTCTCTCAGACACACATCCCACCTGGATGCAAATTCTGTGGGATTTATCTTCAGTCTATACCCAGAATCTGACCACTTTTCATGACTCCTTTGCTGTGTCTCCAGGCCAAGCTGTCACCTCATTTTCCCCCTGGATGATTACAACAGCCTCCTGTCACCCCTCTTCAGTCCCTTCTCTGCACCGTGGCCTGGAAGGAGCCAGTGAAGCTCAACTTAGACCATGTCTCTCCTCTGCTCAGGATCCCTCAAAGCCTCCCACTGCACTTGGGCCCTGCTCCCTCTGGCTACCTCTCTACCATCATTTCCTATTTCCCTCCCCATTGCTCACTCTGTTCCGGACGCACTGGCCTCCTTGTTGCCCCTCCGTCCAGCCTCAAGCCTGCATTTGCTGATCCTTTTTACTGGAACACTCTTGTCCAGATGGCTGTGTGGCTCATGCTGCTGCCTCTATAAAACCCCGCACCAGTTGGCACTTAGGGATCCCCTTCTCTGTCCCCCCATCCCTCCATATTCCCTCCGCTGCCCCTTCCCTGCTGCTCTTTTCTCTATGACATTTGTCAACTGATGGCTGCACACTCCAGCTGTTCAGTTCTTGTCTCTCTTCTCCATGGGGTGTGAGGCATTACCCCATGGGGGCAGATCTTTGGTCTGTTTTGTTCACAGACATTCCCTAGAGCCTAGAACCCTGCTGGGCACATCGTAGGAGCTCAAAAACCATTTGCCCAATGCCTGAGCCAAACTTTTCTGAGCCTGAGCTTCTTAACTCCAAAATGAGGAAAATTACAGGTGCTTTAAAGGGTAGTGAGGACAAGTGAGGTTTAAGTACAGTGCATGGCATTGAGCCTGGTGCAGAACAGTGCTCAGTAAATGTCAGGTCCTTTTTCCCACATTCCTACTTCCTCCCAATAACCAACTGCTTTAAGATTCTATTCTAGAAAGGCTGGGAAGAAATTATATGTGTGTAAACTTGTATACATTAATAAAAATATATTAATTTGTAAAATATTAATGTACTACAATATATTTAAGATCTATATTATATATATAAAAAGGTATGGGGAAAATCCAAATCCATTTATAGTAAATGGTCCGTGGATATATTTGACTTGTTTCGTCTTGCTTTATGTTTTTGGTCTTTACCACCTTCTAGAGTGATCGCTTCTATAAGTTAGTAACTATGTGATAGAATGTGTTCTCTGGGATCTGTCAGTCACTGACTCAGTGGCTGGGTCTCTTGTTTGTGGTTCTGGATAGAGCACATATGATTGGTCCAGCTTGTGTCAGTTGTCTGTGCCTGGTCCAGTCAGGGGCAGTGAGGGGTGGGAAAGCAGGGTACATGCACAGCTGGACCCACTTAGGCCCACCTTCAGCAAATGTTATGGGCGGGGCCAGTACCCAGAGAAGAGGGCTTGGGTGGAGCAGATACCTTACGATGTGTCATCTACACCCTACTTCCCCATAATTGTCGCAGGCCTGGGTCCTGCTGATGGGGGCATTTCCCCTGATCTCATATTCTAAGGTCTGGGAACAAGTCTGTGTCTCCCAAGATCTGCCTTTTGTAGGCCACATCCTGTCTCCTTCCGCCTTCTCCCTCCAGTCTGGGAGGTTCATCTCTTTGGTCTGCCTTTCCCATTAGAGGCCTTTCCCTACATTCCTACTGGAGACTGGTGGCTCACTAACAGTGGGGCATTGAGAGGTGGGTTTATGGGCAAAGGTGTGGGTGTAGGGGAGCCATAGGGATTGTGCCCTGCCCGGGGCTGGTATAGGCTGAGCTGTTACCACTCTTAGGCCCAAGGGAGCCAGGTGGGGTGGTTACTGGTACCTGGAAGGAGAGCCATCTAGAGAAGCAGAGGTATGCAACTGGCCCGAGGTGGAGATGCAGGGAGGGAAAGAGGTGCATGGGCACCCAAGCCTCACTCTCTCTTGTCCTCTGGCTCCTGCCAGGGCTCCTCATTGGTTGAATCCAGAGGACAAGTAGGTCACTGATGTAGCCCATGGTTGGTTGCCTGGGGCCTAGAGCAGAGAGAAGGGTGGAGGGTGGATGGGTTGCAATAAAGGAAGGCCCAGACACTTCCCTCTGTACTTTCTCTAGCTGTCTCCAAGTCCAAGTCCTTCCCTGTACTCACTGTTGTGGACCTGGCTGTCCAGGGGCCTGCCCAGGAGAGATACAATCTCCAGTACTCCTTCAGATAACATCCACCCTTTGGGGCAAAGAACACATTTGCCGTTATCTTTAGGAATTCTTGAGTCATAACTGATGATTAATTCAGTCTACAATGCATAGAGTTTGGGTTATTTTTTCCCTAAGCATATCCTTATACTTGGTCCACTAAACTCCAGCTACACACGCATACCGCCGGACCCCTTCTGTGGTGCTGTCCCAGTCCTGTGCAGTTGTAGGCTGACGGAATATTGTTGCCAACAGAGACCTTAGAGCTGATTTCCCGATAGCCCAATGGTGTCATTCTCCTTGTAAGAAAACCAGAGCCCAGGGGCGCCTGGGTGGCTCAGTCGTTAAGCATCTGCCTTCGGCTCAGGTCATGGTCCCAGGGTCCTGGGATCGAGCCCTGCATTGGGCTCCCTGCTCAGTGGGGAGCCTGCTTCTCCCTCTCCCACTGCCCCTGCTTGTGTTCCCTCTCTCACTGTGTCTCTCTCTGTCAAATAAGTAAATAAAATCTTAAAAAAAAAAAAGAAAAAAGAAAAAAGAAAACCAGAGCCCAGAGAAGGGAAGTGACCTGCTGTCAGGAAAAACTACTTACCATACTCACACTGCCGGTCACCAAATGTGTGGATGTTTCCCCACACCCATCGATTCTCAGACACCAGCTTGAGTATGCGACAATTCCAGTCCGTTCTGATGCTGGCTACCTGGAGTCAGCGTCAGGTCCCACAAGGGCTCCGTCCCACAGACTGCCCCCAGTGCTGACGCCTATCATGAGTCCCAGGCTGTTACCTGTGCTTCTGATAGACCAGCTCTAAATCAGGGATCCCATGATCCCCTCCTTGGTTCAATAATTTGCCACAACAGCTCATGGAACTCAGGGAAACACTTCTGTTTGTCAGTTTATTATGTAATAAAGGATGGGATAAAGGATCCAGAGGAACAGCCAGATGAAGAGACACAAAGTGTGAGCCCTGGCGAGGGGGTGCAGAGCTCCTGTGCCCTCTCTGGATGAGCCACCCTTCCAGAACCTCCATGCGTACAGCAACCTGGAAGCATTTTGAACCCTGTTCTTTTGGGATGTTTATGGAGATTTCATCATGCAGGCGTATGATTGATAATTGACTCCATTTCTAGACCCTCTCTGCATCCCAGAGAATGAAGAGCAGGTCTGGGAGTTTCAGCCTTTGGATCATGGTTTGGTCTTTCTGGCAACCAGCCCCCTACCCAGGAGCCTACCAAGAACAAAAGATGTTCCTATCACTCGGGGAATCACAAGGGTTTTAGGAGCCCTGTGCCAGGAACTGCGGGGAGAGACCACTTATATTATTTATTTATTTATTTATTTATTTATTTTATTCTTATGTTAATCCCTATACATTACATCATTAGTTTTAGATGAAGTGTTCCGCGATTCATTGTTTGTGCATAACACCCAGTGCTCCATGCAGAATGTGCCCTCCTCAATACCCACCACCAGGCTAACCCATCCTCCCACCCCCGTCCCCTCTAGAACCCTGTTTGTTTTTCAGAGTCCATCGTCTCCCATGGTTCGTCTCCCCCTCCGATTTCCCCCCCTTCATTCTTCCCCTCCCGCTATCTTCTTCTTCTTTTTTTTTTTCTTAACATATATTGCATTATTTGTTTCAGAGGTACAGATCTGAGATTCCACAGTCTTGCACAATTCCCAGCGAGACCACTTATATTTTTGTTATGATTACACACCTGTGCAAAGCCACAGAGCCAGACTGGTGGCAGAGCTAGGACTTTGCTGCAGCCCCCCTGACCACGAGTCTGTGGCTCTTTCCACTTTCCCCTGTTGCCTGGGGATTGAATGCCATCAGATAGGCAGAGAACAGCCAGGCCCATCTTTCCCTTGTCCTCTCTGTTCCTTCCTTGTTTTGTCTCATTTGTTTATCCATTCACACTTTCTAGGAGCTAGTGGGTGATTGCTATGTGTCACATGTAGGCTCAGTCACTGATTATGACAACATTACTAGTACCCAAATATAGCCAGTTCATCTCTCCTTCTGGGCTCATGGAAGACTCACTTCCCAGTGAGGAGGGTGTAGAAGGGAGGAATAATAACCTTGTATGGGCTAAGGCTTAGATTGTGGGGCTGCTGGGTACCACAGAATAAGCCACATCAACTGATACACAGCTCATGTTTTAGAAGAAGAGAGAAAGACGTTTCTGGTAATGTGATAGAATTATGGGATGACAGAATAATGAAAACGTGGAGTCGGGAGTGATGGACCCCACCCAGTCCACGGAGCAGCCCTGGGCAGCAAGGCTAGGTCAGATGTGTTTCTCATAGCAGGACAGCGCTCGGTCTGGACTATAGCCCTAGCTCAACCACCAATCTGCTCGGTGACCGTGAGTGTGCCACTTTCCCTCTCTGTACCTTGTGTATAAAATGATGGGGTCAGACAGGATCATCTCCAAGGTTCATTCCAGCTCTAAAATTCTGTGTTTTAGGACAGATCTAGCGAGTGGATTTCCTGACATCTTGGTCTGTGCTTCCTCCCCCCTGACTGGCTCTGGACCAACCCCTTGTGTGTCAGGGGGTCCACGTTGCCTCATGGGGATGAAGACTGATTGAACAGGAAGCAAAGGGAAGGAAATATTTGTTGTTCAGGCGGTTGACTTCCAAAATAATAGTTGTAAAAGCCATAACTAGAGATTTGCTGGCAGAACTTTGAGGAGAGAAGGAAAGACTCCTGAAAATCCTCAAGGGGAAGTCCTGAATGACAAGTAGAGAAGCTCTCTCTTTCCTTCCTTCACCTCCTTTTTGCCCTGCACAGGCACTGTCCCCACTTCCCTTCCCCAAGCCACCACCACACTCACTTGCCGGATGAGTTTGAGTAAATGATGGGCTCTGAGGGCCTCAGATTCCTTCTTGGCTATATGGGGCCATGCTACCTTCCTCCCCACTGGTCCAGGGTATCAAGTGGGAGAGTGGGCACAAAGTACCTGGCCCAGGCATAATCCACCGTGGGCACTCACCAGCGACAAGTCCAGACCCTGCCTGGTCCCTGCCCTCCCCCAGGGTGGCCTCCATGGAATTTGGTTCCTGTAGATCACCACTTCTCCCAGGCCCCAAATGCCCCACCTTGGCTCCAGCTACCACCCCCTACAACACTTCACCATCCATATATCATTGCCACACAGGGCTGGGACTATGAGGTGCTCGCTCTCAGGGTCATGCAAGGCCACAGCCTGAAAAAGGAGCACCTTCTTACACGTTGTGTCCCTCTGGCCTCACCCTCCTCCTGATCTGTCCAGCTGATGTGTGGCTGGTCTGGGGTAGACAAGAAAGCCTCTAATGCAGGAGTGCTCAAACTTCAGTGAGCACTCAAGCCACCCGGAGGGTTGGTTAAAGGGGTTTTTTGCCAGTCTGAGCCCCAGAATTACTGATGCAGGAGGTCTGTAGTGAGGCCCCAGAATTTGCATTTCTAGCAAGTTCCCAGGTGACACTGAGGCTGCTGGTCCAGGGACCACACTTTGAGAATCACCACCCTAGGGAATTGCAAAGCGGCACAAAACTCTCTTGAGGGCTCCTTGGGAAATTCAGGGATGAGCCACTTCCCTCCCTCTGTTGATCTATTCTTCCTGTTCTCTGGATTTGCCGCTCTGGCTGCTGGTCATTCTCCTGCGGCTCCAGAGCCCGGAGACGTTTGCCTAATTTATGGGACTTGGCAGACACTCAGAAGCTGAGGGAGGACAGAAAACTCCTAACATACAGCACTTCTGACTCTTGTGTTTGGGCGTTTTTTATTGCTCAGAGGGGAGAGCATACACGTGGAAGGCCTGTTCCCTGGCTTGCCATAAAACTTGGTAATGGAGTGCAACAGGGTGGTTATGAGTCATTCAGGGGGCTGCACCCTTGCCCACCCTGGAGCAAGCAGGAGGTCTTTCTGGAAAGTGCTGGAGCTGGCACTCCGTGGCAATTGGTAGGGATTCGTATGCCCTGTGGGCTCATTAGTATCATTCCCTTAGAGGGAATGGAGGGCATGCCCTCCTCCTCCTTGCTGGCTGCATCATGGAAATGATGGGGAGCCTTCTTGACCATGTGAGTGGTGGCCACACTCTATAGGTGGCAGAACAGTGGATGGGAGGGGCTGGGCCCTGGTGAGCACAGCTGCCATCCCAGCTCAATCTTCTACTTCAGAGAGAAACAGACATCTACCCTGATGTTTAGGCCACTGCTAGGTGAGGTCTCTGTCCATTTCAGCCAAGTCTATATCCTAAGTAATAGGCCCACTTGCCCACGAGGAGCACTGTCTTTCCCTGGGAGCTGGTCTTCTTCAATCTCCCCAAGCCTTTGGAGGTTAAATGAAGGCCTCTTCCTTTCCACTGTGTGGACACTCAGTTTGTATCTGAGGGGCATGTCCAGATCCTGAGCAGAGTCAGAGCAGTGACTCTCAAACCTCGTCATGCGTGAACACACAGAGGTTTGGTTCCTACTCCATGCCGAAACCTGACAGGTTAGAATTTCTGGGCATGAGATCCAGAAACTGTGCATTTAATAAGCTCTCCACGGTGACATGGTCCCAAGATTTGGACACTGATTGGTTAAGTTTATTTATGCTTTGGGATCTCCTAGCCTGGGTTCCCAACATGGCCTGGCCCACTATATTTATTCAACAAGTATTTACTGAGCACGTTCCTATCATATGTTGGGCCCTATCATGGAGCTTACCTTCTAGTATGGGAGACAAACAAAGAACAGCTTAAACACAGTCACGTATAATTTCAGGTAGGAGTCCCTGCTATGAAGCAGAAGAAAACAGGGTAATATGGTAGAGGGTGGGGACAAGCTGATTTAGATTGGCTGAGAGGGAAGGCTTCTCAGAGCAAGCGTCATTTGAGCAGGTCTGAATAATATGAAGGCGTAAGCAATATGGACAGTTATGAAGTTAGTTATATAATGTTATAATTGTAACCATATATTTATAATTATATAATGTTAGTTATAAGCTGAGCTGGCATAACAAATAGACTTTCAAAATCAAACAATTTAAAGAGTAAGACATTTCTTTGTTTCTCACATAATCCTTCAGTGTTGGTGTTCAGGCTGATGGGATGGCGTTCCTTTATACGGTCATCTGGGGACTAAGGCTAATGACTGCTCTATTGTCTTCAAATTTTGACTTCCAAGGTCTTCCTGGCATCACCATCCCATTTGGATAGAAGGTCAAAGAGCTTAGGGAAGTATGCTGGGATTTTCTTTGGGTCAGTCTGAATGGGACCAACATTACTTAGGCTCATGTACCACAAGAGCAAAGCTGGTCACGTAGTCATCTCCACTGCAAAGAAGCCTGGGAAATGTAGTCCAGTCATGTGCTCAGGAACCAAGAGAAGATGGATTTTGGGGGATGGCCAGTGGTCTCTGCCAGAGGCAGGGGAAGCAGCAAGTGCAAAGTTTGGATCAGGGAGTGAGTTTGGTGTATTCAGGGAACAGCAAAGAAGGCCGTGTGGCTAGAGTAGTGAGATGGGAGGAGAGAGGGTAGCAGATAAAGATGGAGATGCAGGCCAGGCCTACTGCCAAGATATTCTCCCTCTCCTGCTCACTTTAGTGAAGCTTTAAAAATTACAATCTTTTTAAGCATAGCGTTCTTCCAGTGTACACAAAAGTAAAGAGAATCGCATAATGGACCTCCAGGTACCCATTAGCTTATCAATGTTTGGTTAAACCTACTATAATTTAAAAACAATATACAAATTTCTCAGGCATCAAGAAGATGGGGAAGTCCCTCACAGTTCCCTACTTACCTCACACAGTCTCTCAGGGAAAATTCTGACAGATATTTGGAAGGATTTTGGACCTTAGGAAGAAAAAAATACCGTAATGATCCAATCATTATTGTTACCTTTATCAGAATTTTTAATTTTTATTTCAAATGAATCAGATATAAAATTTTAAAGGTGGAATTACCTCTCTTTACTGTGCCACAAGTTACCTCAAAGCTAAGTGGCTTAAACTGGCCATAAACATTTATTATCTCTCAGAGTTTCTGTGGGTCAAGAATACAGGATTGGCTGGGCTAGGTGGTTCTGATTTGGAGTCTCTCATGAGGATGCTCTCAGGATGCAATGAAAGCTATGGTCAAATGAAAAATCTGCTTCTAGATGGCTCACTCACATAGTTGACAAGCCGGTGTTGGTTGTTGGCGGTAGGTCTTAATTCTTCACACAAGCCTTTCCCTAGAGCTACTTAAGCACCTTCAAAGGTGGCAGCTGGCTTTCTTCAGAGTGAGTGGTCCAAGAGGACAAGGAGAAAACCACAATGCCTTTTATAACCTAGCTTCAGAAGGCACACACCATCCCCTCCATGGTATGCTGTACTCACATGAATCACCCTGATTCAGTGAAGGGGGGATTACAGAATAGTGTGCAGAGTAGGAGGCAAAGACCACTGTGGGCCATCTTGGAGGCTGGAGACCACAGAGGCTTAAGCTAAGTTCTTTACAATGATCTCTTTGAGACATAACCCTTTTAATGAGCCTTAGAAGGACCAGTTTTGGAATCAGTGCCTAAATATGAATAAACAGAAAGATAGCTGAATAGAATTGGGATATTTTGTAGTTAAGAGGGAACTTAGAAGTGAGGTATTTCTATACTCCCATTTTACAGAGGAAGAAATTATTTCCAGAGAGGCAAAATGGCCTGTTTCAGGCTAAAGGGTGAGTTTGCGGCTAGATAAAGATGAAAGATCCAAGCTCTTAACTCCTGGATCTGCAGTGCTTTGGACAGTGAAGGAACCTTACATTTGGAGTCCAGACATCTGGCCCAAGGTCTCTGCATGGGTGCTCCCTTGTCCATCCTCTGCCCCCTGAGCTTGGTCATTGTCTAAACAAAAATGTCATCCTTTTGGGACAATGTTTATGGACAGTGTCAAATATTCTCAATAAAACTCAACATGTCCTTTAAAACATTGGGTTGCTGATGCTTTGTATAGCCTTATTCATTTAATTTGTTTTGCCCCAGTGAAAGGTGTTGGGGGATTTAAAGCCATATAATTTTATTTAGTTAGCTTCATGGATCTCTGAGACATGCTGTCCATGAAACAGCAAACCGGGGCACCTGTGAGCACCAGACTTGTGGTTCTCTTAAGCTTTTTTGTTTGTTTTGTTTTTTAGTTGCATGCAACAGAAACCTCACTGACTAGCTTAGGCAAAGAAAAAACTTAATTTGTTAGAGAGACTATGGGGTGCCTCACAAATCAAAGGAAGCCCCGAACAACTAAGATTTGGAACAAAATGGGGCAGCCCCTGATGGCTTATAGCAGGAGTTCCCAGATCCTCTTCTCGATTGTTTCCCATTGACACAATCCAGCCCCAAAGATTTCTAGTCCATGTGTGCTGATATGGACGTCAAAATCCTGGGAAGCAGAATGTCTCTGACCCCCTTTGGGTCATGCGTCCTTGATCAGTCAGCTGTGGCCAGTGGCCAGGATCAGGTAGCATAGACATGGCCTTTGGGGTCCACCTTGAAATGCCTGACTCTGTCCACCACTGAAGGGGGAGTTCCAGGGGGCTACCCAAGAGGTGTCTATGGTATTCTGTGAAATTCTGCCATGCTAGCAGGGCTTAACCTTGAATAGTGTACAAAGCCATTCCTACCATTTTACTATGCAGGAAACCAGCATCCTTAATAGCACTATTAACTCACTTGTTTTCACTTATTTTAAGCTTGGAGCTTTGGGGCTCAGGCCAATACCCTTTCCTTCTTGGGATTTAGCTTTTCATCTGTATAGTGAGGGGTTTGTCCCTTCAAGTTCTCATACAACCTCTTGGCTATACCACTCAGCACCCCTCTTCTTCTGCCCTGCTGTTGGAGATTCCCTGGCTGGGGTTCACAGTGTGCATGTGAATATGTACAAATCTATGTGTGTGAATTCGGTCTCTAAGAGGGTATCACCCACACCTGTGTACTTAGGTACTTTCTAAACTACACTGGTGTATAGTCTCTTAATGAGAATGGATCAGCTCTGGGTTGAAATGATCATGTGACAAGGGGGAATCATCTGGGTGGATTGTTAAATTTTCCAAGCAAGAAATTCAAGGGCTCATGTATCTCTCTTTACAATCTGTAATTGGTCATACAATTTAGGCTAGAACTGGAATTGGAAGTTCATCCAGGGCTTGACTGATAGGAACTGCAGCAATAAGTGGGGGATGGGAAGAGGTAAGTGGGTTTGGGGTAAAGGTTGTGGGTAGAGAGAGAGAGAGAGAGACTTCAGTAAGTCTCAGAGGTCACTTAAGGGTTAATAGGCTCTTGAACTTTGATGAATAATCTTTGACATGCTTGTAGGAACCCTCCAATCTTCAACAATTGGGAAAACTCAAATCAACTTTATGGTTCATCCAGGGTTGTGGGGGTGGTGATGGAAATGGGAGTGAGGAATGTGTCAATGGAAAGGATCCATCCCCAGCTGGGGAACACCTATCACCAGACCCCTCAAACCCCAACTTGGTCTGCACCCACAACGTGAAGTCCAACTCAAAGATGGGTCCTGAACCATTCCAACCTTTCCTTGGGATCCCAAGTCAAAATCTTGGAGTGAGACAATTACGACCAGACAAGCCCTCAGAGATAACACAGCTTGATCCCAATACTTACTTCCCAAGTTCTCCCAAACTCCCAAAGTCATGTCTTTGGCAAGTCCACACTGGTAGGTAATTTTCCTTTCTGGGGTCACTAGTTTTTCCACTGTGTTGGCTGCTGAAGAGACAAGCATCTCACCCTCACACACCCAATCACATTCAAGGCTCATCCCTTTTATCATGGAAGAGAATCTTTCCCAGAAGTCCCCAGCAGAATTTTCCTTTTGTCTAATTGTTCAGGAGAAGTGGGTCAAATGTCACTCTAAATTCAATCACTGTCAAAGAGCCATTCAATTGCCACTACCAGTTCAGACTAATCTTGATTCGTCCCCTGGGGCTGGGGGTTGTGGGGGAGGCAGCCCTTCTCTGAGCCCATGGCTGCCCACTAGGTGTGTGTACAGCAATATAGTGGGTAGATGTGTGCAAGGTGGGGACACTGGAGTGGGGAGAACCTCTGGCTGACATAACTCTGATGGCACCCAGCTTGGCCATCTCATCTATATTTGGGCTCTTGAGTGACCTGCCTGTAGTTATAAGTAAATAGGCCATGGAGGGTTTTAAAAATAATTTGTTTCTGTGTGTGTGTGTGTGTGTGTAGCAGACTTATGCACATGTATGTGACAGAAAGAGAGTTATGACCCAAGGCCTTATAATGTTCCTTCCTTAATTAGACTTGCGGAAATGCACCATTTTTGCTTTAAAGGAAGTGTAATGAAGATGGATTATAGTTCAGGGTCTGATTGGAAAGAACTAGGAACTAAGATTAATTAGCAGCAGTATGTGGTTTATTTTCAAGGTCGTTTTTACTCGGCTTCCAGAAATCCTGGCCTAATATCTTCAAACTCTCACTGAACTTTTCATGTGCAATGGGGTGAAGGATTTTGTGTTCTTGTTTGATGGGGAGAGGCATTTGCCTTCCTGGAATACTCTCCGGGCGGCCAGCCCCTGTCACTTGCCATGTTGGGATGTCTGTGGATGGCCATCCCAAGCTAAACCAACCCTTCCCATTCCTACCCTGTATGGCTTCAATGTGAAATGCTTTCCAGCTGACATTTATCAGGAGGCATGTGGGTGTTGGATCTGAGGGTGGTTTTTAATTGTGCAAGCTGTTTAAAATCTCCTAAAATTCCTCAGCGTCCTTTTTTAAAAATTAGTGCTTAAAATTCTCAAGGATTTTTCAGAACAGAGAGAGAGAAAACTTTAAAATAGCCCATCATTATAGTTTCTGTGCACTTTGGAAGGTTTAAGCACTTTATGGATAATTCTTTGATTAGCTTTCAGCCTTTATTTTCTTCCATGACATCTTTGACTTCTCCTGAAAGGCTACCTCTTCTCCTTTCTACCCAGGGGACTATCACCACCTCATAAGCCCATTAGTAGATCCCTGCTTCTCTTGGGATAAAAGCTAAACTTCTTACCATGGCTCACGGGGCCCAGCCAGCTCTGCCCTCAGCCTTCTCCCTTCCTCCCTTTATTCCAGGCACACTGGTTTTCTTTGGATTCCTTAAATAAGTAAATCTTTTTTTCTGCTTCAGAACCTTCACACATGCCGTCCCTTGTGCCTGGAACATGCTCCCCACTTGGTCATTGGACAATTCCTTTTTACCTTCCACGTCTTGGTTTATATGCGACCTCCTCACAGTGACCTTCCTTGACTTTTCCAAATGAGACCCCTCCTTTAAGTACGTACCACACCATCCTGTTTGAGTCTTCCATAGCACTTCCATACCACAGTTTGCCATTATTGTGCCTATTTCTGGGTATACTTGACCAAGGGCAGGATCTTACCAGCATATTCACCATGGTATCTGCAGGGCAGAGCTCCGTGGGCTCTGGGTCAGAGCTGGTTGATCAATGAGTGAAATCCTGCCTGCTTGGACAGCTTTCCTGGGGCCACTCAACTGAGATTGCTCCTTTTACAGGAGCAATCGCCTGGACTGATCCCTGAGGTCCTTGGAGGCAGTGACCAGGTTTGATATGCCTTTATGCTCCTCCAAGGCTCCTGCCTCTGCTGTCATCTTAATAAAGAGTTATTGATTGATTAATTAAAAGAACTCTGTTTCCAAGCAAGAATCATCTGCTTCTGCCAAGCTAACCACTAGGAAATGCAGTAAAAAGTCATAGCTGTTAGATATGTAGATTGATTAGGATACATTTAGCTGCAAGTAATAGAAGTCTTAACTTTTGGTGGTTTAAATAATAAAGATAATTAATGATCTCACATCATCATAGTGAACCCGTATGCCTGTCAGCCTTTGTTCCATATGCTTTCTTCATATACTTAGTCCTAATATCCTTCCTAAGAGGGAAATGCTACATGGTATCCATATTACAGGTGAGAAAACTGAGCCACCATGCCCAAGTTCAAGTGAGTGATAGAGCTAGGACTTGACTGTTTCTCAGTTGGTGTGGCCCCGGGGTTGACATTTTTCTGCTGCTTTGTCCTGGCAGGTCTTGAGGTAGCAGTCTGTGTTATGCAGGAGCTCAGGGACATCAGCATGCTGAGTCAGTGTCTCTGTGATTCCCTTGGGTGTCCTGTCATGGTTACTATAGCTCTGTGATTTCCTCCACTATACAACAGCTTCCAGAGCAGGAAGCTGGGGCCAGGGGACACAAGCACTTTCTCTTGTGCTACCCTCGCCTGTTACCACGGAGGAAAGTCTCTTCCAGAAGCACCTGGAGAGTTCCTTTTGCATCTCATTAACCAGAGCAGGGTCTCACGGCATCCCCACACCAACCCTGGCAAAGGGAAATGGGGTGGCCATGAATGGCTGGTTTCAGTTGAACCAGTTTTCATCTCTGAGGACTAAATATGCTGCCACCAGAATAAAATTGGTTCTGTTAGCTGGGAGAAGTGGGGGATGGATGGTGGGTAGACCCCACCAGGCCTAGTCCAGCATGTATGCTTTATCAAGGGAAATGGGAAAGGTGTTCAGGATCAGGAACCCATGAGGCAGGCTTGACCCTTGGGTGTCATTCAAGGACTCGAATTTCCTTTGAATATTAATCCCCAAGCTAGTCCAGTGTTATTCCAGAGATGTGTGCATGTGTTTGTGGGTGTGTGTGTATACATGAGAGGGGGTCCAGGGGCCAGGCAGGGGACCATGGTTGGTGGTAGAAAAGGAGCCCAGCATGTTCTTCTTCCTTCCCTTCTGGCCCTGCTGGATGTGCCATCCTGGGATTTCAGACTTCACTGACAGACAGTATATATACATGGGGTGAATGGGACATGGTAGGGATGGCATCTTTCTGCCCTAACACAGGCCCTTAGCACCTGTTTGGGTGACCTGAGAATGCATATTGTATACTTGCTGTGTGTCATTTGTACCCATATCTCAGTTAATCTTTACCACTGCTCTATGAGATCAATGTTATTATTATCACCCCCAGGTTTCTATCATGTTTTTGGGAGAAAAATAATACTCCTTGTTCTTTCCTTTAAAGCAAAGGCAGTGGATTGTCCTGGGAGTGAATTTAGAAAGAATAGCATCATTCTATTCAGAAATAGACACAACCTTAAAGCTCATTTCATCCAAGCTTCTTATTTTATGGTGTTGAAACCAAGACCCAGGGAAGGATATTGGAATGCCCAAGGCCATGTGGTCAACTTACTCATTAACCACTGGAAGGTCCTATTGTTACCATGGAGAATGAGAACACACCGGGCTTCTTGCTGGGAAGGCTTTATAAAAAACCAAATCAATATACTTAATATCATTTTTGTTCATCTCCTTGAAAGACGCAATGTGGCAGTAACGTCCACGGTCAACATTTTTATGAACTCTGTGGAAAATATGATGTTAAAGACTTTTGGTAACCACTTCATTAAGCTTGGCTTTTTCTTGGCCACCACAAAAGGTAAATAAACCCTAACGAGTAATACGCCCAGTCTGAGATCCTGTAAGCTGTACAAAGAACCAGTGGCTCAAAACACACTCATCTCCCCACCCCAAGCCCCAGGGGAGTCTGAGAAAGGTGATCCTAGCCCTGTACTATGCACCAAGACCTTCACACAAAGACTTATTAACCCGCAAATTAGATACTAACTAAATAGAGCCAGAATTTCCATAGACTGAAAAGAATTGCATAGCATCAGTAATACTGTAAAGTTAGCACTCTGCCAACTGGCCTCCCATCAAAGCAGAATTCCTCGGTAACCAGTACACAGAGATTAATGGGGGCTGCTGAGCCTAACAATGACCCCAGGCCTTACTCTTTCATTCCTCTTGCAAATTCTATGCTAGATGTTGGGGATTCAATAGTGATTAAGACAAAGTTTCAGAAACTCGTTGTTTTTTTGGGAGGAATTGCAGTACAAGGAAACAGACTATAATCCTGGGGTGCAATGGGAACTTGTAGAAGGAGTAACTACTCTGTATTGAGGGAACAGAGCCAAGAACACTTCCTTGGATGGACTGGAGAGTTAAAGGAAAGAGCTCCTTTATAAAATACAAAGAACTTGAGTGCGTTTACAAGATGATGAGAAGGAGCCACTAGAAAGAGAAAGGATTGAGCTCAGTTATTGGCCTGAGTTTCCTAAGAAGGTGGAAGGGGATGGAGCCAGGCGGGAGGATGAGCCTTAGGAGGAAGGAGAATCCTCCCTGTGAAGCAGATGAGGAAGAGACAAGGGTGGACACAGATGTAGGTGAGCAGACAAGAGACTAGCAGTGGGGAAATAGGAAGATGCAGCTGTTTTGGCTGAACCAGGAGGTATAAGCACCTTATGATTATGTGGGGGTTGGTGGGAAGGTAAAGGGCTTCATGAGAGGGGGAAGTTTAACAAAGCTGCTTGGCAGAACAGCATCGTGGCCTATTGTGTTATAGAGGATGTCTAATGGGTGGTGATAGGGGCCCAGCAGTTGTCAAGGACCATGGGGGAAGAGTAGTACCAAAATGAGTGGTTGGGTAAATTTCTCCAGAAGTACTCAGCATTATGAATATAGGAGCAGAGAAAGCAGGGCCCAGTCTAGGATTAGTTTCTTTCTTTCTTTTTTCCCCCCCAGGTAGATCTAAGGGAAGGAAGATGGGGCAAAAGGATTAAGAATTTTTGTAAGACAGGCTGAAATAATTGATCATGGGGCATAAAGAAGAGAGTGGAGACAAAAGGGGTTAATACATTGTAAGAAATGAAGAAGCCAAAGGTCTGGGGGTCTCAAAAGTTTAAAACCGGATGCTGTGAGATTAGTGGAGGAAAAATGTTGGAAGATACAGGTGATTGTTGATAGAGAATGGACTATGAGAACTTTGCTTTCAGGTAATGGTGAGTTAGGTTAATTAGGCTATCCTGTATGCTGAAAACAACCAAAAATTCTGGATAAAATACAAGAAAAAATCTCCTTAAAAATGACAAGAGCTGACAAGATTGTAAGGAATTATTAGGCCAGCATTTAAGGGAAAAAAGAAGTCAGAGAGGTAGGTGAGCACAGGATCTGTTTTTGTTTTGAGGGAATTTCACATTTTAGTGAATTTGAACTTTTGTCTACCAAAATCGAAGTCAAAGACCAGCATAAAGTGTAATGTCTAATAGGAAGCTTTCCTTACTATAAGTTGGGCTTCCTAAGAAGCCTTAAAGCAGGATGAGCTAAATTATTATTATTATTATTTTTATTTTTATTTTTAAAAAATATTTTATTTATTTGACAGAGAGAGAGAGAACACAAGCAGGGGGAGTGGCAGAGGGAGAAGCAGGCTTCCTGCTGAGCAGGGAGCCCGATGCGGGGCTCGATCCCAGGACCCTGGGACCATGACCTGAGCCGAAGGCAGATGCTTAATGACTGAGCCACCCAGGAAGCCCTATTATTATTTTTTAAAGATTTTATTTATTTATTTGACATAGAGAGAGAGCACAAGCAGGGGGAATGGCAGGCAGAGGGAGAAGGAGAAGCAGGCTCCCTGCTCAGCAGGGAGCCTGATGCAGGGCTTGATCCCAGAACCTGGGATCATGACCTGAGCTGAAGACAGACATTTAACCAATCACCCAGGTGCCCCAGAATGAGCTAAATTAAATCAACTGTTACATGGTCTTATAGCTGATTTGTACCATCTGGGTGATTCAGAAAAACTCAAACCTCAATTTTGGATTAAAGGTGGGTCTAGACTAAGGTTACCAGACACATATCTCTATATATAATTTTTCAAGTATGATGACTAGTACAGTGTCAAAGATAACTATAGCATGGAAATAAGAGAACATGAGTAACCTGTAGGTGTAACAGACCCATTGACTTCAGATACTTTTATTATCAGATACAGATTATGAAAACACTATGTTTATTCTGTTCAAAGAAATACAAATTAGCTTAAAAATATCTGCAGGGAATAGGAAACTATAAACAATGACATAGGTTGGAAAATCAAACAGAATTCCTAAAACTGAAAAATATAATAATCAAAATAGAGAATGTTCTACCTTCTGAGGTAAAGCAATTACTTGTGTTGACATTGTCTAGAGTCTGGCCATGAGGAGCCTGTGGTTGAGGAGAGGGGAGGAGTTCTTCAGAGGAGTTGACATGATGGAGGACTTGAGAAGGAGGGGGTTGGGTGGGTCGTTCATGTGACCTGCGAAGTCATCCAAAATTATGGCAGGACTTGAGGTGGGGGAGGCTAAGTGCCAAAGGTATTACTGGATAAGAAGAAGGTTAGTATATGACAGAGATGAAGAGAGTTAGAGTGGTCTTGCCAGATAAGATCAAAGCATCATGGCACAAGGGATTCTAACAGGAGTTAGAAGAAGTGATCTGGAAGTGGCATTGAGGACTGCAGAGATGGAGTTCACCTCTCTTTCAAGAACTGTGCAGGGGGGGTGCCTGGGTGGCTCAGTCGTTAAGCGTCTGCCTTCTGCTCAGGTCATGATCCCGGCATCCTGGGATCGAGCCCCACATCGGGCTCTCTGCTCAGCGGGAGCCTGCTTCTTCCGCTCCCACTCCCCCTGCTTGTGTTCCCTCTCTTGCTGTCTCTTTCTCTGTCAAAAAATAAATAAAATCTTAAAAAAAAATAACTGTTCAGGGTCTGGTAATTTATAACAAGTCAGCCTGACACAGTCTCATGCATGCTGGCAGAAGAAAGTCCTGAGTCAGAGACAAGGGACAGTTTATTACTCACATCACTTGCGTGGATTCTTTGAGCCTCAATTCCTCCAGAGTGATGCAAAGAGATTCCAGTGATATATGTACATGAAGTAGGTTATGTTTCAAGAGAGGAACCCTGAGTTTAGAGACTATGAATCTTTTATAATGGACAGTAAGGTGGCCTGCCCTCTGCTCTGGAGAGAGACACCATCTCTATTGTCCAAGCCTGGTCACTCTACAAACACTTTGAAAGGAAAGTCCAGAATGAAAGTAGTCAATGCATCTGCCGGCAAGATATACTGAAATGTGAAAGACCCTTGGAGAACTGTCAACATTTTCAAGCTCCAGATCCACTGGGTGTGAGGATGAATGGTTTTTACTTAAGAGGGGTCCAAAGAAGAGTTCTCAGCGGCCGGCAGGATTTTAGCTAAGGCTAGGAGGTGAAGGATGTTATGAACTTCTTTGAGGAACTCAGGAATTTACAGCATTTCTTCCTACCCAGTGAAAACAGAAGTGCTTATTGGATCATTAAAAAAATTTTTTTGAAAAAAAATTTTGTACCAGAATTACGTGTGGTATATCATAATGCAATACAACATTGTGTTGCAGTGTGATCCAGAAAAGACTCAGTGGGGGAGGGGCACTGGACCAGGATTGGGGAGCCATGGATGGTCCCATGGGAACATTGCTTTCCCTCCCTGCTCAGCATTTCCTCATCTGCAGAATGAGAAAGAAGGAGCTATTTAATAGTTTGGAGATCCCTTTTTAGCTCTAACAATCTATGATCTCCATAGTGAGAAAATTGGGAACCCTAATAATACCACACTTAAAGAAATTCTCAGTTTGCCAGAAAACCCTACTTTCCAGCCAGGCTGGGGACAGAGTTTGGTAAAAAAAAAAAAAAAAAAGATTAAAAAAAGCAGGGAGTGATAGAGGCAGTGATGACAATGACCATGGAATAGAAGATGAAAGATGTGGCCTCCAGCCTAGTGATGTGCTTCATCTGGCTTTGGACGCCAGAAGCATCCATGGGTATCATGTTGCCGAAGGCAGTCAATTTGTTTGAACTTTCTGGAGAGGCTGACTGACCAACTGATTTCCGAATGCAGGAGTAGACACTTAGAGCCTCAGAGAGGCAGTATGCGACAGAGCATGAATGTGGGCTTCGGAGCCCAACAGACCCAGGCACCAATCCAGCTTCTTCCACTTACTGGCGATGAAACTAGAGTGTGCCACTATTTTGTGGCCCGCCCACAGCCCTGTCTTTTGGGGGCTGCACACTCACTTTCTGCCCATATCCCTGCTGTCTCCATGTGGTTCTGTGGGAAGTGACATAACTCACACGATCCCGACCCCTGGCCACAGTTGATTGGTTAAGGGGTGGGTGTCTAGCCCAAGCTGAGCCAATCAGAGTCTCTCCCTGGGATTTCTGAAACTGGAACTGAGGAATGGCGTCGGTCCTTCTCTGCTGGGGGAAGGCTGGGGATGACGTCCGCGTGGCCAGTCCCTAGTGCCAGTGGAGGTGGGGAGAGAGATGTGACGGGATCCGAGCCCCGGCCGCTGGTTGCTCTGAGGCCTGGCTGCTTCTTGCCTTTCCCACACATGCTTCTTAAACACCGATGCATCTTGGGAACCCCGGAGTCTCTTCTTTGGTAAGATTGGCCAAGTTGGCTGTAATCATTTGCAACCAAAAGAGGGCTGACTCATTTAGGAATCCTGGGCAAGTGACATCACAATTCCTCAGCTTCTTGAATTAGAAAATGGTAAAAACTGGGCCAGAGGGCTAGCCACGCAGATTAACTGACATAAGTTAGGAGAACACCTGGCACCAGGCCTTGCCAGTAGGAGAACTCAAGAAATACTCTTTTCTTTCCTTTTTGGCCTTACAGGCAGGTAGGGTGCTATTTTTTTTTTTAAGCTAATGTTTATGGAGCCCTTACTCTGAGCCAGACAATGTCCCTGGTGCCTAGAACGCATAATCTCCTTTAGCCCCCACGATGATCCTAAGAGGTGGCTCCTGTTTATCTCCATTTTACAGATGAGGAAACAATGGTGAAGGGAATGGATCTGGGCTATGTGCTTGTTCACTGGAGGTAAGGCCCTCCAGCCCCATCCAAACCCTGCATTGTCTAAACCTCAGAGGAGGTGGGTTTGGACCACTGAAACACTGGTGTGAGGGTAAGTGTTGAGAATTTACTACCTTGACAAGAGGTTTAGGCTGGAAGCAGAGATAGTTCCAAGAAGGCTTGGCTGAGGTAACCATGAACAGGAGAGCTGGGGCGGGCAGGGCCCACGACTTTTGAGCTTTTTTTTTTTTTTAAAGGTTTTATTTATTTATCTGATAGATCAAGAGAGCACAAGCTGGGGGAACAGTAGAGGGAGAGGGAGAGTAGGCTCCCCTCCAAGCAGGGAGCCCGATGCGGGGCTCAATCCCAGGACCCTGGGATCATGACCTGAGCTGAAAGCAGATGCTTAATGACTGAGCCACCCAGGAGCCCCCGCCTTTTGAGCTTTAACATCCTGGAGGAGACATTCCTTCCCTCAGCGGATGGAATCCTTAGCTTTCCTAGAGAGCACAGCGGGTTCTTAGGAGCCCTGCCCACAGCAGGAGGGAGGGAAGTACATTCAGTTCCCCTTGGTACTTAGATGCTGCCTTAGACCTCAAGGGACAGCCGCTGAGCTTGGGTACAGGACAGGTGGGGTGGGGAGCCAGGGAGGAGGCAGGAGCTAGTCCCTAGGGAAGATGAGGAGCTGAACTGGGGTAGCCATGGGGGGGTGGGGGTGGGGGGGTGAGAGTTCTTTTAAAGATCTGTCTGGACACAAGAGGTGAAAGAAAGTGAGAGTTAGTGGGGTTACGTCAGCTTTGAGATAAGGTTGTTTCCGTGAAAGACTGAGGAGGATTAATGAATTTTCCTACTGTTAAAAGGGAAGAAAGAAAGAAAAAAACAAACTATCAAAACAAAATATCAGTTACCGGCATGGTTAAGAAATGATCATCATTTCTGACTTTGGAGGCATGGTGTGCGTCTCCTTCTCGCACCTGCCATTTGTCACATCATCTACATCCACAGCCAGTTCTCTCCGGATGCTCCATCGTCCCTGCAGATCCCAAGGAACAAAACCAAATGGCTTTGACTTTTCAGCAGCCTGGAGTGGGGGGGCTGGGCGGTGGGACCAGTGGAATGTGGCAGTAGGAGAGCTGAGTCCTGGGTCCGTGTTCCAGAGGCTCTGGTAGCCGGCTATGCGGACACAAGCTGCTCCTTGCTTCCCCCTGGCCTGTGTGAGAGCAGCTTCGCCCTCTTCCTGGTGTGGCCACCCGCCTGCTGAGTGGGCTTGGGCCCTCCCTTACCCCTCTTCCACAGGCTTTCCCTTCTGTCGGATACCCCGGGGGCTGCAAATAACATTTCTTTCTTTCTTTCTTTCTTTCTTTTTTTTTTTTAAGATTTTATTTATTTATTTGAGAGAGAGAGAATGAGAGACAGAGAGCATGAGAGGGAGGAGGGTCAGAGGGAGAAGCAGACTCCCCGCCGAGCAGGGAGCCCGATGCGGGACTCGATCCCCGGACTCCAGGATCATGACCTGAGCCGAAGGCAGTTGCTTAACCAACTGAGTCACCCAGGCGCCCAATAACATTTCTTTCTTTCTTTTCTTTCCTTTTTAAAAAACAAGTTTCTTTAAACCAGTGGAGGAGACTATATACTTCAAAGTTCTTCCAGCGCTCACATTTGTGGAGTCTCTGACCACGTCGGGGCCTCGAGGACAGTGGCAAGGACTACATGACTTCACCATGTCTTAATTGGGGTGCTCCTCAGGCCCCCGCTGTCCTCGTGGGAGTTCAGAGCCCCCGTGTGAGTGCAGGTGGACATCAGCGCCCAAAGGCCCCGGATGCACTGACCTGCGCAGGCCTGGGGTTTGTATCTGCATCTGGTAACCATTACCTCGGCTCGCGGGGCTACGCGCTCCCTGGGAAGCCTCCGCCTGCTGCTAGAAAAGACTCGATTTCGCTTTCAGCATAATAATTTAGACATCATAAGGTTTAGGGTTACCTGAAGGAGTAAAAGGGGAAGAATGTCATCTGAAATCGAGATTCTAATCATCTCTGGTGGGTTTTTGATGTGTTGGTTGGAGCCTGGCTGTTGGCCCAGCCAGAGCCCCCCGGGACAGGCTCTGCCCAGAGATGCACGGTGGGGAGAGGCTGCAAGGGGCTGTTACTTGGGCTCCTGGCTGGACCTGGAGAAATGGTTCCCTCCAGAGATGGGGGGCGGGTGCCACTCACTCATCTCTCACAGATGGTTTGGTCCATCCTTCCCCCCGAGTCTGGCGACCCTGGCTGGGTCTTGCATGCTTTGACTTCCTTACTCCGTGGGCGTGATGAGCTCTTCCCCCCGGATGCCACCCCCATCTCCATTGGCACCACTGTGTCCTCTCCCACCTTCCCCCATGGGCTGACACCCACCCCCACCCCGGCCTGTGGCCCCAGAGTGTGGCCATCTCCAGCTCTGCTCGACCCTTCCTTCCCTGCCCTGGCCCAACTTCCATGGGAAATAAAACGACAGGGTCATGGAGTGCCTCATTTGTCCTAACTCACACGGATGAATGAGTTGGAGGTGAAGCCATTTAAGATCTTGAACTCTAAGGTGACTTTCACAACAATGGCACAGATCCGTGGCTCAGAGCCTGTTTCTCCTCTATTTAAACAAAACCCCCAGAAATACGTCCTCACTTCTCCCCATTTTCTGATGAATTAAATGCACAGCTCTCAGTTTCGAATTCCAGACCCTTTGCAATCTGGTCCCAATCTACTTTGCCAGCTTCTTCCCGCCTCCATCACCGCTTTGCTTTGAGAGCCCCCCGCAGACCCCTGAGTGTGCCCGCACCCTCGCCCCAGGCTGTCCCTCCCACTGCTCCCGCTGTCTGAGTGGCCACCCTCCCAGCCAAGAAGGAGCTAAGGCCACACTCCAGGAAGCTTCTTGGTGCCTGCCCTGCTTGCGGCTCCTCCTGTCTCCTCTCCTAGTCTGTATCCTGGAGGGCAGGACCGGCATCTCTGTCCTGCCTGTGATGCCTGGTGCATAGAAGGGGGAATCTGAGTTTATCGACTGAGAGGAAATGGGAGGGCGGACCTTAGAGTGGTGGGAGAAAGAGGCCGAGTATACGATGAAGTTTCGGGGGACCCTGAGGGGTCTCTTGGCCCCCCCACACTGTGGTTCTCTGTTTTTCCACTGTATGTCCCATCATTAGAGTATGTAAGCAACAGTTTCCAAACTCACGGCCACGGCAGAAAGTGTCATTATTAAATTTTCTCCTCCATAGACTGTAGGTTTGGGAGTATTTCATCTGCCAAACGAACTGCATTTATTCACTAATTTATTTTCCGATCTTTATCATTCCGAGGCTTCTGACTGGACGAGCTGACCCGAACTGCTGGGATACACTCACAGCTAGGGCAGGGGAGCTCCACACTTTCAGTTTCCCTGTCTGACTTCATCACAGACAAACACGGGCTGTCTTCAGGGTTCCAGAAATAAGGAAATGAAGGGCCCCCTCATGGCCCTCCTGAAAGCTTACTTGGAAATGTCTAGTGTAACGTTCCTTGTTTTCTGTTACAATGCAAATCCCCTGGTTGGAGTAATGGTTCTTACCTGCACCTTAGTGAATGGGTTTCTCGGGTCTTACCAAGAGCAGGTTTTGTGTGTGTGTGTGTTTAAAGATTTATTTATTTATTTTTAGAGAGAGAGCGAGCAGGGGGAGGGGCAGAAGGAGAGAATCTCAAGCAGACTCCCCACTGAACACGGAGTCTGACATGGGGCTTGATCTCAGGACCCTGAGCTCATGACCTGAGCTGAAATCAAGAGTCTGACACTCAATTGAGCCACCCAGGTACCTTCAAGAGAGGGTTTTGATAGGGGAAGTGTGTGTGTGTGTGTGTGTGTGTGCCCTCAGGACAATGTGGGGACAATGTGGGAAAACTGGGCTGCCCAGGAAGATAAGTATTTGGAGATCTTTCCTTGTACCCCTAACTGGCCTTGACTGGGTCCACACACTCAAACCACAGGGTGAGGGGATTCTGAAGTCAGAGATTGGCAGACTCTGTTGGTCACAGCCAGCAGCCATCTTCCCTTCCTGCTACAGAACCCCATTTCACTCAAGAACGGGGTGTGGGTGTGTAAGCTAGCTCTGGCTGGGCTCACACCCCATTTCTCCCTGATGAGAAGAGAGGAGAAACTTCCTTCCTCCCTCCAGCCTGCCTCACACATCATCATGTGAAGGTGTAATGTTTGGATGGTGATGACCATCTGTGACCACTGAGAAAAGCCAAGAGACTTACACAGAAAAGCCTTGACATCACTGGGGGGCTGAAAGAACCCAGACAGGAGCCATCCACCTCTAGACTTTTTGTTAGCAGAGATTATGAATCCTACAATTTAAGCAACTATGGTCAGATTTTATTCCTTGGACCATCTCATTTTTTTTTTAAAGATTTTATTTATTTATTTGAGAGAGAGAGAGAGAGCACAAGCATGGGGAAAGCTCAGAGGGAGAGGGAGAAGCAGACTCCCTGCTGAGCAGGGAGCCCGATGTGGGACTCGATCCCAGGACCCTGAGATCATGATCTGAGCCGAAGGCAGATGCTTAACGACTGAGCCACCCAGGTGCCCCTGGCCATCTTAATTTAAGGCTTGTACAGGCATTATATTGAGTACAGGCCTCACTGAAGGGCCTGGCAGGGTGGGAGAGAGAAAGTCCCTTACCCCCGGGCTGTTGGTTCTGAAGGCAACCCAGAGTGGGCAGGTCTGGGCCCGCCATGAGGGAGAGAGTCCTGGGGTCTGAGCCTGGCTCTCGGTCTACAGAGCAGAGCCTGAGGGCATCTTAGCCGCATCCCGCTCACCCACCTCTACTCCCATTGTGTTCTTACCAGGCTCCTTGAATGGAGCATGGATGATGGTCTTTTCCATGACAATCTTGCACCTTCCCCCACTGGTCCAGGCCTTTTTTAGAAATGGCTTTCACTCTTCTCTGGAATTTCCTATCTTTTGTCCTGCATCTCTGAATTCTACACATTTCTCTAGTCAGCTCAGATTCCCACCCCCACCTCTGCCCCTCTCACATCAGTGCTCACCGGACCCATGGGTCTCTGAGGCAGTAATGAGAGCGGAATTTCCATTTGGTTGCACCTGTAGGGGATTTGGCTGGTGTCCTGCCCACAGCCCCTGGCACTGACCATTCTTACATACTGGTGGTGACCTGATGCAGGCCCTGTGGCTTGTGCCTGAGAGTTTGGCTAGAAACACTGGGGCATTTACACTCCAAGGAGCAGTCCTCCACTGTTGCCAGTGGAGTATAAATTCCCCAGCTCCCTTGCGCCTCTGCTGGGACAACTTTGAGGCATATCCTACTCAGACTCTTGGAGGTCCCAGTGGCACTGAGCCCCAGATGCCCTCGTGGTAACTTGCTCATTACTACACCCCAGATTGGCCTCCTTCTCTTCCCTGTCTCCCTTCCCTATTCCCTTACCGATGCTTCCTGGGATCACCTCCCAAGTAAACCACTTGGACAAAATCCTTGTCTCAGGCTCTGTTTGTAGGAGAATCCAGCCCAAGGAATACCTTTTTCTCATTGCCTATAGGATCAAAACCCAAATCCTTTGCCTACCACATCTCAATTCCAGCCTGAGAGTTTGGGTCCTTTTGCCAAAGGGCAAACTGGCTAAAAATCTTTTTGCCCTGGCCTCCAGCCTGATAATTAGTCCTGGCTCCCACTCGCCCTATACTGGGTGTGTGAATACAAAAGTATTTGCCTCACCTTGACCATCAACTTTTGAGAGACAGGGTCCAGATCACTAATTCTTTGTGCTCCCTGGAAGCACCTGCTCAATCAGGGCAGAGGAAGGTCCAGAAAATTCCTGTCTGTGACTCAGCACCCTCTGACAAAGAGGAGATGGGGTGAAGCTGATTTCGAGGGGAGGCAGACTCCAGAGAAGGAAGACCAGAGTTGCGCAGGAAGGCCGGGTGGGCGAGAGAAGAAACCGAAAAATGTGCAAGTCATCAAGCAGCAGGGAGCCCTGCAAGCCATTAGATAATTAACCAAAGTGAAAAATCAGAAAGCCAGCTTGGGCCGCCATTGCAGGGGTGCGGCTGCTTTCAGGGTTTGATTGAATAAAGTATTTTTATTAACTTCACATTTTGCCTCTAATGTCCCCCTGTTCTTTCTCATCCTGGATCCCTCGAGTTCCTTGACTCCCGGACTTGGTGATAGGCAGTGGCAGCCCCCATGCCCACTCCACTCCCCCTCCCCCTTCTCTGCCACCTGAGTTACTTCCCCAGAAAACACCCCCATGTGGACGTTCCTCTGCCGAAAATCCCTTAAAGCCTCCCTATTGTCCGAGAACTGAAGTCCAGAGAAGGCCCTCGTGGTCTGGCCCCCTGCCTGCCTTCCTGGAAACGTCTCCCCAGTCACCTCATGATCCCCTCTACAGGCTTCCAACAGGCCTCCTTTCTCCGCGCATCTGTGAGGATGCAGATACCGGGGTGAGGGCCCCCACCCCATACTTCTCTCTCCTCTGCCTGTGGACTCTTTCTTCTCCTTCAATGCTGAGCCCCACATCCGCTCCTGTGGAAGCCACCCCTCACTCCTTCAGGCAAAGACCTCCCCCAGGACTCCCCAGAGCAGATCTGTGGCTGCCTGGTATACACCGCCCATCCACCGGACACAGCTCTGTGGAAGTGAGACTGTGTCTGGTTCAGCCACCATGCTGTGTGCTTTCTGCCACGGACCCTGGAAAATGCTGTCACTTCCTTTGAGGGACGTGGTTGTAACTTGGGCTCCCTGGAGAGCAGACTCCGAGAAGGGGTTTGTGCACAGGATGTTCAGTGGGGAGGGCCCCGGGGGTTGGGGGGGTGAGGGAGCAGGCGTGGGCAGAGGGAGAGGGCAAGCTGCCATGCAGGCCCCATGTCTGACAGCCTTGGCAGAGCCTACGGGGGGCTTTGCAGCAAGTGTGGCCTAGTCAGAGTCCACCTGCCATGGGCTGAGGTCAGTCTTCCCAGTACCCGAGACGGATAGATCGGTCCTGGAGGTGGGTGGCTGGGAGAGGACAGACCCTGAGCAAGGCAGCTCTCTGCAGCTGAGGCATGAGGGGCTAACAGCTAACCGCTCCCAGCAGCTGCAGAAGCAAGTCCTTCCTTGAAGGGGGATCGGGATGGTACCTGACAGTGTCTACCTCAGAGGGACCCCAGCACCCCCAGGGGCATGAACGATCTCTCCTCTGTTCCTCCATACTCTGTATGGGGTCTACCGCATGGGGTCGCTAGGACAGAGAGCGTGAGGACACGGTGATAGGAGTATCTCCAGCACCGAGCCCAGAAGAGGGTTAATAGGTGCATGCATGGTTTATCCAGGTGCCTTCAGCCCTGCATTGTGTGCAGAGCACCTGCCCTCCTGAAGCCCCTGAGCTGCGTCACTCTATCCACGGGCCCAGCTCTTTCCCCAGGCCTGCCCAGTGCTAGGTGGGCCACTCTCCACTCAGCCCTTGGGGCACTCACATTCTGCCTGCCTATGTTTTAGCCTCCAACCCTGCAATTTCAAGGTTATCATCCTTTCTGAGCTCTTCTGCTGGGTCTTGGATCCCAGGGAACCCCTCCTGGGTTCCAGGGATGATATAAAGAAGGGGATGGAGGGGTTGCTACGTGCACTCGGGCTGGTTGGCCCCAGGTGACAGGGGGCTGGACTGGTAGTGAGGGGGTGGGAGGCTTGGCCTTCATCAGAGTCTCCCTCTGCAAGGAACATGCTGCAGACAAAGATACATGGTTTTGGCTGGGGTTGGCAGGGGGTCAGATGCGAGGCAGAGGGACCCTCGGCCTCTGCCAGGGGAGAGCTGGGGCTGGAGACCATGTGGAATGCATTTAGTCCTGAGAAGACAAAGCAAGAGCCATGGCAGTGTGGGTCACTCAGGGCCGGCGTCCAGAGAGACCCTGGTTCTTGTGGGGGAAGCTGTGGAAGCACTGGGTGGTGCCAGGCATGCCCCAGGTCAAAGGAGCCCAGACTGAGTGCTCCTCACATCCCAGCTAAGCCCTGGGTGGGGTGGGAGTCCCCGGCCCAAGCCTCAGAGCCTCTCCAGCCTTCCGTTTCCTCCGCCTTCCCTGCCCACCTGGCTGTGTGAGGGTTAGTCATGCACTCGAGGGGTTCCTGTGTTCTGTGGCCGTGGTGTCTGAGCCCCAGTCTGGGACCCATGGCCTGACAGAGACAAATACGATTTAATTAGGAGCCATGCTGAAAAATCAGGGGCTGAAGCTGACGTATCCATGTGGTGTTAATTGAGGAAAAACATGAGGTCCTCCATTCTTTCCTGAGAGCCTTCCAGGCATTAGGGCGCCTTCCCCCCCACCCCCAGTTCATTAAGCCCCCCAGGGACATGGATGGGCCAAGTGAGCTAAGAACTGTGGTGTGGAGGGCGGGGCGGGTTGGGGAGAGTTCTTTCTTAGATCTTTGATTTTTCTGGGCGAGCTGGAGCCTACGGACCCTTTTCAGAACAATGTTTTCAAAAGCCTAAGATAAAAAAAAAAAAACCCCAAGGATTACCAAGTAAGCCAATGACATTGACCTAGTTATAAAAACCCCGCTGGAGCAGTATGTGTGCGCCGTTCCTCACGCATTAGGCCGGGAGATCGAGCAGCGGGTCCCGGCGATGCCATTTTGCAGACGTGAGGAGTGTGGACAGTATTTCGAGGGAACAGCTCAGAACCCTCCCGTGGAAATGTTGCTGTGGCACACAGAGTCCCGGTGGCTGACCGCAGTGCTGGGGGCCCACATTCGCGATGGAAGGAAGTTCTAGACTTCAGGCCAAGGTGGGGAGGAGGAAGCGTGCTTCTGGCCACGCGCTGAGCCCACGTTACGAGCCTCTGCCTAGTCCCTCGTGCACTTGTTACTGGCTGGGGACTGAACAGCTATAAGTCCCCTTTCGGAGCCTTGTCTTCTCACCCGTAACGTGGGGATGGCAACACTGACCAACTCAAGACTTCTGTGAAGGCCAAATGAGATGCTGTTTGAAGAGGCACAGCTTCTGGATGCTCAAGTCAGAAACCTGGCTGTCCCCCTGGGTGTCCCCTGGGCTCCCTCCTCCCCGCTCCCACTATAGCCCCCCAAACGCTATTACTCCCACCTCAGCACTGTCTCTGCAAACTCCCTTTCCATTCCCACTGCAGCAGCTATGGGCAGCCCCGGGCCCCCAGCCTTCAGTCTGCCCCCCTTCAAATCCAGAACTTTCGGTGCGGCCAGAGTGGGATGCTCACACAGGTACCGCTGGGCTACTCTCGCTTCAGACCTTCCAGGGCTCCCAGGAGGTTTCAGGGTTGGGCCCCGGTGCCACGGGAAGATTCTCTGCCCTCTGGCCTCCACCCGCCTCCGTGCCTCCTGTGGGCTACACCCGCCTGTCCTGTTGGGTACAATGGCACCATGCGTCCTCACCGCCAGGATCTCCGCTCGCTGCTCCCTGGCTCAGCACAGAGCCTTCCTGCCTTCTCCTTGTTAACCCCTCCTCCGGCTTCAGCTCAGGGGTTGGCTCCTCTGGGGAAGCCCTCACTGACCCCCAGCCCCGGGTAGTCATCCTGCCAAGGCCTCTTGTGGCATCTGTGAGTATTTCTGTCACGGTCGCCGCTATATTGTGTGCCTCTGTCTGCTCTGCCTCCTACTGCGGAGTAGGGATGGGTGCTGAGGGCTGCAAACCATGTTTCCCAGGTTCCTCGCCAGCAATGGCTTCTGGTTAGGTCCCATCACCGGAAGCAATGGCAGGAGGTTGGGAGCAGAGTGGGTATTTCTTAGCTTCTTCTGATGGAGACTTTGGCAGGGTCCAGGGTTCCTCCATGGCCTCAGCCCCCACTGGCTGGCTCGGGTTCCTGGCTCTTGCTAACTGGAATGCCTTGCTATCCTCTGTGGGTCTCTCTTTCCCTGACCAGACCCTGATTCACCTGGAATGTTCACTTCTCTTGCCCCCTCCAGACTGCGTATCCCTCACCTTGGAATCCTCAGCACCAGCAAGCAGATGCTGCATCCATGGGGTGCCCCAGGCTCCTCTCTGTCCCACAAGCACCCCACGCCCTTTTCTGCCTTTGTGGTTGCATCTCAATATTTTATGCTCCCTGTTCCTCTCTCTTTCCCAGGCCCGTCCAAAGTCTGTCCTTCAAGGCCCCTCTCAAATGCATGAAGTCCTCCTAGAAGCTCAAGCCCGGCTGGTACTGGTTCTGGGGAACTCCCACAAGGAGGAACACACAATTTGCTTTTGTTTCAAGGCGTGTTCTTCTGTTCCCCCAGCGACTGTAACTCCTGATGGCAAGAATAGCATGATAATAGAGACAATAATAGCTAAATGACACCCAGAGAGGTTACATAACTTGCCTAAAGTCACACAGCTACAAAGTGGCAGAGCTGAGGCCGAGTTGGAGCTGCCTGGTTCTGAAGACTGCGGGCATATCGGCTCTGCTTTCTCCCTGGGCCTCTACCCCATGGTGCCCTTAGCAGAAAGCGCCCTTCAGGTTGCTGAGGTTGGGGAGTTGGTGTGAGGGAGATTGAAGGGGTATTAAAAGGTAGGCAGAGGGTCTTGTTACTGATCAAACCTCAGTTTCTCATGCCAAGGTACTTGGGCACCAGGCCCCTGAGGTCAGACCCCTCTCCCCTTTTCTTTTCTTTTCTATTCTTTTCTATTCCTTTCCTATTCTTTTCCTTTCCTTTCTTTCCTTTTCTTTTCTTTCTTCCCGTTAGTCAGTCACCCCCACCTCCCCACCAAGAACTAGTTTCATAGCTTGTTCTCAGCTCAGAAGTCCCTCCAGCCGTTTCCAACAACTTGCTGCTTCATGTGAAACCTCATCCAGGTAATTTTCCACTTCACACTGCAAAGAATAATAGCCAGGGGGCTCTTTTTATAGGAAAAACTCAAAGCTGAGCAGCCTCCACTCCTGGGCAGACAGCAGAAGTCTGCAGGACAGCGGTGCCCGAGGAGCTGGAAAACATTACCTCTGCATATAGATTTCCACCCATCCCTCGCTCCTGCTCGCCGTGCTGAGTCTCGATATTTCCTGGCCATCTGAATCCACTTCTGTCTCTTTAATCACAGGTCGCTGTGAGTCTTTGGGCCCTCCTGCCTGGCCTTTCCAGGAACTTGGCATGTGGTGTTTTTCAGGCTCTCCTACCCGCTTGGAGGGATTTAACTCACACCTGCCTGCACACTGCCTTCCATTATGCCTCACCGGGGAGCAAGGATGGAAGCGATGTCCCTGAGTGCCTACTATGGGTCATGAATGATGCCGAGTGCTTTTATTTATTTTATTTTATTTTAATTTTTTTAAAAGATTTTATTTATTTATTTGAGAGAGAGAGAATGAGAGACAGAGAGCACGAGAGGGAAGAGGGCAGAGGGAGAAGCAGACCCCCTGCTGAGCAGGGAGCCTGATGCGGGACTCGATCCAGGGACTCCAGGATCATGATCTGAGCCGAAGGCAGTTGCTTAACCAACTGAGCCACCCAGGCGCCCCCGAGTGCTTTTAGATCATAAGTTAAAATTGTCACCATCTCTGTAACAGGTTGGTTTGTCAGGAGCAGATGCTGAGATGGAGTTTGGGGCACAAGATGTTTATTAGGGGTGAATACCTTGGGAAGGGGATGGGGAGGAGGCAGGATGTGCAGAGGAAGACGTTGAGCTGCGAGTTAGGAGAGTATAGTGATGTATAACATTTGTTGCTAGAGTGGCTCATCGATGTATTTCCTATGCAATTAGGGACAGAAAATGTGTTTTTGATAAGCAGATAACATGCAGCACTAGACAATGTCTGGACCCCAAACGCCTGGCACAGAGCTTCGCGACTCTGGAGGCTGGCATGGTCACGGAGGAGTAGGGACTCTGCTGATCTTTGAAACGTGCTTGAAATTTGTCTAAATAGAGGAGAGGGAAAGGTATTCTAGGGAGCAGGTATAGCGGGATATAGGAGATGGAAGTCGGAATTGACAGGGCCTGTGTGGGGAAAGTGAGCCAATTGGCTGGGTTTGAGGCGAACAGAAGGAGCCAAGTAAATGAAATGGAAATGGGGAATATGAAATTCAGCTGATTCTCTTCCATTCCACGCTTCTCTTGAGTACCGACGATATGCCAAAGCAACTGTCAGGCCAGACATGCTCAGAGTGAACAAGAGGGCCCTCCCCCTTGCCTGGCTGACAAGGCCTCAGGCATGAGCCTGTCTTCTGTGTTTTGCACCTGGAGCCACGAGGCCAAGCCAGCAGTGGACGTGTCCTGACTGCGGGTGCATCGCAGGAAGGATGAGGAGGTCCGCCCTGCTCGAGGGTAACCCCCTCGCCCTGGGGTTGGGCCAGGCCGCTGAGCCTTCTCCTTCGGGTGAGGGGTCCTGGCAGGAGATGAGGGAGGAGGCCTGCTCTACACTCTTTACCTGCCAGGGGAGGTTGAGGGGCCACTAATGCCCTTCGGGTCCCCCAGGAGGACAGCAGTGAGGCTGAAACCAGCCCTCCCTCCTGCGAGGTGCCCTCAGGGTGAGGCCTGGCGGGGAGGGGGGCAGCCAAGGTGGGGTCAGGAGGTGGGAGAGTGGGTACTGTGGAAAATGCCCTCACCTATGGCTTCCAGGTTGGTGGGATTTCGCTCACCTGTAAAACAACAACAAAAAACCCCCCAAATAGACAAAAAGCAAACAACATCTTGATTCAACTTAAGGGTTGCCAGCTTTGTCTGTTGCCCAGTGAGGACACCAGGAGAAAAACCAGTGTTAGGAATTGAATTGTGTCTCCTGCAAAAATATGTTGAAGTCTTATTTCCTGGTACTTGTGAATATGACCTTATTTGGAAATAGGGTTGTTGCGGATCGGATTGGTTAAGATGAGTTCGGGCCAGAGTAGAATGGGCCCCTAATCCAGTATAACTGGTGCTCTTATAAAAAGATGAAATTTGGACCCAGAGGAAAGGCGAAGGCAAAGACACAGGGGGAAGGACATGTGAAAGCAGGGGCAGAGAGGCAACTTTAAGCCTAGGAAGGCCAAGGATTGCCAGCCCCCACCGGAAGCTGGGAAGAGGCGAGGAAGGGTTCTCCGCAGAGTCTCAGAGGGAGTGGGGCCCTGCGGGCGCCTTGATTTTGGACCCTGAGCCTCCAGAACTGTGAGACGATCAATTTCTGTGGTTTTAAGCCACACAGTTTGTGGTCCTTCCTTATGGCCGCCCCAGGAAATAAACACACCCACCGTCTAATATCACCCATGTTTAGGATATTCTAACTCCCAGAGCAGAACTGACAATTTCAGGATATCCTCTGAGTTGAATGCATTTAGCTTTATGCAAAATCTACTCTGGGGATATAGTTCTTTTCTTTCACCTTGGACCAATGATAGGACTTAGACTGGCTCCCATCCTGGACTGGTGCTTGTGGGCTTCTGCTGTGTGGAGGAAATGGGTCAGGCTGGCAGCCACTGTGGCCCTGGGGGGTCCTCCCCCCTCCTCCGACCTCTGTGTCCTTGGGGGTTGGTCCCTCCTGCCTCTGAGGCTGGGCATTCTGCCCTTAGGGATGGCTGTCTGGAGGCTCAGGTGTCCGTAAAATGTTCCTTAGTTACTTAATGGCTTGGAAAATGCACATCCAAAGCTATGGGATGTCCCCAGACCTGGGAGGGGGAAACTGGAGGTACTGAGGACAGCACGAATAATGCTTGTCTTCATAGGATACTCAGAGGACACAGTGAATATTGTACAGGCTGAGACAATGACCACCCTGTCTTCCAGTGCCCAGGGAAGGTTACCATTTTGTCTTTGTGATTGGGTGCTAAAGTGTGTGTGCTCGAGAAGCATTCAAACTGGTAGCCCACCAGTGCATCTCTGTTGATGTCACTGTTGCCTTTGCAATTTTAAGCTTTTATTTTTTTTTAAAGATTTTATTTATTTATTTGAGAGAGAGAGAGAATGAGAGAGAGCAAGCACATGAGAGGGGGGGAGGGTCAGAGGGAGAAGCAGACTCCCTGCCGAGCAGGGAGCCCGATGCGGGACTCGATCCAGGGACTCCAGGATCATGACCTGAGCCGAAGGCAGTCGCTTAACCAACTGAGCCACCCAGGTGCCCCAATTTTAAGCTTTTAGAGCTGTGCTTCTCAGAGTGTGTCCTGTGGAACATGGGTTCATTGTGATGTTAATAGAGGTTAGGGGGAACAATGATTTAGTGGTAAAATATTCCTGAGAACATTGGGTCCCACAACCTTACACAGATTGCTCTCTTGCAGGTCATCTCAGGGCCTTCAATATGCTAAAGGACACTGGGCATGCCGCATTTCCCAAATTCAACTGGCAGTGGAACTTTCTTCTTCTTATACATGGTGTATTCCCCGAGACTTGTTTTCTGAAGAGTACTCCTTGGGGACTGTTCTTCTAGAAACTAGGATTCTGAATTTCTCTACTCAGTACCTAGCAGAATGCATTGCACAACTTCATACTTAACCTGGCCTCCTGATGCTAGTGGTCAGGTGAAGTCAACGATGCTGACGACGGTAAAGATGAGGTTAGTGGTCATGGTTCTGGTGGTGACATTTGTGTTAATGAATGCGGGTAGTTTGGTGTAACTTTAGTAATCCCCTAAGGAGGAGGAACTCCCAACTCAGACTTTCTATATATTGATGACACTATTAGGCTTTACAGAGTTAATGATCCAGGCTAGTAGCAAGGAGCTGGTGCCCCAGAAGACCAGGAATGTGTAACCCAGGGGGAGTCAAAGGGCCCAGAGCGAATAAAACACTTAGCAACATGGGAAGCCCACTGAGGGTGTACACCTTTGTTTCCTGGAGCCTCTATTGACATGAATGAAATAAAAAGAATATGATTTGTGTGACCACAGGATTCTTAACATGGTGAATGGGTGGGGAAACCTGTGAAGGCTTGTGAACCCACTAAGCGATGATGCTGAAAAAAGTGTGTTTGCTCCTTGCAGGCTTTGTCTCTTTGGAATGACCCATTCATAGCTCAGTCTTACTGGAGACTATAAGATGACTTATGACCCCCCAGGAGAGCTGAGGGAATCATGAAGGCAGCTGTGAAGTGGCTGCAGGAGTTTTTGACCATGGCAGTGGGGTTATTGACAATGGTGGGCTGACGGTAAGAATGATAATGTGGTGGCAAGGTCATGGTGAAGGTGAGGACCATGCTGGTGGTGATGAGAGTGCTAATGGGCATGACAGAGGCCATGATGGTAGGGCTACAGTAGGCAATGGAGGCAGTGATGGGGACACTCTGAGTTGTGGTACTGGTGAGTGTTGGGGGAATCATGGTGAGCACTGTGCACCAGTAAGAGTCTAAGTGACTTGGTGTCCTCCTGCCTCCTTTCTTTATGGGCAGGTCAGACTTTGTGAGATGCCACCCAGCCTGATAAGAATAAGACCTTGCTTCAGGAGGCATTTGGTTGTTTTCTGTGTAGAGAAGTGGCCCTTCACTTTGTCCATAAATCAGCCTCATAAACTTTCCACTTTGCGATTTGTGGGTTGTCAAACTCCTGCCTGGAATACTTAGCTTGAACAAATAAATCACACTTATGATTCACGTCAGCAGCAATGTCATCATTGCATCGGGGTCCAGACCTGGGCTGACCTACCCAGGGGACACAGGCGGCCCCCCTCAATATTGTTCGAGCCAAGCGCACCATGATTCAACACTGGATTTCTAGACAGAGGCCCTTATATCAAAGTGACATTTAATAGCTCACTTCTCCCTCACTGGAGTGGGGCCTCACTGGGGATGGTAGACATATAGCTTCTCTGGGAGAAGGGGGAATGACTCAGAGGCAGGCCCATGCCCTTTCCCTGTGAGAAGACCACTGTCGGGTCCCCAGCCTATAACTCACCCGGCCCGGCAGCTGACATGGTGTTACTCTATGTAACCAGAGCACAGCTCTGCTCCCCTCTTCCTGCACATGCCCATTCCACCTGATGTTAAGGAGGAAATATGGCTCTGCTTGGGCCTGTGTCGCGGCAGCCCCCCACCTTAAAGGTGGTGAGATGGGTCATGGCTGCCTGGAGGTAGATGTTTTGCACCCACGTAACACATTCTTGCAAGGGCTGCCCATTGATTTACCTCAGACTTGCTATTTGTGGGTCCTTGCTGTTCCTGGAGGGGAGCACTTGGTCAAGGCCTCGCCCATCTCTGGGTGGGTAGAGTTCTCACAGCTGTCCACGATTTTCCTGGCACGTGTCCAAGTCATGGCACCTGTTCAATGAAAGCCATTTCCCCTGTTTCTTCACGTCATTATACAATGGGGCAAAGTGACAGTGGGGTTGCCCTTTTGGCTCTTTTCTGGAAGGAATTATTGGTTTTATTTTATTTTATTTATTTATTTGTGTTTCTTTTCTTTTTTTCCTCTCGGAATGAAATAGCATTTCAGCAACCTCTGGAAAAAAAATCTGAGCCGGTTAGCAAAGTGTTAAAGCAGACTGAACATCTCATTTGTAGAGATATCAGGTATTTTCCTATGATCTTAAATGGTTGGAATTCCAATTAGCTGGGGCATGGGCGGGGGGTGGCGACGAAGGCTCCTGTTTCGGCATTCTAGAAATGAAGGTCTTTGGAGGGGGGGAATGTCTGTGGTTTAGTAAATTAAAAGTTCTAGAACACGTTGGAATTAGATATTTTTGGTTTGAAATATAAATATATAATATATGGAGAATATGTTTTTGGGTCATTTTGGGTGTAATTTTGGAGGGCAGAGCTTGTGTATATTTGGGATGGCAGCACTAAAGGGATGCTCACTATGGTTTCAATGATGCCATGAGGAACAGGTGACTCACAAAATACACTACCATTCTGAGGAATTGAATTCCAATTTGGCTTTTGCTTTGAAATATTTCAAAACATAGTATGCTGAGAAGTGAAGATATGACAAGATGATTGTTTTTTAAGATTTTATTTATTTATGAGAGAGAGAGAGAGAGAAAGCAAGTGGGAGGAGGGAGAGGGACAAGCAGACTCTGAGCTGAGCAAGTACACAGGGCTCGATCCCATAAACCCAAGATCATGACCTGAGCCAAAATCAAGAGTTGGACGCTCAACCGACTAAGCCACCCAGGTGCCCTGTGACAAAATTATTTTTTAAAGTTTTGGTTGTAAGGATGCTGTGGTTGACTCCCCAGCATCCATTACACCCCAGATGGTTAAGCAGCCTAAGTCAGTCATGCTAATCCCATGCCACTTGCCAGGGATTGGCTCAGCTCCAGGCAGGTGTGAGCCAGTTTGGGCCAATGAGATTCAAGGGTGGGGGGCCCTGCTCAGAGCTTTTGGGAAAGAGCAGCCAGTTCTCCTCCCACCTTTCTGGCTGTGAACAAGGCAGGATGTGGCTCCGAGTGCTGTTGGCAGCCATTGTAAGACCACTGGGGGTAGAGGTGGGGGAATGGTATTAGGATGAAGCCAGCACAGCTGCTGACAGAGCAGAAAAGT
The DNA here is from genome assembly GCF_011800145.1 of Mirounga leonina. Classification (NCBI taxonomy): domain Eukaryota; kingdom Metazoa; phylum Chordata; class Mammalia; order Carnivora; family Phocidae; genus Mirounga; species Mirounga leonina. Next base: position 11,032,784 of record NW_023270807.1, read on the forward strand.
GCAAAGAACATGGGTTCTGTGGCTGAGCCCTGCCCTACCTCTGGACTTCCTGTTTGTGAAACAATAGAAGCCAAGACTGTTCAAGCAAAGCTGGGAGAGAATTTCTGTTACCTGAAGGGGAAAGCATTTGTCCACAGTTCCTGTTCCTCAGGGTTCTCAAATGTTGATTGAAGAGATGAAAAGCACAAAGTAAGAAGTGTAAAATTTTAAAGAAAGATACTCTATGGCAGGATTTGGGCAATCCTTCCCGTAAAGGGCCAGATAGAACACACCCTGGTCTTTGCAGACCAGATGGTCTCTACTGTGGCTACACAAGTCCACCATTGTAGCATAAAAGCAGCATAAGCAATAAGTATATGAATAAGCATGGCTGTGTTACAATAAAACTTTCTTTAAAAGAACAGATGGCAGTCCAGGCTTGGTCTATGAGCTTTAGTTTGCTGGCCACTGTTCTGGAGGTTTATAGAAAGGAGACATCCATAGGGACCGGGGTCATGGGAGGATTCCTGGAAGATGTGGGTGCTGGATAGATAGAGAGGACATGGGTCAGCCGCATTTCTGCATGTGTGCCTTTAAAGACCATGCCCTTCTATTGTCTGATGTGATTGTGGAAAAGGAAAGCTAGAATGCATATCAAGGGCACACCTGACAGTATCCTTGTAGATCAGATCAATTCTGCAGTGCCCACTCCCCAGTCCTCAGTGATCAGTCATGAAAAGCCCAAATATCAGAGGGCCACATACAGAAAGACGCCCCACCCAGGTCTGCCTCCTACCTGGAGAGCCCATGGTAGGTCTAGGCATATAGAATCTCATAGCAAACAATTCAAGTAGTATAGATGTGAGACTCTTCAAAGCAGAACGTTGAGACCACAGGGTCCAGGTACACTTGTGAGTCTCATGTGACTCAGGTGAAGTGAGATCTGGACTTTCCCAAAGTCAGAAGCTCCTGGGACTCACCTACGGGGAGGAGGGTGGGCAGTTTCTTGGAGAACCTGGGCCATGATGGTGGGCCGAGAGCATTGCCTACTTAGGGTGACCATGAGCATGGGTATGAGTGGTGACCAGTGTAAGCATAGGGAGCAGGAAGGAAGAGAGGCCCAGGGAGAGAGGGAAAGTAGTGATTCTTTAGGACTGAGTTCTAGGCCATCCAGAGAGCCTAGTCTACACTCCAGGGGGTGCAGGGAGCAGGTAGCTCACGGGGAGGGAAGGGGTTAGGGGAGGAGGCTGGAGTTTGCAGGGGAAGGAGAACCTTTCTGAAATGTAGGGGCCAGGGAGAGCCCACATGCTCCCCACCCTCCAAGGCTACAATTTAGAGACTTAAAAATACTCCCACCAATGTTTTCTCACTTTGATGTGTGAACATGAAGTGATCTAGTTGGAGAGAGGAAAAACATAAACCAAACTGCTGAGTAACATCCTTTTGAAAAGAAATACGGACTTTGAAAAAGAACTGCAACAACTTGTGGAAGCTTTCAAAGGGTGTTTTCTTTTCTTATTTATTTTTATTTTTAAAGTAAGCCCCATACCCAACATGGGGCTTGAACTTAAGACCCTGGAATCAAGAGTTGGATGCTCTACCGACTGAGCCAGGCAGGCACCCCTTTTCTTTCCTTATTTTTCAAAGCCCAAGCAAGGGTTTTGGTGAAATCAGTGTTGCTGTCTCAGGCTCCAGAACAGATGAGCATGTGTGTAGCTTCAGCTGGTGGCTCAGGGAGACCAAGGAAACCCCCAAATAGCCTTCTTTCTAATCATTGCCCTAAACACTGTTGAGGGCTGGTTGGTGCCCGCTCCCCTTCACTTGCTAGTGACCAGTCTGGCGCTGGCTCCTGCCCACCTGCCTCGCTGACCACCCTTCCCTACAGGTGCTGTGTTTGCTCCCCAGCTCTGCTCCCCTGAACCCCTCATCTGCTCCACCATCCCCACGCTGCCCCGGCTCTGCCTCTGACGCTGGGCTTTCGGGCCAACCTTGCATCTGGTTTCTCTTTGCTTCTTTCTCCCTTTGTCTTTGTTTGCTTTTAGGAGGAGATGGTAGTTTTTATGACCCCCTTCCTACCCACCCCCCCATCCTGCAATTGTTTTTTGCTCTGCTTCAGCTGTCCTCGGCCTTTCGCTTACCCCCATTCCGCTGGGCTCTCCATGACCTGCTCCCAACAGGGCCAGCTGCTTCTTCAAGCTTGACTCAGGCCCTCAGAGATGTGTGGCTGCCATTTCTCTTGGGGGAGGTTTTTCATTTCTTTTGTGTTGTTTTTCCTCTTTTCTATTTGTGGTTCTCCATGCAGGATATTGGGTGTTTATAAACTTCTCGGGAGAGCTTACTTTTGAAATGAGAGGGTTGCTTCTGAATTTCTGGGGCCGCATGCTGAGATAAGACTGTCTTGAAAGGCCTGCTCCCATGAGCAGTAGGGCTACATTTTCTCTCCCTCCTTGCCCTGTTGGGTCACCTTCTGGAGCAGAAAGCAAAGTCAACAACTACTTCATCTGTGCAACACATTACTCCCTCAAACCTCCTCCTTTTTTTTTTTTTAAGATTTTTTAATTTTTTAATTTTTAAGTAATCTCTACGCCCAACGTGGGGCTCAAACCCACAACTCTGAGATCAAGAGTCGCATGTTCTACAAACTAAGCCAGCCAGGTGCCCCCAAAACTCCTTCTTTGAACTTAATAAAGGGATACTACAAATGATCAGAACATGGAAGAAATAAAAATTCTCAACTGTGTCACAAACAATTTTTCACCAAGTGATTAAAATTTTGCAGTTGTGTAATACAGATTAAAAACATGTATTGCTCTTAAAACTGATTACTAACACTCTAAATCTTTGCTTTCACAATGTGGTTCCTGGACCAACTGCATCAGCATCTCCTGGGAGCTGGTTAGAAGTGAGGATTCCAGCCTCACTCCAGACTTACTGAACCAGAATTTGATTTTTTTAGAAAAATTTATTTATTTGAGAGAGAGAGAACATGTGACTGGGGGGAGGGGCAGAGGGAGGGAGAGAGTGAGGGAATCTCAAACAGACTCTCCACCGAGCATGGAGCCTGACACAGGGCTCCATCCCAGGATCCTGAGATCATGAAATCAAGAGTCCGTTGCCCAACAGACTGAGCCACCCAGTCGCCCCTTAGAATCTGCATTTTAAAAAGATCCCCAGGTGATTCCTGTGCCCACTAGCTTTCAAAAAGTCCCGCTTTAATAACCTTTAAAAACATTAAATGGCCCATTATACCGAACAAAAATCAACCAAATACTTAAGCAGTCACATGATACAGCATGAAGACTGTGGCCAGAATATCTCCTTTTAACCTCTGCTCACAGAGAAGCCATTGAGTTGCCCTGGCCTCAGTTTCAATGTGCCAGATGGGATGATAAGAATACCCTCCTGCCCTCTGCACCCATCAGGGTCAGTGTAAGGAGTTTTGGGGTAAAGATTAAGTGAAACAAATGGGCCAATGCACTTTGTAAAGCACCATAAAATGTTAGCTGTTACATTGTGCACAATGCCTCATTTTAATTGTGGGGAATCTTAGCTCTTTCTTTGTCAGAGTCTGCCTAATACAGGTATGGATAGTGAGGAATCACCACCAGTCATGATGCACCAGGACAAGGCGTATCAGAACACTTCATCCACAGATAGGGACCATAGTAACTCCTGCTTTCGGGGACACCTGCCAGTTTTTTGCCTTTGACCAGCCTCTGAAAATCCTTCCTACAACTGAGGAATTTCCTCCCATATGGGCCTTGGTGGGAAGTAGGACTGTTTCAAAGTAAGAAAGCCTAAATTAAAGCACTCTTGCCTCTCCCTGTTGGGCTGCCAATCTCCACCTCCACCTGCTGGCCCAGGACACTGGCACGCACTGGCTCAGGCTCAACTAAGCTCACCTGTCCCTCCAGGAGTTTGAATCTGGGACACGTGATGCAGAGACACAGAGATAAGTGATGGTGGAGGTTGATTTAGCAGATATAGCTGCGGTGGTCCATTCCGCGATGACATTAGCTGGTCGTGATTGAACTCAGGTCCTGGCTTCCCTTGGCTCTTGCCCGTTTTCTGAACATTCCCTGTAATTCTCCGAGATGTCCAATATCCTCTTGGTAAGCTGTTTTTTTGATGAAATCGCCCTAGTTTGTTTCTGTCACTGGCCACCTAGAAGCCTGAGTGATAACTCTACCCATCTTACTGGCTTGCTGAGAAATAAGGAGACAAGTCATAGTAGATGGCACTTGGAAATGCCTCATTAGTGACAGCAAGAATAAACAGTGCATCTACTTTTGTTTCAACTTGATAGAGCCCCATCCTTTGATCACTGAATTACAAGCTGTGGCTCCTATTAATTCATGGGCAGCTGGTCATCTTTACCTTCCCATGGAAAGGAGCCCTGTTCCCTCAATGCTCTTCCTCTGCCCTTGGTCAGAGGCTAACTATGTGTCCTGGTCCTCTAAGGTCAGAGCTAAGATCCAGCTCATTCTTCTTATCAACAAAACCAAGGGGGACAGGTCTCAGACTTCTCCCACGGTTTTATCCATTTTGCTCATGGGCCATCTACTCCAAAGCTGTTTAGGTCTATCTCTCAATTTCTTTCTTGATCTATCAAGACGTGGGTTACCAGATTCCCTCTATTATCCCCCCAAATTGAATGTAAATAAATGAATTTCATCAAAGCCATAGTTCCTTGCTTATGGTCAAAGCTAACATGAGAGGCCCTCCTAGGAAACCAGTAGGATAAGTTATGTGATTACCGTTATTCCTGGTTAGCTCATGTCAAAATCTGTCATGAATAGCCTTACTTCCCCTGTTCCATTTATTTCCTTCCAGGGCCATGTGCTGGTGATTACCAATCTTTGGGGAGTTGAAATACCTTGTCATTATTTCTTTGATTCCAAGGCATGCCTCCCTCCAGCAAAAAAGGAAAAAAGATCAGTGTGTCATTTATTTTTTAAAAGGAAGCAAATGAAAATTAACTTTGCATTGGAATCTTCTGAGATGTCAGGTTGTCTCTTGAAAGGATGACATCTTGACATTGAGAAGCACCATTTTAGAAACTCCAAATTTTGTGAGAGAAATAGCTGTTTAGGTTCATCATTTGTTTCTTCTTCATAAATTTGCAGTTTTGTGCAAAACGTTGATTTAATCTCTGACTTTTTCTTTCTCAGTCCAACCTGTGCCTTGCTGAAGAGGAGCGTAAAAAGCTGTGATCTTTCTGCCCCCTGCCATCTGCTTGCTTTCCTTTTTTTTTTTTTTTTTTAATCCTGTGTCCCCAGGGCGCCTGGGTGGCTCAGTCGCTTAAGCGTCTGATTTTTGGTTTTGGCTCAGGTTATGATCTCAGGGTCCTGAGATGGAGCCCCGTGTCAGGCTCTGCACTCAGTGGGGAGTCTGCTTGTCCCTCTTCCTCTGCTCTCCCCCCATAAATAAATAATCTTAGAGAAAATCCTGTGTCCCCAACCTTCCTTTGCAAAATGGAAAAATGCCAACCTAACACCTTCTACCTTCTCCTTTTTTTTTCTTTTCCCTCTTCTTAAAAAATTTAGCTGTAAGAACCTCCCCTGCCCTCCCGCAACAATCTGTGCTCCAGAGTAACTCCTGAGCATGTGCCCTGGGAAGCCCGTACCTGGCGGTACTGTTAGTAATCACAAGACTGGAAATGCCAATGTCGCTCAATAGGAAAATGGACAAAACATTGAGCTATACCATTCACACGATGGAGGATTACACAATCGTGAAAATGAATGAAAACCCAGTTGCCTCTAACAGCGTGGAGATATCATAGAGACATGGCAGTGAATGAAGAAAGCAGGCTGCAGAGGACTGAAATGGGCATGTGCCACTCTTGGGCTGAAGCATTTCATTGCTGTGGAGGTGATTTGGGGGAGGCCTCATATCTGGATGGTGCTACCCCCAAAAGTCAAAGCATCTTAGACTGGAGTTGCCACACGCAGGACAGGTGTCCTGGAGAGCCAGTGGGACCTGCAGTAGGTTTTGCTTGAGCAGGAAGCAAACCTCCGATGATGTGCTAAGCAGCTGAGATTTTAGGCTTCTTTGTTACCGCAGCGTGACTTAGCCGGCCCTGGCGCATGCAGACACACACAAAAGCCGTGTGATAGGTGAGGAGGATAATGATCAACACACAGTTCAGAATGTGGCTGCTTCTGGAGGGAGCAAATAGGTTGGGAACGGGATAGAGCACACAGGGAGATGCACGTGTGAAAGTGATGTTCTGGTGTGTAAGTTGGGTGAGGAGTTCACCGGTGTGCAGTTTATAATTAAACTTTATAATTTATACATGTTAATGCAAATGCCAAATATGACATAATAGAAAAGTTTAAAACACTCTAAAATAGTTTAGAAACTCAGCAGCATTAAAGACAGAATCAGTGTGGTGAGTAAATAGGGGGTTACCCTGAAATTCTCTCAATTTGCTGTACTGTTTGAAAATTTTCATAATAAAATATCGGATAAAAACCCTGAATGGCCAACAGTTACATTAAGAACTTTGTAAAAAGCTACCCCAACACAACCAGTTTGATTTTTTTCCAGCTCTTGTATCTATGCATAGTGTTTTCATAGATGTGGTTGTAGTGTACGTAGTATTTTATAGCTTGCTTTTTCATTTAATAGTTTATTATCGACATTTCTCCAGAATACATGTGTTTTGGTGAGTACGGGCATGTCTGGGGAATTCCTTCTATCCCTTGCAAATGCAGGTATCCCTTTTAGACCCCAGTCACACTCCAAAAGCCAAAGATAGTTTTTAACTCAGTGGTAAGAATAATTAGAGCTCAAACACATGCTACTTCATCTAAAGTTTCCTTAGGAGATGCTGTGTCTACCTGCCAATTTTGCTGTTTTCTCGAGGTAAAGGGAAGCTGTTTGCGATTAAGACACACTGGACTAGTAGCATTTCCCCAATTCATTGTTGCCTGCCTACTATGTGTTAGGCACTGGCTAGGGAAATCTGTTACCTTCTCTCTCTTAGCCTCTGCTACTTCTGTCCCACCACCATCTCAAAAACAGCCCTGATTTAAAGTCTCTGTGGGTACACACTTACAACCTGCTTAAAAAAAAACCCCACATATGTTTGAAACATACCTCCTTTATTTTTTTTCCTGGTTGTAAAAGTTATTCACGTTCATGGTAGATAATCTAGAAAATACACAGACATAAAACCCACCCATCTTTCCATCACCGAGAACTAGACTGCTGCTAGTGTTTTACTCTTTTAAAGCAATATACTTTTTAACAGTCTTTCCGCCTGAAGGCGAAGTGTTAAACTACAACTATTCTACTCATCCAGTTTCTTCTGTGCGCCTGTCCGGCCATAACCCAGATGAAATTAACACCAATACCGTATGGCCCATCACTTTTTATCCACGCAGTAGCTGTAACAAGAAGTCTTCCCCCGTCATCATTAAGATATGATTTAATATGTCATCAAGTATATAAAAGGCTCTTCCACTCAGAATAGCAAACAGCTGTTCACCATGTCCAGTGAGCCTGGAGCCAGAAGAAGGAGACTGAGTGGTTGGGGCTCTGGGCAACTTCTGGCCCAGCGCGGGGAGGGCAGAAGTTAGTTCCCGGAGGGTCAGGGCCGAAACCTATTTATTCCCAGTGTCACCTGAGGGCCCAGCTACTGGGGCTTGGATATTGGGGCTTAAAACTCTAGAACAATTACTTGCTCTCCCTGTGTCTCTGTCTCTGACTTTTCAGGACAGCGTGGTTGGTGGTTTATTGTGGGAGGGCCGGGGGTTGTCCAGTTCTTTCAAAGTAGCCTGTGTTGTCATCTGCAGTCTTAAGTGGGGTGGATTTTGTGACCTCTGGGGGTCCTGTTCACACAAATCGGACTTTGCCATTTCTGCCGTCAGCTTCCTTTCCCAGAATTCAGCTCTCCTCTGTTCAGCTTCCGCTGGCTGCCCTCTTGCCCGCTGGTCCTTGCCAGCTCTCGGCAGGAGGGCTGAGTCTCCTGCTCCACCAGTTGGAGGAGTGGATGGAGCCTCTGACATGGAGCAGCTTGTGTCTGTTTAGTCCACCAACTTCTGGAAATGCCTGCCATGTGCTCTACATGGCTCCAGGGGCTTGCGATGGTAGTGGGCAGCATAAAAATCAGAGTAGGGAACTCGGAGGCTGTCGTAACAACCCTCTTGATATTATAGATAAAGAAGCCAAGGCCAGGGCGCCTGGGTGGCTCAGTTGGTTAAGCGACTGCCTTCGGCTCAGGTCATGATCCTGGACTCCCAGGATCGAGTCCCGCATCGGGTTCCCTGCTTGGCAGGGAGTCTGCTTCTCCCTCTGACCCTCCCCCCTCTCATGCTCTCTCTCTCTCATTCTCTCTCTCAAATTAAAAAAAAAAAAAAAAAAAAGAAGCCAAGGCTAGAGAGGGCACATCACTAGCTAGAAGTCACAGTAAAAGAAATATAAGTAAATATAATTACTGCCCTAAGAGATTTTGCCATCTGAGTATATATTATGCATGTCTCAGTAGGTTATACTACATACTCATTGAAAGCTGGAAGATTTTAGAATGCTACGAGGAAATGTAGGTAGGGACTTCATGTAAATAGAAACCCAAAGCCATCAGAAACCCACGCTATATGTGATAAGAAGGAATCCCATGTAAGGGGATATAGTGTGCTGGCAGTACCCCATTCATACTCTTTGGTCCTCACTTCAATCAGCACCAAGAATATGCTACCACTTTCTTCTACAAGCACCTGCTCCTGAGGGCCTGAAGGCTTTTTCTTAGCCTGCCTGCACAGCAGATGGAAAATTCCTAGGAGGTCGCATGCCCAGGAACATCCCTTAGCCAATGATAGGATAAATACCCCAGCTCCCTCCCTCCTAAGGTGGGTGATCAAGGTGTGTTCTACAGCCTCTCCAAATTTCCTTGTGGGATTGAAAGTTGTTACCAGTTGCCCCCTGTAGTAACATGTACATTCACACTCCCTTCATTGGCTTTATTCCCTTCTGTCTTACTTCCTCACTCCCTCACCAGTGTTTACCGGGATCACCTCCCAAATAAACTCTGGGTCAGCCTCTTAGGGAACCCAAACTAACTCAGGAGGTATCATCACCCACTGACCTCCCTGAGTGTTTGCCCAAGACTGTGCCTCCACAGGAGAAATGGTTGTTAACACACAGGACTCAAAGTGAAAACCTATAGAAGATGATTTGTGTATCTACTCTGAGCCATAAGAAACTGGGCATATGCTCACACTCCTTTGTGTAGATGACCTTGTCTTGCAAGGGGACAGGAGTGGGTGAGTAAGGAAGTGTTTACTGAGCACATACTGTATGCCAGGCTGTGTTAGGCCGCCGTATGCCCGAGCCCTGTGAGGTAGATACTCATTTGATCCCATTTTACAGATGGGAAAAGTGAGGCCAAGCAACTTGCTGGACACTGTCACTAAGTGGTACTCACATTTGAATCCAGTGCTATCTGACTCTAAATATGGTGCTTTTCCAAGCTCTGTAGCCTAGAGCTTACAACTATGCCATCAGCCATGACCCTGGACCTGGGATGCCCTGCTGCTCGCAGTGGCATTCTTAACCATATCCTCAGCCCATAAACACTGCCCCTCTCCCCATTCCAAAACAAATCCCCACAGCAGTGACCCCGAACTCTCCCTTCCATGCGGGCATGCCCCAGAATGCCCTTTCAGGGCCCCATTTTCCTCTCTGTTTCAATTAAACCTCATGGGTCCTGTGTGCAAATATTCCATAGCAGGAAATGAGGAGGGCTGGAGGTGAGGCATCCCAAGCTCTCCTCAGGGGGGGCCTTGGTCATTAGCCAGCCTTTGGTTGCCTCCAGCTGTGCCTGGGGTGTGACTGTGGGTGTGCAGTGGGTTAATGTTGGCTCTGCGGGTCAGGAGTTGGGCTCAACGGCTGTACGTTGGCTGAGCCAGCTGTCCACACGTCTCCCCTGCCGTCACATCCACCTTGTTTTGTGGCACTGTCACCCAAGTATCATTTCCCCTCAGGTTCCCTGAGGACAGGAGCTAAATCTATTTGACTTTTGTGCCATCAAAGAATCTGGAATATTCCATTAGCAACAATAGACATCTGCTGAATGAACGGCATGGCTATTTTCTAGAATCAAGCTTCATGAGTGCGTGTCTTTAAGGAATAAGCTTTTGATTCCTATTAAATTTTTTTGACTGTTTTTTTTTTATGAAAATGGCCCAACTATCAGAACAGTGTAATGAATACTTTTGAACATAATGGATAGTGTAATGAATGCCTCTATGCACCTCACCTAGATGTAACGAATAGCATTTACCATATTTGATGTAGTTCCCAGGAAGCCAGGTCTCTTATCTGCTCCAGTTGCGATAATGACATTGTCTTGCACAAGGACATCTTGTCCAGTACTTCACAGAGATTGCACACACAGGAACTAAGCCTCAGGACCCTCCAAGTTGACTGTTCACCCAGTTCCGCCCCAGTTACTGAGGGCCCACCCTGTGTAAGGCCATGTAGAGGGCACACACTGACCTCATCTTTTTAGATGAGGAAGTCATGGTCCCCAGCCCTGAGGCATTCACCCAGTCTAGAGAGGGCATAGACATGTACACAGATATTGCATGATGACATGCTAAGTCTGATGCTCCATTTTAGAGAATGACAAACTGAGAACCTGAGAAGTCTGCAATCTCATCTCTAGTGAACCTCACGAGCTCAAGGGGGGAAGTGGTGGCTGGACTGGGGCCTTGAGCTCCAGCTTTGCTGTTACTTAGCTGTGTGATCCTTACCGAGTCCCTGTCCAACTCTGGACCAGTTTTCTCCTCTGTGAATTAAAGGGTCAGCCGGAATCTTTCAAAGGTCCCCCTTCAGCTTTGAGTTTCTAGAACTTTCCACAGTAAAGTATTTAACCAGCCTTCCCTCTCCTTCTTGTTTGCCTGTAACCTCCTCTCTGAGCCAGAGCCTGAAGGGATTTTCAGCTTTGCCTGGATTCCATGACGGGTTCTAATTCCACTCTCTAGTTACCCACGCCAGGGTAATTCTCCCAGTCAGGAATTCCTCTTGCGGAGCTAACCCATGTCCCTATTGCTGCAGTTTCCATTAATTTCCTTTGACCTGTCCTTGGGGGAAGTTCATGATTACTGATAATTCTAGTTAATCCTTTAACTAGGAAAAGGAAACTAACCATCTAATAGGCAGAATGAGGGAATGACTTGGCATGCCATCTGCAAAATATAAACCTAAAATATTCCAGAGTGTTCTCTGAGAGGCCACAGCCATTGCTGACTGAGAGCCGGCTACTGCAGGGCCTTGTCTCCCAGCGGTGGGCACACTTCTGAGCCGAGCCAGGAGCGGGCACGGGCGTTGGCAATCCCTGCTGCTTTTCCCTCTCTGCGTGTTTGTGGCATAATCATTTTACTCGCTAAGGCAGAACCACTCCAGCCCTGTAAAGGGCTTTCTGACATCTCTTTGAGCAGCTGACCTTCCCCCCTTTCAGAAGATGTCATGGTTTATTAATTCCTTGCAGAAGCAATAAGAACTAGGTATTGGTTTAATTTGGGGCCCATTTACTGTTATGGTAGAAAAATGGGCCCTGTCTCCTTTGATTCAACACAGGGGCCTACAGTCCCTCCCTTAAGTCCTCCTGTGCCAGGCTCTCCCCTGGCCCACTTCTAACTGTGTCGCCTTAGGCCCATTATTTACTCTTTCTGGGCCTCAATTTCCTCAGCATAGAATTGGGGTAGCCATATTATGCATTTCGCAAGATTGTGTGAGTGGATATTTAGTTACTGAGTTATTTTAGGGTCCCTCTCTACCAAGAGTTTCAAATTGAAACGCTGTTTTTGAAAATCTGGGGATTTCACATAAAAAGACAGATTTTCAGCTTTTCACAAACAAGTGGAAGCCATGCCAACCTTATGTCCACATTCCCAGGCAGAACGACCGTCTGGAGCTGAGTAGAGGTGGCTCCCTTTAGGAAGGATGCCCTGGACTTTCCTGGGTCTCTGGGCCTTCTTGCCACAGCCTAATGGCCAGGGCCAGGGACTTCCTTCATGTCCTGTCTGGCCCTGAGGCCTCGAGTCTGTAGCTTGGTGGGTCTCCGGGTCTTCCACACGTTCTACAGGTAGCGGGTGTGAGAATATATGTGGCTCTGGTTTCAGCTGTGTGGTGCTGGTCAGAGAGAGTGATTTCATCATCTGTGTCACCACGAGATGGCGTGGCACCTGACACCTTCGAGCTGGTCAGCACGCCACACGTTTGTTAGCTGAACCATGTGACAGCGACGCTTCCAAAAGGATTGTCTTAATGACATGTTCATAACTTCAACCTACCTTATAATGTACCTGACAGCAAGGAAAGGAAGAGAAATAGGTGTCTTTTGTGTCTTATATGTGGATCTTCTTTTAAAAACATTTTTTTATTTCATGCGTTATACAAGTGATGAATATTTACTGTAGAAAAAAACAAATAAGCAAAAAAAAAAAAAAGAGAGAGAGAGAGAACATTTCAATGGGAATGTCATAGAACCATGGAGCTAAGCAGAGCTGGAATGTTCTGGAGTTCTCAGCTCTCTTCCTGTAGCATCAGACCTCACTTCTGTGTTCTGATCCCCATTCCCTGGTCCTTGGCATCATCATCTTTGAAGGAGGGAGCCCCATGAACAAACCAGTTCCCAGCATTTAATCTTGTTTCCTCAAGCACAGCTCAGCGTAGGGCTGCCGAATGCCAGCTCTTTAGCTCAAACACATGTTCCTGTTTTCTGGAAGAGTGTAACTAACGTGTCATGGGAGACCCCTTCACGGCTGGCATGTGCACAGGTCATTGCCTGATTCGGTCCTCACCAGCGCTACCCACCCAGTGGAATCTGGGGCTTAAAAGAACTCAAGCAGGTTGGCTGTGAGTCAGGAGTGTGCCCAAGCCATCCCAGACAGCACCTCGGATCGGTCCTACGTCAAGGGCATTGAGCCACAGGGCTCAGAGCAACTTCCATACATTTGTCCCCAGCTGTCTTGCAGTACCATTAACGAGAAGCCCTGAAATGAAAAACAAAAAACAAAAAACAACAACAAAAAGCACATCACCTAAACCTTGTAAGCTTAACTACGTGCTGTGCCAACACCAGCTGAGCCAGCATGTGAGGAGAGCCTGGCAGAAGTGGGTCCGGGGACTGGATTTACCCATTTCTGGCAGCGTGACCTACCACGGGCCGCTTTTCCTCTCCTCGGCTGAGCTCTCCCTCAGCAACTTGGGGCAGGCCCGTGGCCTTACCTGTCCGTTCTCTGGGACACAGTGCGACCCAAGGTAATGAGAGATGAAGTGAGCTATGGAGGGAACAGCATGCGAGAGCATTTTCTTTCCATGTGAGTGAAAATTTGACTTAGCTCGGGCCGTTCTAGGGTAGATGGCTTTTTCTTTCCGTCCTTGGCCTTCTGTATCTTGCTTGTGTTTCTTCCTGCCCCGGGCCAGCATCTCTGGCTCCTCAGGGGCCCCCATCGCGGCCCCCCAACTGCTAATGTTCACTTTGCGGAAAATGATAGGTGACAGGTTGCTCCCTGAGATACCCACAATCAGATAAGCCAGGAGGGGAAACGAGTTCTTCGGGAAGAGAAACAGACTGCACTTTGGAAATTAAATATTCCTTAGAGGAGCACCGGAAACTTAAGATTCCAGCCAGAGGTTTCTGAGGACGGCTCAGCAGAACGACTACGCCATCCCTGGGGTGAGGGCTGAGAAGCATTGCTCCCCACATCTGCAACTGTCATCTAGGGCCGAGGGCTGGGCTCGGCGTCCACCCCCACCCAACACAGGCCCCAATCCCCCTTCCCACCTCCCCCTGTGGGAGCCCCGGCCCCCCTCCACTCACTCAACATTTCATCTCGTGCTTTCCAATTTCAGTTTCTTGATGTTCACTTTAAGCGGGGATGTGAGCAGCAACCTGTTACTGCCATTCCCTATGTGGGGAAACTGAGGCACAAAAGATTGAGCAGGAGCCCAAAGAACAAAAGAGCTGAAGTGTGAGTGCCACTCTGAACAGAGCTCCGAATGTGCTCTTCTTTGCCCACCCTGCGGGTGCACGTAGACCTACACACACACACACACACACACACACACACACACACATGCTGAGTTTTACAGCTCTCTAAAATTTATGAGGAAAGTTGAGTACCCAGAGATCTCTTAATTAAGCGGCCTTCCCCTAGGAGAAAGGAAATGGGCTTCCATATTCTTAGCACCAACATCGGATTGCATGATTTACTACCCATGGCTTGTGCTTCTCCCCAAATCAACTCCTCTGTACTACAAGCATCTATCACTTTGAAGGCTGTTCAAGCGCCACCTTCCCCTCCCCCTTCCCTGGTACCCTCCAGGCCTCAGCATTTCCTCTCCTCTGCCCCCTTACCTCAGAGTAAGTGTCTGGGGTCTTGGGGTCAGGCTGGAGTCCCGATCGGACACCCTAGGGTAACCAGCCCTGGGAGAGAGGGGAAAGCCCCAAGCCCAGGGCTGGCACTGGGGTCGGGGGACTGCCCTAACCTGTGTGGGGACAGGCGGGCTGGTGCCTGGTTCTTCCTCACAGCCCACTGGGGCTGCTGATGGCTGCCATGAAGATATATGGGTTTAATCAGTCCCCTGACAGGTAAAGACCCTAACAACGAGGACAGTTTGTTCTCCCAAACTGTTGAGTATCTAAGCCCAATGTTTACTTTGGAATTGAATGAATAACATTGTTCTGGGAAAGGAAATTTAAAAAAGTAGGCTTGTAATTTACAGTAGAGAGGAGAGCAGATCTGGAGGTCTTGTCCCCCCCACCCCCTTCACTTTCCAGGCCCAAGTCCCCCTCCCACAAACCATCTCTCTTTTTGCCGTTTTAAACTTCTAAACACACCACAACCAACCAGCTCATCTTCTTAGCCCTTCCAGGAAAGGTCTCAACATTGCCAGGCTCTCTAGAGCTGCCAAGAGAACTCACTGCTTTAAGGCAAAGGTCCTGCCCCCCCCGCCCCCCCAACCCTTTTTAAAAATCAAAACCAAAGGCCACTGAAATTCCAAATGCTGTGAGACCCATTCAAAATGTGGAGTGAAGGGTGATGATCAGAGGTAGGCCAGAGGTTCACCTGCCCCCACCCCACCACATCGGGAGAGAGTGACTTCTTATCAAAAATAAAGGCAGATCTGTGATTCAACAGATCTGTACCTCTGAAACAAATAATACAATATATATTTAAAAAAAAAGAAGAAGAAGATAGCAGGAGGGGAAGAATGAAGGGGAGGAAATCGGAGGGGGAGACGAACCATGAGAGACGATGGACTCTGAAAAACAAACTGAGGGTTCTAGAGGGGAGGGGGGTGGGAGGATGGGTTAGCCTGGTGATGAGTATTAAAGAGGGCATGCTCTGCATGGAGCACTGGGTGTTATAAATAAACAATGAATCATGGAACACTACATCAAAAACTAATGATGTAATGTATGGTGATTAGCATAACAATAAAAAATTAAAAAAAAATAAAGGCAGGGCAGGGAGCCTGCCAACCGCCCCCTCAACCCCAACCCAAGTCAAACCTTGCAAGACGCACCCCTCTCCTGGAATTGAGGGATCCCTTCATGAGGAAGGTTGATTTATTTTTAAAATAAATAAAGGGAGGGACAGAGGGAGTGAGGGATCGTACCTTTTTACCCAGCATCTAGAAAATTCCCAGGGACTCTTTGTTGAAGAGAGACCAGTGGTACTTCTTGCCTGTGCTGAGGCGTGGGGTGGTGGTTTGTAGCAGTGGACATCCTGGTCAGCCAGGGGGTGCTCGAGACCAGCCTGTTTACTTCAAACAGACCTCTCATTTCCAGATGAATCATTCCTCTGCCCCACAGAGATCAGCTTAGAGCCCTCCACCCAATCTCTCTTTCTGGAGTGCCCCTCAATGTAAGACAGAAGGAAGGGACCTGTGTGCTCAGGCTGCTGAGCTGGGGGAGGGTGTTTCTCCAGAAGGATCCCCACCCCCTGGGTCTGGCCGGAGGCTAGAGGGGTCCCTCACACTCCCAGCTGGGCCTCAGACAGGGGCACCTACCTCTCCCGTTCTCTTCTAGAAACCAGGGCCTTGATGCCCGCCTGCCCGCCTACCTACTTCGGATGCCTTGGATTAGCTAATTGATGGGTTGGGGGGGGAGGGCTACTTTGAACATTTCAAGGCCTGGTCAGGGGCCAAGTCTCATTACTTCGCTTCAAAGTCAGAAACTGCATAAAAAGTTCATTGGTGGAGCTGATTGTTCCAGATTGTCCCAACGGAACTGAACCCACCACAGCACCCCAGGCTTCATGTTTTAATGTGGGGCGAGAACACGTGTGTGGTTCTGGGCCACGGCAGGGAGGGGAGGGAGCAGGAACCCCCAGCCTGGCTTGCATTTTTTTCTCCTTTCAAACACTTAAAACTTACAATAGAACTATAACCGCATTACCCAAGATTTGGAAAACAGAGAAGAGCAAAAGAAAATATTCCAGAAGCCCACAACTTAATACAATAATAATATTTCTTCTAGGCATTTTTGGTATGTATAATTTTTTATATACTACAAGTCAGCATATGCATATAAAATGGCCTGGGTTTTTTGCCCTTTTTTTTTTTCCCTCTAAGCATTAAATCATAAGCATTTCCCCTCGCCTCTTCAAAGCCAGTATTTTAAGTGACTGTGTGATATTCTGTCCTGGAATGTGGAATAATTATTATATACTGAGGTTGTTTATAGTTTTACATTTTTTTTAAAGATTTTATTTATTTATTTGAGAGGGAGAGAATGAGAGAGAGCACGAGAGGGAAGAGGGCAGAGGGAGAAGCAGACCCCCTGCCGAGCAGGGAGCCCGATGCGGGACTCGATCCCGGGACTCCAGGATCATGACCTGAGCCGAAGGCAGTCGCTTAACCAACTGAGCCACCCAGGCGCCCTAGTTTTACATTTTTATAAATAACAGGAACATCGGCATATTTCCTCTGGGACTGAGTCTTGAATTTCTTTTTTTAAAAAAAGTAACATTTTTCTGATTATAAACATCACCCATATTTATTTTTTTTAAAGTGTGGAAAATCTGGGAAAGTATGAAGAAGTTAATAAAAATAACCCATAATTGTTGTGCCCAGAGAGAATCGTTGTTAACTTTTGAGTGTATTTCCTTCATATATATACATATATATGTATATATATTAGAAACAGGATCATGCTGCACAGAAGTTTTGTAGGTCCCTGGGGCCAGGAGAATAAAATTGGCAGAGGAAATATTATTTCCAGGAGAGATTCAATGCGTGGTATATGTGGATTTGAAACTGGACGGCATTTTCGTTCCGACCGTGCAAGCTGGGACAAACCTGTGCCCAGCCGTGGGGCGGGGAGGCTGCCCCGAGGGCTGCTAGCGCTGAGGCTTTATCAAGCCCCATGGCCTTGCTTTGGGGTTGGGGTCAATAGCAAGGCCACGGTGGGTGCGAGCAAACGCACTTTCCTCGTTTCGTCTGACAAGCGCTGCAGAGCCCCTGATTTATGGCCACACTTCACGGGACACTAGTAAATGTCCCATAGTGTATTTTGTAAGAGTAATGAAGTCTCAGTAACCCCAGCCCTCCCCGAAGCCTCTGCTAATAAATTTCCTTCTGGGAGAGGGGTGAGCCTGCTAGGCACTTGGCAGTCATCGGGCTGTGGATTAGCAGAGGGGCACCAGGGCCCCCCCAAGGGCTGCTATTCGCCCCCCAGTCTTGCTCCGGAGGAAATGGGGGGCTTGGCTGCGCCCCCCACCTCCAGCCACCCCTAGAATGCCGAGCTCTCAAAAGGCAGGAGAAAGATGAAAAGTGAGTCAAGGAGCTGGAAAAGGAGGAGGAGAAACCCCAAACCATAATTGCCCCTTTCCTTCTGCAGCTCAGATTACTGGCCAGGGGCTGAGGGGCGGCGGAGGGCTGTTTCTTTTTTGACTACTGTTTCCCTTGAGTTGGAAGATGAACTATGGGATGAAAGAAGACGGAGGGGCAATTGAGATGGGACGAGTTGGGGGTGGGGTTGTGCAGGGTCATCACAGACCAGGAATAGGGGGGCAGGATTTCCTCTGGCTCCAGAAATGGGGTGGGGGAGGGAGAAGGGGGGCTGGGAGGGGCTGAAGGTATTCACATCGCACCCCCATCCCTGTGGCAACAAAGACACTTCAAAGGGCTAGGACAGAAGAAATATTTGTCCCTACCCCCTTGAGCCTCCGCTTCCCTCTCATATATTCGGTTTGGATATTTCTTCACTCATTATTTTAATTCAACCTTCCATTCAGCCAGAGCCTGCCAGGTCCCACATGGTGGGGAAGCGGGGGAGGGGGGTAGTGGTGGTGGCCGGGGACACAAAGATGGATAGATACAACCCTTGTGGAGGTAACAGAAGTCAGAGCTAGTACTTAGTGAGTGCTTACGGCATACCAGGCATTGTTCCAAGCCCTTTACATGTATGTATCAGTTCATTTACTCCTCACAAAACCGAAACATGTATGCATTTTATTATTACCACTTCCGTGTTACTTAGGGTTGAGTGGCTTGCCCAAGATCTCTCTGGTTCCTGAGTCCAGGCTCTCAGGGACCCCTGGAATCATGAGCGCCAAGCAAGCAGGCCCCCTAGACTTCATCCCCAAGAAGCAGGTTATTCTACAAACTAAGACCCTGAGGCCCAGAGAGGAGTAACGTACCGAAGGTCACACAGCAAGGTGGCAAGGCTGGGACTAGAGCCCTATGGCCGGACCCCATGGCCAGAGCTCTTGCCACTGTCTTGCCAGCTGCCTTTGGCCATCTGATCTCCCTCGTGCATATTCTGAGAAGACAGTGAAGTGAGAACACTTTTCTGATGTCTGTAAACTTCCTGTTTGCAGTGAACTACGCTGAAGACCCACCCAATGGACCTGGAAAGAATCATGAGGAAGGTTGGTTAACGAAAGGATGGGAACTCCAGACCCACAGGCTTGGCATCGTTCTGATATCAGTGGGGTGGTGAATGAGTTTTGAAAGTTAAAGATCGACATTTTGGTGACTAGACGTTTCCCATGTGTAGAAACTTCCCATATAGAGTTTACCAATTTTCCCAAGGAGACTTGCAGCTGTGGCATGATTGCCTGGAATAGGACGCCCTGTGTGAGTGTCCGGAACAGGCGGACGCTGGTGCACAGGGGAGAAGTGGCCTGAGAGCAGTCAGCTTGGCGTCAGAGCCTAAACGGCCGTGTCCTTCGGAGACTCGATCATGAGATGATGCTGGTGACCCCGTAGGAACTCCCAACCCTAAAAGCAATTGCCAAGTGCCTGAGACAGACCTCATGGTCAAGCAAACCTCATGGATAAAATCTGAGTTTGGACGCAATGGATTTGGGGAAAAGTAGATCTGGGGGTGTGAACTGCAGTCTCTCACTGCCCTGGGTTGTCTCTCGGTCCCTGTTGGTGGTGGTGTTTGCTACAGCTACCTCATTTGTAACCAGGGGATTACTGTGAATGTCCCTTTACGTTCTGACCCACAATTGCCTGATTCTTCCATGGAGGACAGGTTATACTTTAAACAGAGCTCAGAATAGGCTGAATGTCATTCACAGCCCAGTGTCACTCAGAAAATCAAACATTCCAATTCACTCTCAAAAAAACATTGCAGGCTGGTTCCATAGCAGGACTGGGGAAGGGCCATCAGTTGGGAGTGGATGTCACAGGCCAGCAGTGGTTCATCACATCTCTGTGATTTGGATGCAAAATAAGGGCAGGGAGCCATCCTGTGATGTATAGGGGGAGGTGGGCGTGGCACGACTCCGCTGTCCCCGATCCTCACCGCACCCCTGGGCAGCTCGTGTGCTTATGGCCGTTTACAGATGAACGAGCCAGACATCGAGGGCCTCGGAGACTCACAGTGCTTGGACGGTGGGTGTGAAATGACACAGACAGGAAAGTGCCGCGCCAAGTAAAGGAGTGCTGAAGACCACAGTTATAAACCGTCCCCACTAAGTGGCCCAGCACGCTGCGGGCAGACCCATGTGCCCCATCTGTGTCAGTCCCCTCCCTTGTCTCTCCTTCTCTAGGGCAGGGGACAACTGAAGGGGCTATGTGCTGTGGTGATGGAACACTGGATTGTGAAGATTTGGGGGGCCTAGGTTCGAGTCCTGACTCTAACACTGACCAGGTGACAGAGAGCAACTCCTCTCCCTCTCTGGGCCTCCCTAGCTCCGCTTCCAGGCCCTCGGTTAGGGGTCGTTGAACCCTGAAGGGCCGGTGTCTTCGACTGTTGAGCACTGGGCCTCGCTCACTGCAGGCTTCAATGAGTATTTGTTGAATTGAGTTAGGCTCCTGCCCGGCTCCCGGAGACGTTACACCCGCCCAATCAGATAAACTGGGGAGGATGAAAGTGATTCCCGAACACAGCTGGAGGGCTATTTGTCTCCGTCAGAAGGAGAATGGTGAGGACCCGGGAGAGCCCGACTCACCCCCTTCTGCGTTCTTTGTGAGGACACATGGGAGTGGGGAGGGTGCCCCCGGCAGAAGCAGACACATTTGGGATTTCTCAGTCTTTCAAACCTGGACCGCCTTCTGATGAGCATTAAAAAAATCTCGTGCCCTCTCTTGATGCTTTTTGAAATTTCAAAATAAATGAAATAGTGACTTTAGAAAAATCAATGATAGTTTTAGAGCATGCTTTTTTCCCAAACTTCTCACGTCCCCTGGAGAGTCTGATAAACACGAGGCAGGCACTGAAATATGCCATTTTTCATTCCAGGCAGGTGTGGAAATTGAATTTATCGGGCGCTGCCTGGGTTTGAGGTAAGAAAGAACACTCCTCTCTTTGCAACTCCTCTCACTGTGAGGTTTTCAGGATTGGGTACTGTAAGTGTGGCCTTGACCTGCCCCAGCCAGCAGTCCTTGACCACGGTGACAAGGCTCTGTGACAAAATAGAGTGCCATGCACTGTACATTCTTGCTATCATCAATAATGTGCCTATAATTATTTATGATGCTGTGCTTTTCCACTGGACTGCGCTGCCTTTGAATTTTGGCTTCGACTTCTCTGCAGGAGTGAGCTGTGGGCAACTTAGAGGGTATCTCTTTGCTCATCATTTATTCTGTTCATTACTTCGGTCTTACCTGCTGTTGTTTTTTCCTGTTTGTCAATTTGAGCCAGGACTTCCTGGGTGTCCATGACACAAGAGACTCTCAGAAACACCCGCCCTTGAGGAGCTTAGGCTAGCCTAGAGGAAACCAGGCAGAGACCCATCGTAGGTAAATGATTAGGTGTCATTATATGGTTGAGTGCCTTAAAATGCAGGCTTTCTGTCCAAGGTAACTATTTTTCCAACATTCTCTTCCATTCTCTAAGGCCAGAACAAATCTGGCTTAATTACGAACTCGGGCAATGCATCTAACCTCTTTGAACATCAGTTGACTTGAAACCAAGGTTGAGTGAGATGGTGTTTAGAGCCCCTTCCAGGTCTGCCCAGGGTCCGAGGGACTCCTGCCACCACTGGAGCGGGGCCCATTGCCCTCACAAACTGAAGGTCCCCTGTCCTTGAAACCCTCTGCTCCCACCTTGTCTGACTCCTCTCAAAGGCACCTCCCTGCTCACTACCTGGCCCCTTTGCTTTTCCGATTCTGTGTCTTTTTTTCTTCTGTCTTTAAGGAAAAAGTGAAAATAGGAGAGCTGGCATTTCTAGGACATTGTGGGTGGCCTATAAGGGGGATGATGAGGTAGAGGACTGGGGGGAGGAGCGCACTGTTGACTCACCGGTTACCCCATGGAGCCAGTTCACACCATCATGGCCCTGCTCACTGCCAAGAGACCATCACCATGCTTGTGGTGGGCTAGCTGCCAGGGCCATTGGGAGGCCTCCCGGGAGCCCCGAGTGAGTGGAAGGGGGACAGCCACTTGGCCAAGGGCTGTGAAGAAACTTCATCAAGCAGATGACAGAGAGCCCCCTGGGGGCTGTGGCTCTCCTTAGCTGCAGGATACTGCCCAGAGAGCCCTCCTTCCCCTGGCCCATTACACCGGGCCCTGCAGACTGAGCCCCATGCCCCGTCCTGGCACGTACGGGGCACGAAGAGTGAGCAGCTGCTGCTTAGCACGGCGCCTGACCTCATGGCTGGTAGGTGGCCAGTTAAGGTCAACTTAATGACTGACTGCTTCACACCCACACCACATTAAGCTAAAATAGTTATGCAATAGACAAAGGACTTTTTACATGTCACTTATTTTCTTATTAGGATTTATTTAGTTTTTCTTGTCCAGTGCTCATTGTTTTGAAGACCCAAGATGATGAGGCGCATTTGAACTGGGAACAAGAAAGCCTGGGACAAATCTCTCCACCTTCCTGTGCCTCTGTCATTGGGCTGCACAGGCAGTGGTGAACACAGCATCTGTAGCCTCGCTGGGGGATCAAGCCCACTGGCGGAGGGGACAGGTACAGTGGCTGTGACAGGTGGGAGGGGCTGTCATGTGCAATAACCCCGAAGAAGAATGTCCCCCATTCTCTCTGGTCATTGGGTACCAGACCCCACATTCCTGGCATCATCCGGGAAGGCTTTCACCCCACCTAATACTACTGATCATGCTGCAGGTGATGTGAGTCTGAACGAATGAGGCCGGTTTCCCTAAGCCATCCAAGATGGCCAGTTCCGTGGGTTTTCTTCAGGACCTCAGCTTAAATGCCTCCTCATCCTTTTCTGAATCAGAATCATCAGAATCCTTTTCTGAAAAGACTAAAGGGGCAAGTGGAGCAAACAGCCTCTGCAGGAAGAGAATTCCAGACAGAGGGGCTAGCAAGGGACAGTTTGGCTGGGTTGCGTGAGCAGGGCAGGCAGGGAGACAGCTCAGAGAATGGCCAGAGGCCAGGGTGCATTGGGTCTTGCAGACCATAGGGAGGACTTGGGATTTAGTTGTAAGGGCAGTTAGAAGTCATTGGTGGGTTTTGAGCAGGGAAGTGGCATGATCTGGGAGGGAGGGAAAGGTGAAGATGGAATTTACTGGCGGACTGAGTGTGGGTGTGAGTAAAGGAGCAATCCATGACAACTTCAAGGCTGTTGGTCTGAGTAACCAGATGAATGGGCAGTCTGGCCTCTTGGAAGCCACGTCCCACCCACTGTACCTTGCAGAATCTCTTGTTCATTCCTTTCTGTTCCCTCTCCTGCTGCCTCATTCAAACTCCCATCACTCCTCACAGGGCTTCCTACAGAGGCCCCTCACTGCCAATCAACACAATTGTTGATCGGGTTTAATTATTTCACTTTCATGCCTGAAAACTCTGAGGGCCACCTGGATCTATTACTGTGTAACAAGTTGCCTGGCAGTTTCAAACAACAAATATTTATTGTCTCACAGGAATCTGGGTGCATCTTAGCTGGGTCCTCCTTAGGGTCACAGCAAGCCCGTCAAGATAGCAGCCAGGCTGTGGTCTCATCTGAAGGTTCAGCTGGAGGACACACTTCTGAGCTCACTCATGTGCCTGTTGGCAGGATTCTGTTCCTCATAGGCAGCTGGACTGAGTGTGTCAGGTCCTTGCTGGCTGTTGGCCAGAGACATCAATTTCTTGACATATGGATCTGTCCCCAGGGCAGCTCCCAACATGGCACTGGCTTCCTCAGAGATCTTTCTTTCTTTCTTTTTCTTTCTTTCCTTCTTTCCTTCTTTCTTTCTTTCTTTTTTTTTTTTCTTTCTTTCTTTCTTTTTTTTTTTTTTAAAGATTTTATTTATTTATTTGACAGAGAGAGAGACACAGTGAGAGAGGGAACACAAGCAGGGGGAGTGGGAGAGGGAGAAGCAGGCCTCCCGCCGAGCAGGGAGCCCGATGCGGGGCTCGATCCCAGGACCTGGAATCATGACCTGAGCCGAAGGCAGACGCTTAATGACTGAGCCATCCAGGCGCCCCCCTTTCTTTCTTTCTTTCTTTCTTTCTTTCTTTCTTTCTTTCTTTCTTTCTTTCTTTCTTTCTGTCTCTCTCTCTTCCTTCCTTCCTTTCCAGATTTTATTTATTTATTGATCAGAGAGAGAGAGAGAGAGACAGCACAAGCAGGGGAGTGGCGGGCAGAGGGAGAAGCAGGCTCCCCGCTGAGCAGGGAGCCCAATGTGGGACTTGATCTCATGACACTGGGATCATGACCTGAGCTAAAGGCAGATGTTTAATTGACTGAGCCACCCAGGCATCCCAGCTGTAGTCTTTCTTGCAACTGATTTTGGAAGTGGCATCTCATCACTTTGTCATACTCTCCTTGTTAGAAGTGGGTTGCTAGGTCCAGTCCACACTTAAAGGGAGGGGATTATACAAAGGCAGGAATGCCAGGAGGCAGGGATCTTTGGGTGCCATGTTCGAGGCTGCTTACTACTCCTAGCCCCTTTCCTGCTTCTTCTGTACCCACCCCTCACTCTGATCATGTCACCCGACTTGCTGGTCCTGAAAGAGATAACTGTTTTTCTCTGCTTTCTGTGTCATTGCCTTTGGCCACTGTGCACTTTTTGCCTTGAACTTTTAGAGATTTTTTTCTGCTCATTATTTCAGGCCTAGAAGTAATACTTTTGGCCATAACCCCTCCCCACAACTTGCTTGTACCAGCTATTGTGGTCCATGTTCATATCTGTGCTCTGGGACAGGACTGTGTCTTATTCATTTGTGGGTTCTTATTGCCAAATATAGTATATAGCACATAGTAGATACTCAACTCTTTGTTCAGTATGAATGAGTGATTTTTTAGTTAAAGCAAAAGAAAAAGTTCAGGAAGGTAGACTTACTCACAGGTTGGATTCCAAGGTTAGCAGATCTGTAAGATGATCTGTTTTGGATCATCTGTGTCTAGCTTCCTCCCCATTGGGAATTCCTAAAAAAAACCTATTCACCTGTTCCTGCAAGTATCTGATTTACCTCACTTTGGGCCTCTCACAAATCTTGTGAGATAGGAAGGGCAGCAATTATTATACCCATTTTATAGAGGCAGAGGCTTAGGGATGCTAAGTATCATGACCACAGCTGGATGGCTAGTCCCTGGTTTGGTTCAGTTCAGAACATATTTATCAATGCCTGTTATGTTTCATACAGAAAATGTCCAAGTTTTCATATGGAAAAGTAAGATATAGTCCCTGTCCTCAAGGGGCTCACAGGCTCATCATGGACTGACATTTAACAGAGCCCCTAATATGAATTTTCTACCACATGAGCTGCCTCTAAAATGATTCAGGTAGTAAAAATGTGACAATGTAAGGCCAGAACAGTGGACCCCAAACCTGATGGATCTGTTGAACCATCTAGAGAGCTTTTAAAAAACACAAACTCTGATTTATGGGTCCCAAACAGGACCCAGGAAGCTGTATTATTAAAAACCAAGTGACACTGATGGGCCCAGGTTTGAGCCACTCTGGTCTAGTGGGCTTGGTCTTAGGAGAACACTCAGATCTGGGAGTATCCAATTCGGAAGAAGGGGGATTTCCCATTAGCTCAGCCAGTGAGAACTCCACAGGTATTTCTCTTCCCTGGGCTGCCCCCACCTTGGAATGGGCCTTTGGCCCTGCCTTATTCCCTGCATGGTCCCTATACTGCTCCCCTGAGCCCCAGTCACACCATTTCCTCATATTTCTGGTCATACCTCAGCAGAAACCTGACCTGCCTTCGGTGTCTTGCCCAAGTTTCAGGTAATAAAGTGCTCTCTGGGAACAGTTCCAAGATGGCGTGCTCTCCTGCTGGGCCACAGTGGGCTGCACTGGCTTCCTCTTCTGGATCCCCACCACCCTCCAGTCTGGCACTTCATGAGACATCTGCTGTCACAGCCGTCTGTAAACAGGCCTGGCAAACTCCTGGAAGGCGATCAGTGTGGGGTTTAGGTTTTGACCCTTTATCTCCTTCAAGTCTTGTTCAGATGTCACATTCTTAGTGAGGCCTTCCCTGACCACCCGTTGAAACCTCACTCCTGCTTCCTCCACACCCAATCTCTCTGACTGCTCAAATCCCCCCATAGCATCTATTACTTTCTAATTCACTAAATTACTTATTTATTCTTTTTTCTCATCATTCTCCTGACAATAGAATATGGCTTCCAGAAGAACAGGGCTTCCACCCCTGCCCGCCCCATCCATGGATATATCCTCAGCACCTAACACAGTGACTGACACAATGTAGGTGCTACAAAAAGATGTGTTAGATGCATGAATCTTGAGTAATGCCCTTGTAGGCAGTGGTGCTCTCTAAGTGCTATTTGTTTGTTTGGTTGCTTGAGAAGGCCAGCCAAATTAGGGCAAACCAATCTTCTTCTCTTCTAGAAGAGGCCCTGGTCAGACAGCCCAGGCTTGGAGACTCTCATTTCTTGAGGTTGGTAGAATGAGCCTTGTTGAGACTGTCACGGCCTTCCCAGCTGGGCTGAAAAATGACTTTGGAATCAGATGCCAGGGAGGCAAAGGGCCAGCTCCAAGACTTCCCAAGGAGCTGGAGTCAGGGCTGGCTTCACAACCCGTTCGTCAGCCCCGGCACACAGAGGAGAGGCCTTCAGCTGCCAAGGACTTTGTTTTATTGTCACTGCAGTTGGCTCCTCCGTAGGCAGGAGCTGCCAGGGTAGCAGCCATCAAGCCCTGGACACGGGCTGGGGTAATAATAGCAATTCCATAATTCTCATCCGAGCTGCCACCGAAAGGAGGAGCTGCTGGAGGTGGCTGAGAAAACAGGAGCCCAGCAGCAGCAGGAGGAAGAAGAACTGGTACTGGCTGTTCTCTCTCTCACTTCCTCACAGACCTGGACTTGGGACGTGGCTCATGGACCTTCTTCCAGCCCAGTCTCAGTTCAGTTTTTCCAAAGCTTGTCACAGAAAGAGGGCCAGGATGTTATTCTTAAGCTGTAGGGACACGGCAGAGAATTCTCAGGTAGAAAATTGTGATACCATCTTGTAGACCTTCTATAGACAGCCTACATCACAGACAAGAGACATTGTTGCTTGGGATGCATTTGACATGTTACTTCTGTTATTTGTGCCTTCTGGTTTTTGGAAAGACAGGACATTGGATTGTTGAGAAATTATACAAAACTGTTCTCAGAACTCCTGAGCTGTGATTTCTGCCATGTGTGTGGGATGATAAACCTTTGTACCAAGCTGGTCTGAGATACCCCTGAGTTCTGGCCTTGGAGTAGGCAGGCCTAACTACACTGAGTGGCTGTTTGGGAGTCTCTGAGTTATTGTGTATACTCCTGTTCCTTATTTAGGAAGAGGCAATAACTGATGTCCTGAAACCTGTCCTTCAAAGAGCCTTCCTGTGGCACCTGGAGGTAAAGCCAGAACTGAGAGCCCAGATTCTCCAGCCTCTCCTATCCAAGGCACTGGGCAGGGAAGTGAGGGTGAATGGACACCAGCCTCAGAGAAAAAAGCTGGTAGCTCATGTGAATATCAGTTTTGTAATTGCATGTAGTTTATCCCTCCAAGACCATAGTTAAGGCTCAGTGATGTTTCCAGTCTCCCCTCTAGCATCTGTTCAGAGCAGCCTTTCCTGAAAACCATTCCCTGGCATATGAAGCCTGGCACATATAGTCTACTGGGAAACACAGGTCTGGAGGATAAGCTTCTAGAAATACTAAGGGTTGGGTGGACCTACTTGACATCATTTAGTCCAGGGCCCTGTGGAATTTTCATTCATGCTCACATGGCCTCCCAGTGAGGCCCCCTGGACTGTGAAGAGAGCACAGGATAGTTTGAGCTCATTATTAGGGCCAGCAGCAGAGCCCTGGAGTCTGGACAGTTAAGCCTCTGCTCCAAGCTGTTTTCAGGTGGAGGAGTGTTTCTACCATCCACTCAGACCCTAGCAAAATTAAAATTGTATATAGGTTTGGCTTTAGACATCCCCTCCATTCTCCTCTTTTTACCACTTCCTCTGGCTACCTTCTCTGGTGCTACCATCAGCCTACCCTACCAAGACAAAGCAATGGACCAGATTATGGACTTTGTTTCCCCTTCTTTCATCAAAATGTCCCCTCTACCTGAAAGGCAACAGATTGTCAAATCATCCAGTCTTAATAAAGATGACATTTTCCCCCAGTGTCCTAATCCTATAGCTCAGTGAAGATAACAAATAATTATAATAATTTACACTCATAAGCACACCTTAATCATTATAGATTTTTCTACATATTATTCATTCAGTGGACTTTATTGAATGTCTATGACAGACTTTACCTATTGTGCCCACATTCCTTACTGGGCACTGGCAAAACTGCAGCTTGAGAAAGTGTCATAAGAAACTAGCTGGAACATCATAGTGTTGTGTTCATGACTGTGGGGTCAGCAGGAATGGAGGGTTTGCATCTCTTGGATCAGGTGAGGTTCAATACAGAAGGTGATGAGCTCATCAGGGGGACAAGGAGTAAGGTGGGTGGCACAGGCTCATTTGGTTCCCAAGACAATCCTAGAAGTTTGGCAGAATTGGTTATAGTTGACCTTATTTTTGCCACTGAAGAGGTGAGGTCCAGAGAGAGGCAGAGACTTGCCTAAATTCATTTTGAAAACCAGAAACAGGACAGGAAACTGAACCCAACTCTCCTGAGCTCATGTCATTTCCTTAGCTACATGGGACACCAGGGCTGTCCTCCTATGTGAAGATGGCTGACTTTTGTGGCAGACATTTTTTTTTATAGTTTATAAGTATGCATTCCTAAGCACTGCCCTTTAGTTTTGCCCACATCTTTGACATATCTTTTTAAGTCTCTTTTTATATAAACTTTCCTTTCCCATCCCCTTTTTGTTCCTTGCCATGTATTTGTTGAAGAGCCAGTGTCATTTGACCTATAGGGCTTCACACAGACTAGATCTTGCTGATTGCATCCTCATGGTGTTGTTTAGCATGTTCTTCCACCCTGTGCATTTTTAATAAATTAATAATTAGATCTTGAGGCTTGATCACATTCAGGTTTGATTTTTCTCCCTAGGTGATAGGTAGTAGTGTGCTGATTCATCAGGAGCCATGTAAGGTCTGATTGTCTCTTTTTTGTGATGTTAGTAGCTGTTGATCCCCAATGCCTAGATTGATTAATATTATAATCCATGTTTTGTTCTGATATCTCCAGTCCCTGCTTCAATGCCTTGCATCTTGCTTTGCCTCTGTGGTCTGATCTCTGGAGAGACATGACTGTTTGTCTGATTTCCCTGGGTCCTATCCTTTCAACCTATACATCAGCCTCAGTCTCCTGTACCCAGCTCAGGCTCTCAGAACATCTTCTTGATTTTTTACCAAATTTGGGTATTTGCAGAATTCTTTTTTTTTTTTTAAAGATTTTATTTATTTATTTGAGACAGAGAGAATGAGAGAGAGAGAGCACATGAGAGGGGGGAGGGTCAGAGGGAGAAGCAGGCTCCCTGCCGAGCAGGGAGCCCGATGCGGGACTCGATCCAGGGACTCTAGGATCATGACCTGAGCCGAAGGCAGTCGCTTAACCAACTGAGCCACCCAGGTGCCCGTATTTGCAGAATTCTTGTGTGACCACCTTGAGCTGTTAATGGAAAGGAAGGTTCCTACTCAGACTCATCTCACTGCCTGGCTTTCAAATCTGCCCATGGGCCCTTTTCATACAGATATAGTTGTAATAAATGGCCAGGGAGACCTTTCTGAGCTCAGAGGAACGATGACAACAGGACAGCTTGGAAGCATCATAAAGATTTTGTCATGGAACCTGAATTCTGCATCTTCATAGTTGCTGAAGAGACTGCCAAGTTGTTCACCAAAAACATTTCCTTTGTCTCCTAGCCACAGGAGGCTTTTGTCCCCTCTTTTGAGTAAGATGTGTCCATGTGACTGAGTTCTGGCCAATGGAATGTAGCTAAATATGTCACTCAGGCCTAGCCCATTAACAAAAACTGAGTGATTCCATATCCTTTCTCTCCCATCTCGAGGCTGGATGGATAGGGTCCAGCAGAGGACTTAGAGTCTTAAGAGTATGGCAGACACACAAGATGGAAAAACCCTAGGGCACTGAAAGACCACATGGGAGTCTGCCCACTGGCTTGGAACATGTGCGTTGGACTTTGTGGGAGACAGTAATGAATTTTTATTGAATTAAACTGTTTTAATTTGGGGGGTTGATATAGCAACTAGTGTTATTTGCCCTGGCTTATACAAACCCTTTGGAGAGTGAGGAAGTGGCTCATGATGAAAGTAGAGGAAAGGAAAGCAAACCCTGAAGAAGTTAAGGCAAAATAATTAGAACTTGATCACTTCTAAGTAAGTTCCATGTAGTATGATGCCTTATTCAACGTGGTATCACCTCTACCCCAAAGGAATTATTTCTGAAAGTTGTGGCTATCCGAGTTACCTGAGTACCCCTCGTGTGTGGGGTGCTGTTTTTGGAGAAGAGGTAATGAATCACTAATTGGGTAGTGCCAGAGCTCCTTCTGAGGTTGAAGAGATGTTTGTGCAAAGGGCAGGGCAATAAAATCATGGCCTCTCCACTCTAGAAGCAGCAAGAAGATGGGGACCCTGAGTCACCAATGGGGCAGAATCTGGCCCAAATAATGGGAAGAAGCTATTGTATTAACAGTTTTGCAAAGAAAGGAGTAACCCTAAGATTTCAGAGGAAGGACTGATAGAAATCATCACAGATCTGAAACTTTAATCTCAACATCGGCTGACTCCATCTGACTCTATATGTTCATCCGGATGTGTCTTGGGCAGAGAACACTAGATCTCATCTAAGAGGTGACCAGAGGATGTCTGCTAGTTTAGGCAGCATTTTCTCCTCATGGAGTTTTCTTCCTTCCTTCTTCCTTGGGAGAATTTTCTTTCTCAGACCTTTATTAAGATTCCATCTCCTTTCCAATGGTTTTTAAGTCTTTGGAGATCAGGTAGATATTCTGGCCTTGGTCTTGTTTCAACATTGTTACTCTTTAGACCTTCAGACATCTGATGACTTAAGTTCACCAGAGGTTGGCATTGTGGGTCACTGCTTTGGTTAGTTTCAGTTGCTTTTTATAACACACACAGAGGCATTCATCTCCCCAAAGTTTTCAAGACAGGCAGTTGACTGT
The DNA here is from genome assembly GCF_011800145.1 of Mirounga leonina. Classification (NCBI taxonomy): domain Eukaryota; kingdom Metazoa; phylum Chordata; class Mammalia; order Carnivora; family Phocidae; genus Mirounga; species Mirounga leonina. Next base: position 11,063,729 of record NW_023270807.1, read on the forward strand.
GGTAGTCAAGAGAGGCCTTGGGGGTGCCAAGATTATTCAATGGGAGGGGGAATATTTGTCTTTTCAACAAATAATGCTGGGACAACTGAAAAACCAATGCAAAAGAATAAAGGTGGACTTCTATCTCATACCCTATCAAGACCTAAATATAAAACCCAAAACTTTAAAGCTCTTAGAACAAAATGTAGGAGCAAATCTTCATGACCTTGAGTTGGGAAAGTCCTTCTTAGATACTCCATCAAGTGCCCACAAGCAATAGAAGAAAACAACAGATAACTTGGACCTCATGAAAATGAAAACTTTTGTGTTTCAAAGGATACCGTCAAAAGAGTGAAAAGATGACCCACAGAATGGGAGAAATTCACTTACCTGTAAGGGATTTTTATCCAGGAGATATAAAGAATTCCTACAACTCAACAATAATAGACAATCAGTTTTCTTAATAGGCAAAACATTTGAATAGGCATTTCTCCAAAGAAAATATGTGCACAAATGGCCAACAGGCACAAAGAAAGATGCTCAACATCGTCAGTCATTAGGGAAATGCAAATCGAAAACACATTGAGATACCACTTCACATTCACTATGGTGGCTGTAATCAAAACAGTGGGAAATGATAAGTGTTGGTGAGGATTTTAGAGAAACTGGACTCTCCATACACTGCTGATGAGAATGTAAAATGGCGCAGCCACTTTAGGAAATAGTTTGGCCGTTCCTCAAAGAGTTCAACATAGAGTTAGCATGTGATTCAGCAATTCCACTCCTAGGTATACCCAAGAGAAAAGAAAACATATATACTCACAAAAACCTGCACACAAATGTTCATAGCAACATTATTCGTAGTAGCCAAAAAGTGGAAACAATTCAAATGCCTGTCAACTGATGAATGGATAAACAAAAAGTGGTATATCTATACAATGAGATATTATTTTGTTATGAAAAAGACATGAAGTACTGATACATGGTACAACGTGGATGGATCTTGAAAACATTATGCTAAGTGAAAAAAGCCAGTCACATATATTGTATGCTTCCACTTACATGAAATGTCCCAAACAAGTTAATCCATAGAGACAGAAAGTAGATTAGTGATTGCCAGGGGCTGGGAGAAGGGGGGAATTGGGAATGTCTGCTGATGAATATAGGGTTTTGTTTTTGTTTTTGTTTTAGAGAGAGAGCACAAGAGAGTACAAGTGGGGTGGGGAGAGGGACAGAGGGAGAGAGAGGAAGAATCTTTTTTTTTCTCTCCTTCTTTGTTTTGCTTTTTTTAAAAAATTTTTTTATTCTTATGTTAATCCCCATACATTACATCATTAGTTTTAGATGTAGTGTTCCATGATTCATTGTTTGTGCATAACACCCAGTGCTCCATGCAGAATGTGCCCTCCTCAATACCCATCACCAGGCTAACCCATCCTCCCAGCCCCCTCCCCTCTAGAACCCTCAGTTTGTTTTTCAGAGTCCATCGTGAGAGAAAGAATCTTAAGCAGGCTCCATGCCAAGTGCAGAGCCCAATGCAGGGCTTGATTCCACAACTCTGAGATCATGACCTGAACCAAAATCAAGAATTGGATGCCCAGTCAACTAAGCCACCCAGGCTTCCCATAGGGCTTCTTTTTGAGGTGATTAAAATGTTTTGGAATTAGTGATGATAATTGCACAACTCTGTGAACACACTGAAAACCCACTGAACTATACGCTTTAAGAGAGTTAGTTGTATGGTATGAGAATTATATTTCAAAGAGTTGTTTATTTTTTTATTTTATTTTTTAAATTTATTTTTTAAAAATTTTTAAAAAAGATTTTATTTATTCATTTGAAACACAGAGATTACAGAGAGGGAGAGAGAGCATGAGCAGGGGGAGAGACAGAGGGAGAAGGAGAAGCAGGCTCCCCGCTCACCCAGGAGCCTGATGTTGGGCTCAATCCCAGGACCTTGGGATCATGACCGGAGCCGAAGGCAGATGCTCAACCATCTGAGCCATCCAGGTGCCCCTCAATAAAGCTGTTTAAAAAATAGAAGGAGGTCAGTCCCTGGAGCCAGACTGAGTTCAAACCCCAGCTCTTCTGATTACATTTGTGATCTTAGGCTAGTCATTTACCCACTCTGTGCCTCAGTTTCCCCATGTGTAAAATGAAGATAATTGTAGTCTCACAGTGTTGTGAAGATTACATGAATTAAAAATGGCTTCTGGCACAGAGCAAGGACTCCATAAGAGTTACCTTTTTAAAAAAAATTATTGGTGACCTATGTCATTATGTACAATGATCCAGCCATCTATACATAAATCAAGGGCCAAAGAAGGCTTCTCAGCAGGGAGGGTCTGGGGTGATGTCCACAAGCAGGACCATGGCTTGGAGAACTGGGTAGCTCCCACATTGAAAGAACCACACAAAACTTGCAGAGCACTTAGTACATCCAAACATACATAAATATAGAGTCTGGCTCAAGATTTTTGGCCAGAGTCCATTGAGAGTTATGAATCCCTCTTTGAACAATGGCAGCTATTATTAAAATCTAGAGACTTTGAGTTGGATGCTTTCTCTAGCCCAGACACTGATTCAGAGCTGCAACATTCTAAATTGCGAGGCTAGAAATTGATGCTGTTTTTGAGCTGATTTATTGAGAGGTTTCTTGATTTGGGTCAGGTTCCTGCAACATTTGGAAAGTGACGACTATAGCATCATTATTTCCCCCAAATGACCAAAATTATAGCTGGTAACCTGAGGCCAGTAAATTTCCCTGCAGCAGATGTTAAACTCTTTTAAAAGATGATTAACAATGGGAGACTTGGCTCCATGGCAGAGCAACCAATCGGGTGGCGTTGCTGAAGTCAACGTGTGAGGTAAGGGGCACATCCAGAGCCCCACAGCATGGTGGGGAGCCCCGGCTGGAGGCTGCAAGAGCCCACGTGTTGTGATGTAAATCAAACCTGTGGTGCTGGGTGGCTGGATATGTGGTGCTGTGACAAGAGACCTAGCCTGGTGTTGGATCTTGGCTGTTGGGAGACCGGGGCTTGGTGCTTGTTTCTGCCCTCAGTGTGACTCAGGGCAAGCTCTTTCCTTTCTCTGGGATACAATTTCCCCACCCTTTAAAATAAGGAGGGACCACAGTTGGTGGTCTCTAAGGTATTTTGTGAATTTTAGACTGATTTGTTCTATTACTTGAGAAGAATGCAGATACATCATTCACTAACCTCCAAAGAATTTGTGATTTTTAGGTGAAACAACCACAAAAGAACCATGATAGGTTATACAGTTATAATGATGCTTGACTTACATCACTACCACCAGAGAGTACAGGAGGGGAAAAGGCATGAGGCTGGATCCAGAGAGGCCATCCCTGGGACCCAAACTATGTTGCTGGGACTAGACATAAATGTTTGCTGGTTGAGGACAAGACTCCATCAGAGTCCCCCATGGGAAATGCTTGCAGCTTTTGCTCATCTTTCTAGCAGTTAAGTTCTTCACCTGTTCATCTCTCCCCTCTTTTCTGAAGGTTTGTCCTCTATTCATGAGGTTTGTGAATCAACTACTCAACATATACACTTCCATATATGCACATGTACACATGTGTGTAAGTAATTGTTGGGTGGAGTTGAGTGGTATTCTAATGAACTCCAATGAGGGTGTCTTGGGATCCCTTCTCCATCCATTCCAAACTCTCCAAATATGCTCCCAGCGTGAGATCACTGCAGATGGGAAAGGCAGCATTGAGATCCTTTAGAAAAGTCCCAGATGGTCTTTGCTTCCCCTCATCCCCAAGGGGAAATGGCCCAGAGTAGAACTTGAATTAGTCTAAGCATTTCCTGCCATATTATAAGACTCAACACAGCAAAACCCTTGAAGAATCATGTATGCATTCATTCAATGAATATTTATTGAGCACTTACTAAGGGTCAGTTTTGGCGCTAGCTCTGGAGATACAGTGCTGAACCAACAGAGAGGAAAGAGCTTAGAATGTTCCAGGAGATGAAAGAAGGCCAGTGTGAGGAGTGCTTTGGTCCATTCATTCAGGCTGCTATAACAAAATACCACAGACTGCATGGCTTATAAACAACATTTATTTCTGAGAATTCTAGAGGCTGAAGTCCAAGATCAGGGTGTCAGCATGATTGGGTCAGGGCCCTCTTTTGGGTCACAGACTTCTTGTTGTGTCCTCACATGGTGGAAAAACTAGGGAGCTCTGTGGGATCTCTTTTGTAAGAGCACTAATCCCATTCCTGAGGGCTCACCCTCATGATGACCCAAGCACTTCCAAAGGCCCCATCTCCAAATACCATCACTTTGGGCATTAGGACTTCAACATATGAATTTGGGGGGACACCAACATTCAAGTCATGGCAAGGAACAAGTTAAGTGATTGGGGAGAGTGACGTAGGACAAGACAGGAAAGGTAGGCAGGGATCCAGTCATGCAGGGTCTAGATGACTTGAGAGATCAATTTGTTCATCTGCAGTCTTGAGAGAAGCAGCACACAGAGAGACATGGTTGAAGGAGGCCATGTGGATTTGGGGTAACCCATGACATTTCTCAAATCTATCAGATTGAATTCTCAAGTTATTTTTAAGCACAATGAAAGTTAGCTTTTTCATGAAGTGAATTATTGAGCATACATGAGAAATATCTGGAGCAGAGAACAGAGTGTAGGCTTTAGATTCAGACTTGAATTTGAATCTGGGCTCTGATGATTGCTGGGTGACTGGGGGCAGGCTATCTAACTTGTCTGACTTGGGTTTCTCTCAATGGAGGCAGCGGTACCTATCTCACAGGCTTCGCAGGAAATAATACATAATGTTATGCTTGCACTATTTACAGGTCCTGGCACATGGTAGCTACTCTCTTCACCATGCTCCATTCTACCATAAGGACACCTTCATACTATGGTTCTCAGTTGTAAGCAACAGAATCTATTATGGCTAGCTGAAGCAGAAAAGGATTGTATTAAGAGATAGTGATGAACTCCCAGACTTGTTGGAAGAGTTGCAGAAATACAATCAGGACTGAGGTTCCAAGAACACTCCCTGACCATGCTGCAGAACTAACCCTGTCTGGAAGCTGCTTCCCTCACAGATGACCTAGAATCATTCCACGTCTGCCATCACTCGTACCAGGAAGAATGGAAATCCCTGAGCCACTGGAGTTTCTGGTACTTGCCTGGTGACCCATTTATTCTTCTCACTGAGCAAGAAAGGCCTAGAGACCCCCTGCTGTTTCTAGCCACACAAACTTGAGCTACACTGTTTTCTCTTTTCATGCTGGGTCATCTGATTCTACACAAGCTTAGTTTGGGGTGGCACATTCTCTGACCAAAAAAAAAAATCTATTTTTCTGTACAACTGATTGATGTTAGTCTGTCTCAGAACTCCTAATAACCTTCTTACTTTTTCTAGCCTCTAGTAGGGAACAAAGATTAATTGTGCCATTTGGGCTTTTTTTTTTTTTTTTCAAGCAGCAGCTCTCTCCCCCTGCCTTCCCCCAGGTCTTCTATTTCTCACTCTTTGTTTTTCTGTCTTCTTCTTCATTGCTTTAAAACCAAACAAAATCACACTTATTTTTTGAGAAACCTTTGAGATCATGGAGTCCAACCCCATATTTAGCCCAGAGTGGGGCTGTGGCTCGTCTGAGATCCAGCCGAAGCCCCTTGTGACCTGAGGAAGTAAAATCAGGGCCTTTGGATTCTTATCTTGGCCCAGCCACTAACACAAGGTGAGAACCCTTGACCGCGCACTTCCTGTTTTAGTCAGGACTTCAGGCTATAAGTGACAGAAACTTAACTGAAACCAACCTTGGCCAAAAGGGACTTTAATTGTTCATGTACTCTGGAAATGCAATGATGGGTTGGGACTTGGAGTCAGTCACAGTCTCTCTGTGGCTTTTCTCTACTTTCTCCTACCTCAGATGGGATTTCTCCACACAGTGGGGCCATGGCTGCTGGCTGCTCTTGACTCACATTTCCCAGATTTATCACTGAAAAGGAAAGGGCTTCTCTCTTAAGCCCTAGCTTATAAAATCTCAGGAAAGGTCTTTGGTCATGTGATCCACCTTTGGACCAATCATAGAATCCAGCCAACTGTGATTGGCTAAGTTTGACAAACAACCATGGCCAGGGTCATGGAGTCACACAGATGTGAAGGGAGAGAAAGGAGATGCAGGTCCTCTGAAGAAGCTGATGGGGTGCACAGGCATGACCATGGAAGGTCACTGTGGGCCATCCAGCACCATGATTTGTGTGGCCTCCACTCTCTCTCTCCACGTTTGCTCTTCTCATCCCTCTGTGTGGTACTATGGAAGGAAAACAGACTTAAAGTGGAATGAACAGAATTTGCTTGAGGAGAGATTCCCTTATACATGTTTCCTACGAAGAAGAACATGTTAACACCCAGTGGTCCAATGGATACAAGCCATTCATACTTGTCACCTGTGAGAGCAGGATTCTGAGGGAATGAGACACAGGACTGGTCATTTTTATGGTGGGATAAGAAGTTGGAGTGGTAGTCTTTGGACAAGGCAGAGCAGTGGGGCACAAGACTGCATTTTCTCCTGCCAGCAATACCAAAACCCAAATCCACTTTTTGGTCCTTGAAGCTCAAACTCATTAAATCATACATTCTGATTTGATGACTGCCTCTTTAAGGAAATAATAGCATTGTTGTCTAGACTGTGAGCATCAGACTTTGGCCCAAGAGTCTTGTTGTTATTATTATTGTTGTTGTTTAAAGCTTGCTAATGAACACATAGGGGCAGGGCCCCGAAGTGATTTTGCTGCATTCCTGTAGACCTAATCACTGAGTACCTTTCAGGTTTAAGAAAAGGGCTTTGTTTGATTGAATCTTCTGAATAGCTCACTGACTTACAAGGCAACATTTTTGTTTGAAATTTTTAGGGATGAAAATCCCGCTAGAAGATATCAGCCCTTGTCCCTATGAAGGGAGGCAGCTCTGGAAGCAGCAAGTCAGAAGTCAGGTATAAAGCCATTGGCTCTCTCTGAAATTCATCTTTTGTCTATTTTCTTTATAATCTGATCCAACTCTGCCTTTGTCATCTTCTCTACAACTTCTTGACTTTTTTTGTAGAAGGTAGAACTTTATTATCGTATGAGTCACTAGCCATGAGGAGTTCTCTCTCTCTCTCTCAGTGGCTCTATGCTGCTTCTAAAATGCTGCACCTGCTGCGGCTCTAGCTTTGCTCTAGATCTGTTTCCATGGCTGTCTAACAGAGGAGTGACTGTCCCAGCGTGTGAAGAGCCAAGGGCAGGACTCTGCTGAATCCCGATTTGCTGAAATCTGGCGGTGACCCGATTTCATGTCAGACAGTTGTCCTCACACATTCAAGACCGTGCATTGTGGGGCAACGGCTCCAGAGGGGAAGCAGAGTTGTGTTTAGTTGATCTTTTCCACAGTATAGAGAAGTTTTTCATTTTTCTCCTCAAATAGCTAAAAAAATATCTGGTTCAATAGATTCTGCACTTGGACTTTCCCCCAAACACAACATATCTCCTCGAGAGAAGACAAAAATGTAAAGGATGTCTACACAGTGTGGTCCATGCAAACCACCCTTTGTGAATGATGTGGAAGATGCTGGGTGTGATGGCTGGGTGGTCCCCGTCCCCATTCTGGGAGACCTGGGACTGGTTTACGGAGGTCGGAGTTTTGGGGGATGGGGAGGCTCTGCTCACCCACTTGCCTTGTTCACTTTGCAGAAGGTGTGGCCTCTGATAGCACAATCAATGCTTTGTTTAATAAGAGTTACTCAGAGATAGAATTATGAACATAAATAATCACTTAAAGGAATTGTTGAATCTGGGCTGAATGCAAGCTGATCCTGGGTTTATTCTGGAAGCTGAGCTTTTAAAGAAAGTGCAGAGGATTTCTCTCTGAGAGTGTGGACATTGTATGATCTCAAGTTCCTGTGGTTTTGCTATATTGAAGTGTTGGAATGGGTGGGGGAGGAGAGAATTTGGAGTGGGTTGTTGTAGAGCTAGATGCATAAGCACAAGCTGGTATAGACATGACTAAGACCAGCAGTAAAGATGCCTTGACAATCTCAGACTCCTTGGGCATGGCCCTCCGCTGACAGCCTACTCTTGGTTGCCTTGGGGAATGTTGCCTTTTGCAATATACCAGCTGAATATACTACACTGTCCATCTGAACCCCAAATACCCACTGAAAAGAACTTCCTTTAGAAAAATCAAATAGAGAGGGGTCCTCACATCTCACTCAAGGCCATCTAGGCCCTAGTTACAGCACTGTCATGAATCAGGAGGAGCTTGTTGCCCCAGGACCAGACATAAACAAAGCTAGGCTTTCATTTCTCCACCAGGCAGAGGGGAGATGGCCTCATGTGCATAAGCTCAGCTCCATGTGTTTTGTGGAACATGGTACATTAATTTGCTGTGCTGTTTTGAGAGGAGAGGGCTACCTTGCATGGTCATATATAGCTGGAAGACTTCTAATGAGCCATCCCCCTTCCAAACGTCTTCCCATTACACAGACTTGTTGAGTTCTTCCCATCCAGACTGACCTCCTCTCTGTTCATCTGAATACTAAGCGGAACATAAATAATAGTAAGGCTCCGCTATGGAGCTTTCTGGGACTTCTCAGCTCCTTATGTCTATTTTGTCTGATACTGTTTGCACTTCCAGATTCTTCTGGTTAGTATTTGACTGATGTAGTTTTTTCTACCTTTTTTTACTTTCAACCTTTCTGTTCCCTCATATTTTAGATGTATCTTTTATAAGCAGCCTATAGTTGATATTTTAAAAATTCTTATCTGATATCCCTGTTTTTTAAATGAGGAGTTTAGTTTTTTTACACTTATTGTGATTGTAGACATATTTGGGCTTATTTCTGTCATTTTACTTTGTCCTTCTGTTTGTCTTGCTTTTTCTTTGTTCTCCTTTCTTACTCTTTCTTTTTGGATTAAGTTTGTTTTCTTATTTTATTCTCCCCATCTTCTCACTACCTTCTATGTGATACATGCCTTCTATTCTTTCATTAAAATTTCATGATGCATATTAAACAAATTCTTTTTTAAAAATTAAAAAAATTTTATTATGTTATGTTAGTCACCATACAATACATCATTAGTTTTTGATGTGGTGATCCATGATCCATTGTTTTCGTATAACACCCAGTGCTCCATACAGTATATGCCCTCCTTATTACCCATCACCGGGCTAACCAATCCTCCCCTCCCCGCTCCACTCTAAAACCCTTTTTGTTTCTCAGAGTCCATAGTCTCTCATGGTTCATCTCTCCCTCCGATTTCTGCCCCCCTTCATTTTTCCCTTCTTTCTCCTATTGTCCTCCATGCTATTCCTTATGTTCCACAAATAAGTGAAACCATATGATAATTGACTTTCTCTGCTTGGCTTATTTCACTTAGCATAATCTCCTCCAGTCCCATCCATGTTGATGTAAAAGTTGGGTATTCATCCTTTCTGATGGCTGAGTAATATTCCATTGTATATATGGACCACATCTTCTTTATCCATTTATCTGTTGAAGGGCATCTTGGCTCTTTCCACAGTTTGGTTATTGCAGACATTGCTGTTATGAACATTGGGGTGCATATGGCCCTTCTTTTCACTACCTCTGTGTCTTTGGGGTAAATACCCAGGAGTGCAATTGCTGGGTCATAGGGTAGCTCTATTTTTAAATTTTTGAGGCACCTCCACACTGTTTTCCAAAGTGGCTGTACCAACTTGCATTCCCACCAACAGTGTAAGAGGGTTCCCCTTTCTCCACAACCTCTCCAACATTTGTTGTTTCTTTCCCTGTCCATTTTTGCTATTCTAACTGGTGTAAGGTGGTATCTCAATGTGGTTTTGATTTGAATTTCCCTGATGGCTAATGATGATGAACATTTTTTCATGTGTCTGTTAGCCATTTGTATGTCTTCTTCAGAGAAGTGTCTTTTCATATCTTCTGCCCATTTTTTGACTTGATTATTTGTTTTTTGGGTGTTGAGTTTGAGAAGTTCTTTATAGATCTTGGATACCAGCCCTTTATCTGTAGTGTCATTTGCAAATATCTTCTCCCATTCTGTGGGTTGCCTCTTTGTTTTGTTGACTGTTTCCTTTGCTGCGCAGAAGCTTTTTATCTTGATGAAGTCCCAAAAGTTCATTTTTGCTTTTGTTTCACTAGCTTTTGGAGATGTATCTTGAAAGAAGTTGCTGTGGCTGATGTCAAAGAGGTTACTGCCTATGTTCTCCTCTAGGATTTTGATGGATTCCTGTCTCACATTGAGGTCTTTCATCCATTTTGAATTTATCTTTGTGTATTGTGTTAAAGGATGGTCGAGTTTCATTCTTCTGCATGTGGCTGTCCAATTTTCCCAGCACCATTTATTGAATATAAGGGGAGAGATCACAACTAACACCAAGGAAATAGAAACAATTGTTAGAAATTATTATCCAACAACTATATGCCAATAAACTGAGAAATCTGGATGAAATGGATGCCTTCCTGGAAACCTATAAGCTGCCAAGATTGAAACAGGAAGAAATTGACAACCTGAATAGGCCAATAACCAGTGACGTGATTGAAGCAGTGATCAAAAACCTCCCAAAAAACAAGAGTCCAGGGCCTGATGGATTCTCTGGGGAATTCTACCAAACATTCAAAGAAGAAATAATACCTATTCTACTGAAGCTGTTTCAAAAAATAGAAACAGAAGGAAAACTTCCAAACTCATTCTATGAGGCCAGCATTACCTTAATCCCCAAACCAGGCAAAGACCCCATCAAAAAGGAGAATTTCAGACCGATATCCCTGATGAATATGGATTCCAAAATCCTCAACAAAATCCTAGCTAATAGGATCCAACAATACATTAAAAGGATCATCCACCACAACCAAGTGGGATTTATCCCTGGGATTCAAGGGTGGTTCGACATTCGCAAATCAATCAATGTGATAGAGCACATTAATAAGAGGAGGGAGAAGAACCATATGGTCCTCTCAATTGATGCAGAAAAAGCATTTGACAAAATTCAACATCCTTTCCTGATTAAAACTCTTCAGAGTATAGGGATAGAGGGAACATTCCTCAAGTTCATAAAATCCGTCTATGAAAAACCCACAGCGAATATCATCCTCAATGGGGAAAAGCTGAGAGCCTTTCCCTTAAGATCAGGAACACGTCAAGGATGCCCACTCTCACCACTCTTGTTCAACATAGTATTAGAAGTCCTAGCAACAGCAATCAGACAACAAAAAGAAATAAAAGGTATTCAAATTGTCAAAGAAGTGGTCAAACTCTCTCTTTTCGCAGACGACATGATACTTTATGTGGAAAACCCAAAAGACTCCACCCCCAAATTACTAGAACTCATACAGCAATTCAGTAATGTGGCAGGATACAAAATCAATGCACAGAAATCAGTTGCTTTCTTATACACTAACAACGCAACTGTAGAAAGAGAAATTAGAGAAACAATTCCATTTACAATAGCACCAAAAACCGTAAGATACCTCAGAATAAACCTAACCAAAGAGGTAAAGGATCTATACTCTAGGAACTACAGAACACTCATGAGAGAAATTGAAGAAAACACAAAAAGATGGGAAAATATTCCATGCTCATGGATCAGAAGAATAAACATTGTTAAAATGTCTATGCTACTGAGAGCAATCTATACCTTCAATGCCATCCCAATCAAAATTCCAATGACATTTTTCAAAGTGCTGGAACAAACAATCCTAAAATTTGTATGGAATTAAACAAATTCTAAGTTACTATTTTAACCCTCTTCCCAGATAATATAAGAAACTTGCAAGACATTAACTTTTTGTGCACACCATCTAGACTAATATGCTTTTATGTTTGGTTTTCAGTTCTATCTTTTTTTATACCCCAAAATAGATATTATCATAATTTATGTATATAAAATATTTGGTTAGATTTATATAAATACTTATTAATCTCTTTATTCATCAATCCATCTTGCATCTTAGACCTTCTATCTGGGATCATTTTTCTTCTTCAAGTATATTCTTTTGAAGTTGTTATAATTATCATTATTTTTTTACTACTGGCTTGTTTGGATGCTCTTTATTTTTATTTTAGAAAATGTCTTTATTTCACCCAAGTTCTAAAAGATAAATTTTTCCAGGTACACAAATGTAGGTAGAAAAAGATTTGCTCCAAGCATTTTGAAGATGATTTCCATATTTGCCCTTGAGAATTATGTTTTTTAATTTTTATGCCCTTTTTTTGATGATTGGTCTTTTCTCAGGCTGCTTTAATATCTTTCCTTTATTGTTGGTGTCCTTTAGTTTACTATCATATATCCAGGTGTATGTGTGTGTGTGTGTTTAAATACTTCTGATACATTTTGTGCTTCTACCTGATTTTTCACCAGTTCTAAAGAAAGAGAAGCCACTTTCTCTTTGAGAATTGCCTCTTCTCCATCTCCTTTTCTCTTTCCTTCTGGAACTCTGATTAGAAATGGTAGCCCTTCTTATTCTATCTTCCACATCTCTAAATGCCTCTGGTCCCCATTGGTCTTCCTCTGCTCCACACTCCTATACTTCTAGTTTATGCCATGACATTGAATGCAGACATTATTTCTTCTGCCATTCCTTGTTTTAGTTCTGTCTCCCTAACTAGACTGGAAGCCCCTTGAGGAGAGTGCGCCTGTTTCATGTGTTACTTGTAGTCCCATGGCACTTGGCTCAGTACTTGACATAGTAAGTGCTCAATAAATATTTCATCATACAGGCCCATTATTTTATGCTCCCAAACTACATCCTACCCTGCAGATTACACATATGACCTCTTAGGAGCCTGATGAGTGCCCTGGACCAAGGCACACCCATTCTTCCTCTATAAGGCCTTGCAGGGTATAGTGCTTTGTTCCACTGGCCTCAGCTGACTTCTTTGGATAGTACATTTTACCTCCTTCAGCCCAGGGGACTCACCTGCATCATTGGAACTCACTTGTCTTTCTTCTTTATCTGGTCTTTTCACGCCATCCCTGTTTGTCAGCTACCCACAGTCTAGAAATACAGTTTCAAGGGCAGACCTTGAAAATATCTGGGAATGAGTGCTGCTTCTAAACAGTAATTTAGAATTTGAAATCTGCCTCCACTGGCTGTGTGGCCCTAGACTCTGAGCCTTAGTTTCTTTACCTATAAAATGGGAATGATGTGGTAAAAAAATTTGAGATAATGAATGTGAAAGTGCTTTCCAAATGTTGGCATAGTTATTGTCTGCAAAACAATGTTAAATGACGGCTATGACCATTAGACACAGGAAACAGAAAAAAATCTATATATTTGTTTTGGAAAAATGAAGTTAAACTATAATTATTCTGTCTTTTAAAAGATTATTTTAAAAAAAACTCTACCAATCTGACTTCAATGAGAAAGTGCTGAAAGGAAAAAAAAACCCAGATTTTTTTCTGGACTGCAAAATAAAAAATAATTTAAAAAAGGAATTGAGTGGTTTATTTAAAACTCTGAGCATCTTGAACTTATTTGAAACCCTGTGTCCCCTTTAAATCACATTGCTCCTGAGTTAATAGTTAAGATTACAGCCAGGAAGAAGAGGGTAACAGGAAATAAGGGAGAGGATTTAAAACATAAAAAGTGTCAGACTTCAGAACTTCAAGAATGCTGAATCCCATCTCATTCCAGCATCCTGCCCCATAAGGCTTTGGAGAGGCCAGTGCTTTGCAAGGATCCTCTTCTCTGTTGCAAACCGCTGGAAATCAAAGCCACATGTGAGCCTCACACTCCACCCTGTGACCTCCCTCCAGCTCTGCATGCCAGTTCCTGCCCTCTCTGGGACTCGGGGACCCTGGAATCTTGAAACCTTTGTAAGAAGCAACTTCATCCTTGGACACTCTTGTGGCAGCAAGATAGAGGGATGTCACTCAGTGGATGTCCTTTGTCATTTTCTTCCTCCTCTTCCTCCTTCTTTCATCTTCTTTTCCTTCTTCTTCTTCTCCTTCTTCTTCTTCTCCTTCTTCTTCTTCTTCTTCTTCTTCTTCTTCTTCTTCTTCTTCTTCTT
>NW_023270807.1:11077758-11108164 GCF_011800145.1 Mirounga leonina
TCTTCTTCTTCTTCTTCTTCTTCTTCTTCTTCTTCTTTCTTCTTCTTCTCCTTCTTCTTAAGTCATTGTTACAAACATGGGTCATTTATTCTCAACCACCCAGTGCTCTGTGAGATGAATAGGAGAGACCAAATTCCCATCTTATAAATGAGAAAACTGAGACTTGCTCCAAGTCATGGGGCTTTTAAATGGCTGATATGGAATGACAGCTCAGGCTTCCATTATTCTCCCAGAACTGTGCGGGGCTGGGCTAGTGACAGCACCACCACACATCAGAAATGATCCCAGGATCCCAGGACCCCAGGGGCTTGCCAGCAGTTAAAAAAAAAAATAAAATGCCTGTAAGAGAAGCCAGCTTCTCTTTCATCAGTGAGAACACTAAGACCCACATACCCATGAGCCTACACACAGGGGTGTGTTTTCAAACCTGGGTTTTGTGAATTTTGTTCCACACTCAAAATGGATTTAGTGTTACGGATTCTGATTCTTTTAAAAAGTGGAAATCTATATTTGATGTTTCTCTTAACTAGAGGAATTACAGTTGACCCTTGAACCACACGTGTTTGAACAGTGTGGGTCTACTTACATGTGGATTTTTTACTGTATGGTACTCTGAATATATTTTTTCTTCCTTATGAGTTTCTTAATAACATTTCCTATTCTCTAACTTACTTTATTGTAAGAATACAGCATATAATACATATAACATCCAATATATGTGTTAATTGACTGTTTATGTTATCAGTAAGGCTTCCAGTCAACAGTAGGTATTAGCTAAATTTGGGGGGGAATCACAAGTTATATGTGAATTTTCAACTGTGCAGGGGGTTGGTGCCCCTAACCCCTGTTTTGTTCAAGGGTCAGCTGTTATTTAGCAGTGAAACTAGAGCTTTCAGTCACTGAACTCTCTCCATTCTACAAAGTACTTTCATATCCTCTGTCTTATTTGGTCCAGAAACCCCAGTGCCAACCATGGCCATTAACCGGGATGTTGCTCATCTCCATGGAAGCTGGTGTTCCCTGGGTATTTCTACAAGCTCTCTCACTTCACAGATGGAGAAATGGAGTCACAGAAAACCTGACCCAGAAGTAGGTTTGCTCGCTTGTCACTCTAAATCACCCACATATTATGCCACGTGACTCTCCTGGTAGAAACATAGTTCATGAAAAGATCCTTGCTTTGAGATTCAAGAGACTGGGTTCAAGTCCTGCGGTTGGTGCTAGCTAGCTGAGTGACCTTGGGCAAGCTACTTTCTTTCCTCTAAGCCACTTGCTGTACTCATTTATAAAATAGGGGGAAATAGTATCCACTTCAAAAGATTTCTGAGCAAATATAATGTGATTGTACCAAATTCAATGTTTGTCACATAGAATGTGCTCAATAATAAAATATTAGCTAAATAGGAATCCTTCTAAGATTTAGTTTTCTTATCAGTAAAAGAGGGATAGTGATCTCTGCCTGCCTTCTTCATAGGGTCACTGAGTATCCAGATGAGATTGTGGATATAAGAAAACTTTCAGAAATAATGTTAAACTGTGTTGCAATTATGAGAACTTTATTAGTTTACAACTGTGTGGAAGTTGCTGATGTCCCTTTACAAGTAGGATCTAGGCATGCATTGGTTTTTTCTCATGCCCTTCTCAAAACCAAAGGGTATGATTAGTCCTGTTTTGCAGGTAGAGTCACTGAGGAGGGATTTGCTGGTATCAGCACAGAATGTAGAAATGGGGTCGGATATGGAAGCCTGGCATTATGGATAAGTGCCCAAAGAGAGGCACAAGGAGGCAAGAGACTTCATATTCTCCCTGTCAGAGAGGGCTCACAGAACGGCAATGTCTGTGTTGAGTCTGGACAGGTGGGTAAGACTGGGGAACATGGAAATAGCAGAGGGCAATATCAGGCTCCAGTAACACCATTTGGGTATAGGCAGTGAGATGGGAAGTCATGGCTAATGTAGGCGAGATAGTAAGTCCTCTCATTTGGCAGGAGCAAAGGATTGGGGAAAATAGAATTGATCAGAAAGTGCCCAGACCAAGAGTCCAGCCTCTAGACCACCAAGAGAATGTACTGGAAGGTTCCGGAGTGTGACAGGAAGAAAATTCCACTCAATCCCTTGTGGGTGTGGGACGGGAGCCCAGATCAGAGCTTTAGAAGGCATCTCTGCTAAGGGTGAAAACTGGGAAGACATCCGTCTGGTTTAGCAAAACAGGTGGATGGGTTTTCCCCTATAATCATTACTTTTAATGATTAGGTTCAATAATAATTGTGTCCAATGATAGTTAGATCCAATAATATTGGTTCCTAATATTTAAAGAACATTTTCCATGTGCCAGGCACTGTTTGAGTAGTTGTATTAATTTCCTAGGGCTACCGTAGCAAGTACCACCAAGTGAGTGGCTTAAAACAAGAGAAATTTATTCTGTCATAGTTCTGGAGGCTAGAAATCCAAACTCGAGGTGTTGGCATGGCCCCACTTCCTCCTATGGCTTTAGGGGAGAATCCTCTTCTGCTTCTTCCAGGTTCTATGGCTCCAGGTGTTCCTTGGACTGTGGCTACATCATTCCAGTCTCTGTCTCTATCTTCTCCTGGGCTTCTCCTCTGTGTGTCTCTTATAAAGACAATTGTCATTAGATTTACAGTCCACTCAGGTAGTCCAGGATGATCTCTTCTGGAGACCCTTCGTTTAATTTCATCTGCCAAGACCCATTCTCCAAACAAACTCATGTTCACAGATTCTGGAGATTAGTGCATGGACATATCTTTTTGGGGGCCAGCATTCAAACCATGCATTATGTCATTTCATTCTCAAAGAATGGTTACCCTGTGGGGTAGGCCATATCATTATCCTGGTTTTATAGATGAGGAAACTGAGGCTCAGAGAGGTTGAAGTAGCTTGCTCAAAGTCAAGGCCAGTAAGTGGCAGAGCTGGGATATGAACCCCAGAGTCTTGTGGGCTGCCAAACCTACTTCTGGGTCAAGCTTTCTGTGATTCCATTTCTCCATCTGTGAAGTGAGAGAGCTTGTAGAAATACCCAGGGAACACCAGCTTCCATGGAGATGAGCAACATCCCGGTTAATGGCCATGGTTGGCACTGGGGTTTCTGGACGAAATAAGACAGAGGATATGAAAGTACTTTGTAGAATGGAGAGAGTTCAGTGACTGAAAGCTCTAGTTTCACTGCTAAATAACAGCTGACCCTTGAACAATACAGGGGTTAGTGGTCTGGCTCAGGGCTGTGTGTACTCCTAACTGTTATGCTATTCTGCCTCTTTGTGATATTTGAGAGAGACATCACCCTCACAGCTAAAGACATCAGGAATTTGGAACCCTTCCGTGGCAGGAAAGGGGAAGGTGGGTAAATGATATTTAAAAGGAGAAGATAAGATGTGGCCAGTGAGACAGGGCTCTGACAAGTAGGAGAACAGATGCAGCCAGACAGAAGGAAGACAGCCCACAAGACTCTGTGTGTGTGTGTGTGTGTGTGTGTGTGTGTGTGTGTGTGTGTGTGTGGTGGCTAGATGGGTGCCAAGGTCCTCTGGAGCAGGGAGGTGTTGTGTGGGTTCCTGGGTTAGGTTGTCTTCCCTTCATCTGCCACACATAGCAGGTGTGGATTCACGGAAGTTTGGGGAAGGGAGGAGGAGCCATGGGGTCACATGGGAATGAGGAAAGAGGGCAACAGCCCAGGAGCAGAGACTTGGAGGATGGACATGTCCCAGGAGTCTCTGGATCTTGGGGTCAAAGCTGCTTCCCCATGTTTGTGGGGGATGAGTCTGGAACCACTTCATGTGGCTGTTAGAGGAGGCCCGGTGTGGTGTGCACTCCAGGAGGCTGGAGAGGGTCACCTGGGACATGGAGGGAGGGCCTGTCTGCCCCCGTGGCTAACAGAAGGCACCCCCCACCCCGAGAAGCATGGGGAGGACGTGCCCACAGGAGAGGAAGCAGTCCCTCACAGCTGGCCATGCTGGGGGTGGGGAGCAGCTGCAGGGAGCCCCAGGGAGAACCAGGAGGATGCCCTTCTCCACCCATCTTTTCTTCTTCCCCCCTGCTATTCTGGGAGGGAAGGGACATGAGGACTGGAGTCGGGAGGGCAGAATTTGCTTTGGTTTTCTCTCCTGCAGCTCTCTGACTTGCTGTTTTCCTGTTTTTCACCCTCACTGCCATGGTGGCCTCAACATGGAAAAGTGACCTTCACAGAGCAAGGCAGGGACCCCCTGGGGAAGAAACTCCTCCTCCCAAACCTCCCGGCTCATCTGGCTGGGTGCTCACCCAAGGCTGCAGGAGGCCGTCCCTCATGAGAGTCCCTTGGAATTTTGTGGCGAAGAGAAAATGACGCGAGATGTATGAGCCCCTTGCGGAGCACCTGGTCCTACACAAATGCCAAGTGTCGAGGCACCTCCACCAGCTGGACACACGGGGCAGGAACCCAGCCAGCTAGCGTAGGCTGGGGCTGAGGTAATCAGAAGTCAAAGGTCAGAGAGACCCAGCTGCTTCTTCTCACTCTGGTCCCCACGGTGTTGTCCCCGCAGAGCTGGTTCTTGGTGCCATGCACCTCCACACAACGTTCCTCCCTGGCGGGGCCTTCCCCCAACTGGGCCAAATTAAGGGGCTCATGCGGGCCCCCACTAAGGTGTGAGTCTCTGCTGCTGCCCCTTGTGCCCCTACCTCAGCAAGGCTGCCCCGGCTGGAGGCGAGGAGTTCATGTCCGAAGGGTTTGCAAATGGGGCAAATAGGAGATTTCTTTGGACTTCTCCATTATTAGCATTGCATTTTCTCATGACTGCCGCCTAGGGCTCAGGACAGAAAAGGTGACAAAGCACAAGGCCTGGAGTGGGGGGCGGGGTGAGGCGATGAGGTGGTGGTGAAAACGTAGGGCAGACACGTGCTCCCCAAATATTCCAGGTGCTCCTGTGCATGCCTCCCAACCTCTCGTGCGGCTGAGGTGGAGTCCTGGGACTTGTTCTGGCCAGGGGATGATGCGCAGAATGATGGGGGTCACTTCTGGGCTGAGGTGGCTAAAGTTGGTGTACCTCTTCCACCACCCGCTTCCCTTGTTGCAGCACGGAGACCATGTGGTCCTGAGGCCTCAACTGTTGGATGGAGCAAGGCTGCCCAACCTGCCCTGGAATCTTCCGCAGTGGAAAATAAGCTTCTAGTGTGCTAAGCCACTGCGCTTTGGGGGCTGACTGTGGGACTGCTCGCATTAATTATTTTGATGAATACAACCCCTTACATCAACATAGCCCCTTCAGTCATATATCACAAGCTTTCCCTAGGAAACAGTGTCTCCACTGGAGCAAACTGGAGCACTGACTTGCCCAAGGTCACGCAGCTAGAAAAGAAGCCGATGGGACAGTTGGGAGTGAAGCAAAGTACGGAGGGGGCAGTCAGAGTGAAAGGAAGAGGCTGCCCCTTTCTTGGTTTACAGAGCCAGGTAGGAGGCCAGGCCGAGAAGAGGGTAGAAGGAAGGAAAGAGGGAAAGCTTCCAGGAGAATGCACCCCCTTAGCCTCACGGCTGGCGTGGTTGCAGACAAGGGGTGCCCTGTGTGAGGCCCCTGGCACCAGGGATGCAGATCCGTGGAAATGTGTCTCTGGGGACTCCGGTGCCTGGATGCAGCTGTGCTCTGGATGGAAGCACCAGCGACAATGGGACCACAGAGACTTGGCCAGAACGAAACGAGCAGGATGGAGATGTCCAAGGAGCGCTCTGCCTCAAAGCCACCGATCGTTCTGACCGGGCTGTCATTGCTCAACGTGCTTTGGGGCCCCTCTTTGGGGTGTGCCTGTTTGCTAGCCACATCCTTTATAACTAAGCCACTGAAGTGCTGGTTCTGTTTTTCTCTTTCTGGATCATTTTAAATTTATTTTTTGAATAGATAACGTATATAGGATTCCAACACTTAGAAACGTTTAAAGGTCTAGAGTAAAAAGATGCACTCCCACGTTTGTCCCCTCTACGCTCAGTTCCTAGCCCATCTGATGGGTAGACATTGTTGCTGGCTCATTATTCTATTCAGATTTTGTTTTGTAAATTTGCAAGATAATTGTATTTTTTTTTAATTTTTAAAAAAGATTTTATTTATTTATTTGAGAGAGAGAGGAGAGAGAGAGCGAAGAGGGGAATGGGCAGTGGGAGAGGGAGAAGCAGACTCCCTGTTGATCAGGGAGCCCAATGTAGGGCTCGATCCCAAGACCCTGGGATCATGACCTGAGCCGAAGGCTCATGCCCCAGTAATTGTATTATTTTGATCCTTGCTTTTCTCATGAATGGTGTCATATTTTAGTGCATTTTGCTTTTCTCACTACGTCCTGGAAGTATTTCCATACCATAATAAAGAGCATAAAGAATCCTCTGTCTTTTCAATAGATATGTAGTATTCCATTACAGGAGGTACTATGAATGATTTGACCAGTTCCCCCATTGCTAATTATAAATAATAATGCAACAACATCCTGCACGTATGTCATTTTGCATATATCCCAGTTTACCTGAAGGATGAGTTCCTAGAAGTGGAACTGCTGGGTCAAAGGATAAGGTGTATTTTACATTTTGATAGATGCCAAACTGCCCTCTGTGGGGGTTGGTCGTGCCAATTTTTATTCCTCTTAGCAATGTATGAGAGTGCCATTTTCTGAACAATTTCACCAGCAGAATGTGTGTTCAAACTTTCAGAATTTTATCATTTTGATGAGAAAAGCGGAATAGTTTTGTTTTATATTATCATGAGTGAGATTGTATGTATTTTCAAGTGCTTAAGAGATATTTGTAGCTCTTTTTTAGAAATTTTCTGTTCCTATCCCTTGCCTATTTCTGTGCTGTGTTGTTGGTCTTTTTCTTATTAATTTGTAGGAGTTCTTCATTTATTGTAGAGATCAACTCTTCCTTACTGAGAATAAGTTGCAAATGTTTCTTCCTAGTTTGACTTCTAAAAGTTTTTTTTTTTTTGCTTAGGATGTTTGTTGTTTTTTTGTTTTGCCATGCAGAAGTTTTTGATTTTCATGTAATCAAATCAGCCTTTCCTTATATAATATGGATAATCTGTTATAGTTTGGCAACCCTTCTCTACTGCAGGTCTTTAGGGAATTCTTCCAAGTCTTTTTCTAGCACCTTTATAGTTTTATTTACCTCTTGTCTAAGTCTTTCATCAATTTTGAGTTTTCTTTTTTTTTTTAAAGAAAGAGAGAGCGCACGCATGAGTGTGTGTGTGTGGAGGGGCAGTGAGGTGAGGGGGAGGCAGAGGGAGAGGGAGAGAGAAAGAATCTTAAGCAGGCTCCACACCCAGTGTGGAGACTGAAGGGGGGCTCAATCTCATGACCCTGAGATCATGACATGAGCTGAAATCAAGACTCAGAAGCTTAACCGACTGAGTCACCCGGGTGCTCCCAATTTTGAATTTTCTAGTTGAGTCCAAGTTTACTTTTATCTATCTTATTAGCAAGATACTCCAATACTGCTTATTCAACAATCAATTTTTTTCACCAATGATTTGAAATGATACCTTTATCATAACAAAATCCTATATTATTTAGACTCATTTCTGGTCTTTCTATTATGTTCCATCGGTTTGTCTATGTATGTGCCAATATTACTGTTTTTTAAAATATTAAACATGTTTTATATCTGGTAGGATATGACCTTCTCATTTTTCTTCTTTTTCAGAGTTATCTGGGCTATTTTTTGTTTGTTTGGTTGTCTTTTCCATATGAAATTTAAAATAATATAATCTGGTTAAAAAATACATGTTAGTATTTTTATTGGAATTTCATTGAATCAAAACAGTAACTGAAGAATGCTTGATGGTCTCCTTGGACATTGAGTCTTCTTATCCAAGACTGTGGTGCAACTTTCATTTGTTTGAGTCTTTTTGCCTCTCCATCAGTTCTAGTCCTTTTTTCAGATGGAAGACCTTGGGGAGATGCAAACACTTCCAAATCCACAAGCATTAGCTGTCCATAATACATCAACAACTAAGGGCCCTGCTTGGTCTCCTTGCACCTCCTTCTGGGCCAAAGCTCACTCGCCCTGCCCTCACCCTGCTGTTTGGGTTGGGGTTTGGGGGGAGAAGGGAGGATCTGCCACCAACAGATAGAAAGAGAGACAAGGGAGGGGGCATTGGAACTGGGGAGGGAGACACCATCTGGGTATCCAGAACTGAAAGTCAGCAATCTTGGACAAAGATAGAAAGAGCAGGGGTGGAGGACTGCGGGTTACCGGTAGGTCTGCAGGAAGGTGGGGAGGAAGAGAAACCAGAGGGTGGGCAAGAACAAAGTGTGGGGGAGGAGGAGGAGAAGGAGGAGTGGGAGGAAGGGAAGAGGAGGTGAGGGCGGGGGGTGGGGGGAGGCATCTGGGTGGAACCCAGTTCCAGTGAGGCTCTAAAGAGATTGCAACCTCTTCAAGGGCTGGGACAATGTCTTCAATGTCAACATCTTTTAAAATATGTAATAAATAACTTACATATAAAAGTGTATAAAACATATGTGCCCAGCTTACTGAATGGCTATGAAGTCAACTCCCTTTCAGCCACCACCAGGTCAAGAAACAGAATGGTTATCAGCACTCCAGAAGCTCCCCATCATGTGCCTCCTAGACCTAACTATCATCCTGATAGTTTATGATCAGAAGACAATGGTTATTATATTAAAGAAAAAAATGTTGACAAATTCAAGACCAGGGCTGAAATGCTCTAGAAAGGAGATTGGAACCTAGGCTAAGGAGTGGAACCTAGGCTAAGGAGAGAAACCTAAAGAACAAATCAGGAAACTGAGATGAAGGTGCAGCCCCAGAGCAGAGGTCTGGGAGCAAGGCCACTTCCATGGGGACATGGACCCTCGGCATCTGCATGGCCCCCTGGCTGCCTGGCTCAAAGCATGCTGCTTCAGCTGGCCCAATAGCTGGCACAGCAGCTAAGTGCACATACATTCAGGGCCTGGGGAGTGGTATAGTGCAAGATTATTTTACTTTTAAAAAAATCTTTATTTACTTATTTATTAGAGAGAGTGGAGGGGAGGGGCAGAGAGAGAGAAGGCAAGAGAGAATCTCAAGCAGACTCTGCACTGAGTCAGACGCAGAGCTCGATCCCACCACCCTGAGACCATGACCTGAGCCAAAATCAAGAATTATATGATTATCTGACTGAGCCCCAAGATTATCTTGGTTTTAAGGAGCAGAACCTAACTTCAACTAGCCCAAGTAAGCAAGGGGGAGCTTGGGCACCTCCCAGCACTGAGGCCAGCTTGTCCCAAGACTCCATTGGGGAAATGAAGAATGTTGATTTCTTGAACTCTCTGTGGGCTACTGGTCTCTGTCTTCCATGCTTCTCTTGGCTTCTTCTCCCCACCCCCCACCTTGTTTTCTCAGGGTACTTTCTCCTCTTGTCCAAGGCCCAAGAGAACCCTTCTTTCTATACCAAAACATTTTTCAGTTCCTGCTTCCCATGCCTACCTCCCTTCCCCAAAGGAAGAAGTTTGATTGCTCCCCATACATGGGTCCCACCCTGGGCCAATGGGTGGTGCTGTGGGCCCAGACAGTCCACCTCATTTCTGAGGAGAGCACCATGAGTAGGGCTTTCTGCAAATTGTCTACCAAGAAGGGCATGGGCAAGAAGCCTCCATGTGGCCAGCCCTTGGTGTTTGGGGATTGAGCAACTGTAGTTCTGAGGTTTGATTCATCCTTGAGAGGTAATCAGGCAAGTTGCTGAGACCTGAGTCATGGGGACAAGTGTCACATGAGCAGCCAGCACCCCCTTCACCCATCAGGGGTGCATCTCAGGACTTTGTTTCTTGGTGCCAAGAGACCTTCACAAGAAAAATTTCCTGGTGATCTAAAAGGTGATTTTCTTAGAGTGGAAAAATAGATTCAGAAAACTCAGGATTCTTTTTTTTTTAAAGATTTTATTTATTTATTTGACAGAGAGAGACACAGTGAGAGAGGGAACACAAGCAGGGGGAGCGGCAGAGGGAGAAGCAGGCTTCCTGTGGAGCATGGAGCCAGACGCGGGGCTCGATCCCAGGACCCTGGGATCATGACCTGAGCCGAAGGCACATGCCTAACAACTGAGCCACCCAGGTGCCCCAGAAAACTCAGGATTCTTAATGTCTTGGGCCTATAAAGACACTTTTGCTTTTTGGAGTTGGAGTATTTGGGCAACTCCTAAAAGTCAAGGGTATCTGGGACTAGTCAGGAGCAAAAAGGGCATGGCCCACGTTAGTTTCTGTCATAGGGGAGAATGAACTTGGAAGTGTGCCAGGCCAGGTCAAAGGTCAATGTAACACAGACAGATGACTGAGGATGCTGCGTGTGAAGTGGGGCAGGGCAGATAGTTCTGGAATAAGTGTGTGCCTGGGGCGGGCTGCCTGCTTGTGTGTGGCTGGCTCCATGCTGAGGGATCTGGCCTCTTGGCCCAAAGAGACCTGGAAGGACAAGACAGGGGCCTAGGCCCTCCACACATGGGCATTTAGGAAGCAACTCTGTTGTGTATTTTTAGGAAAGGGAATGATCAAAGTCATTCAGTTCCTTCATGTTTCCATGAGGCCAAGCACCATGGGCAGACAGGGCCTATAAGGAATCTTTGTGGGACCCCCTAAGCCTCCTAACATCTCCCCCTTGCCCTTTTAAGATCTGGAAATGCCTACCCAAAGGGAAGTCTTTGGCTTGAGAATGTTGCTAGAAAGCCCATAAGAGATCATTCCCATGTTCAAAGCATACCTCAGTGAAGTCCATCTTGACCACCTTATTTATTTATTTATTCATTCATTCATTTTTAATTTAAATTCTAGTTAGTTAACATACAGTGCAATATTGGTTTCTGGAATAGAATTCAGTGATTCATCATTTACATACAATACAAGTGTTCATCCCAAGTGCCCTCCTTAATGCTCATCACTCATCTGGCCCATCCCCCCACTCACTTCCCTCCATCAACGCTCAGTTTGTTCTCTGTTGTTAAAAGAGTGTCTTATGGTTTATTCCCTCTCTCCTTACCACTCCCCCCATCTGTTTCCTTTCTTAAATTCCACATATGAGTGAAATCAAATGGTATATGTCTTTCTCTGGCTGACTCTAGCTCCATCCACATCGGAGCAGATGGCAAGGTATCACTCTCTTTGATGGCTCAGTAATATTCCATTGTCTATGTATAGCACATCTTCTTTTTTTTTTTTAAGATTTTTTTTTTTTATTTGCGAGAGAGAGAATGAGAGACAGAGAGCATGAGAGGGAGGAGGGTCAGAGGGAGAAGCAGACTCCCTGCTGAGCAGGGAGCCTGATGCGGGACTTGATCCTGGGACTCTGGGATCATGACCTGAGCCGAAGGCAATTGCTTAACCAACTGAGCCACCCAGGTGCCCCTATAGCACATCTTCTTTATCCATTCAATCAGTCAATGGACAGCAGGGCTCTCTCTATAGTTTGGCTATTGTCGATAATGCTGCTGTAAACATCGGGGTGCATGTACCCCTTCAAATCTGTATTTTTGTATCCTTTGGGCAAATACCAATAGTGCGATTGCTGGGTCGTAGGGTAGCCCTGTTTTTAACTTTTTGAGGAACTTCCATACTGTTTTCCACAGTGGCTGCACCAGTTTGCATTCCCACCAACAGTGTAGGAGGGTTCCCCTTTCTCTACATCCTCACCAACATCTTTCATTTCCTGTGTTGTTAATTTTAGGCATTCCAACAGGTGTGAGGGGGTATCTCATCGTGGTTTTGATTTGTATTTCCCTGACAATGAGTGATGTTGAACATCTTTTCATGTGTCTGTTAGCCATCTGGATGTCTTTTTTGGAAAAGTGTCTATTCATGTCTTCTGCCCATTTCTTAACTGGATTATTTGTTTTTTGGGTGTTGAATTTGATAAGTTCTTTGCAGGTTTTGGATATTAACCCTTTATCAGTTAAGCCATTTGCAAATATCTTCTCCCATTCCGTAAGGTGCCTTTTAGTTTTGCTGATTGTTTCCTTTGCTGTGCAGAAGTTTTTATTTTGATGAAGTCCCAATAGTTAATTTTTGCTTTTGTTTCCCTTGCCTTTGGCAATGTGTCTAGTAAGAAGCTGCTACAGCCAAGTTCAAAGATTCTATTCTCTAGGATTTTGATGGATTCCTGTCACACATTTAGGTCTTTCATCCATTTTGAATTTATTTTTGTGTATGCTGTAAGAAAGTGGTCCAGTTTCATTCTTCTACAATTTGCTTCCAGTTTTGCCAACACCATTTTTTGAAGAGACTGTCTTTTCTCCATTGGATAGTCTTTCTTGCTTTGTTGAAGATGAGTTGACCATATAGTTGTGGGTCCATTTCTGGGTTCTCTATTGTTTGACCACCATCTTTAAAATCACATTCCCACCTCTAGAACCTTCAAGTTCCCCTTATCCTGCAGTATTTTATTTTTATGGCCCTTTTGACCTAACATATAATACACTTTTTTTAAAAAGATTTTATTTATTCATTTGACAGAGAGATAGAGAGCACAAGTAGGCAGAGAGGGAGGGAGAGGGAGAAGCAGGCTCTCTGCTGAGCAGGGAGCCTGATGTGGGGCTCGATCACAGGACCCCAGGATTATGACCTGAGCTGAAGGCAACTGCTTAACCCACTGAGCCACCCAGCTGCCCCTATAATACACTTTTTATTATTTTCTGTCTCCTTCTACCAGGATGTATGCTCCAGGAGGGCAGAGGTTTTTGTCTGTTATGTTCATGAATACAACTCCACTCCCTAGAAAAGTGTCTGGCATACAATGGACACCCAGCACACACTGTTGAATGAACTGAATGTCTGTAACCCCAGGATGTTAAGATGGGGGTGGGGGGCTATATAATATTTTAATCTAGGATTCCCAAACTTTTTCAGTGAGAAGTCCTCTTTTAAGCTCAAAACATTTCATGGAGATGGATATGATGATTGCTATACTTGGAAAGTATGAAGTGTTTTGAATTTGTCCTTGAAAATGAATTTGTACTTTATTAATCTATATACATTTGAGAAACAGTATGTAATGCTCTCTATCTATATCCATCTATGCACTATCCTAACATTGCCTGACACACATATGGATTCACAAACTGTTTGCAATAACTCTGAGGACACCAGGGCCTGTAGCCCACAGGTTAGCCTCCTGTTTACAGATGGAAAGTGTTTGAATGATGACAGCAACAACTAAGACAGCTATGGAGACAGCTTGGTCTCCATACATCTCCCTCTGGGCCAAAGCTCACTCACCCTGCCCTCGCCCTGGTGTTTGGGTTGGGGTTTGGGGGGGAGAGGGGAGGATCTGTCACCAACAGATAGAAAGAGAGACAAGGGGGGAGACGTTGGAGCTGGGTATACCACCATCTGGATATCCAGAACTGAAAGTCAGCAGTCTTTGACAAAGATAGAAAGGGGCGGGCATTTAAACCATTTAAAACTGTTAGCAATATGGACAACTGAGCATTAGTTTATTGGCTTTTTAGTTATTTGAGAGGTAGACTCAAAAGATTTGGAAAGGCTGACAGCTAAGTTTTGAGTCGGGCAGAGTAGGAAAGAAGGGACTTAAGATGAGCATGGGCTTTGGAGCTATAGAGATAATTTCCAATTTGTGCTCTGACTAGGAACATCTGGGTGACCAGAAAGTTACTTCTCTTGTTGCCTTTGGGCCATGGAGAGGAAATGGAATGGCGATGCCAGGTACTCAGTGGAGTACCTGGGGATCTGGATGCTCAACAAATGCACCTTCCCCCTAAAGTTCTGAGGGAGAGGGCAATGTCCAGGGGACAGTGTCCAGGAGGGTCCTTGGCATGTGAGGGAAGGGCACTGAAGTGGGAATATGGTGCTGAAAGAGGGGCTAAGGATGTCTTGTGCCAGGAGCGTCAAGGTGATCTCCAATGTCAGGGAGTTAGGGCTGTTGGGTTATTCCCTGGTCCCTGGAAGCATCCCCTTTGGATGGAGATGTGGAGGCCCCGGGGACATTTGTAGTGGATGAGGGGCACCGCTGTCCCTGCAAGTGGAAACCATGTGTTCCTTGCTGAGCAGCTGATGAGATGCAGTCCCATAATTAGAGAGAGAGTCCTGCTTGAAGCCTTAAACTGAGACTCTAATTCTAATCAGCATTTTAATTCCAGTACATTTGGCAAAATAAAAACAGCTGTGAAGAAAGCCAATGAAAAAGACAAGAGTC
The DNA here is from genome assembly GCF_011800145.1 of Mirounga leonina. Lineage (NCBI taxonomy): Eukaryota > Metazoa > Chordata > Mammalia > Carnivora > Phocidae > Mirounga > Mirounga leonina. Next base: position 11,091,907 of record NW_023270807.1, read on the forward strand.
CTCATTTTTGCCTTTCAGCCCTCCAGCTTTGGGACACACTTGGCCATTCCAATTGCTTTTCCTCTCCCCCTTCTCTTTTAGACTTTACAGGGAACATGATATCTGCCAACGGGCGTATGCTTCGATCCTCTGACCCGCAAAGAAACTGCCCAGGTTCCTGATTAGGGCCGGCCCTCTGTCTCTGCATGGGTGTCTGTCATTTCAGTTGGGCTCTGTGGCAGGACCAATCACACAGATACGAGCCACAGGGATGCCAGAGGGTCTATTTTCAAGAGACTGGGCTGTGAGCAAGTCACAGACAAAACCAAAGAACACAACCCATCGCCCCAGAGCACCACTTTTCAGTTCCTGATGGGTTTGGCCTCTGTCCTCCCTGTTTTTGTGGGTAAGTGGAGAAGTGTCCACTTACATAGGATGTAATTTTAAGAGCTCCAAGATGCCCAACTACCCTTTGGCCTGAAATAGAAATGCTCCTCCTAGGAGCATACCTTCAGGTCAAAAAGGCTCCTGTCAAAAAAGAAATAGTTAATCTGAGAGGGGCAGCCTGCTTTACCCATTAGCATGCATCAATACTAGAGCAGGCTTCTGTTTTTTTTGGAGAGGGAGGGTCCATGGTAAAGGGCATGTAACATAGGATAGGCACCTTTGGTAGGGAGGCAGGTACCAGAAAATATCTGTTGCCAGGGGAGGAAGTCTCTAGTGGAAGGAGCAGCTTGGGGACCTGGCATCTAGGGAAATTATTGTGAGAAGAACAGAGGCCATCAGCCCTGATTTTACTGACTTCACTGTCTTGGCCGACTGACTGTGGATTCAGGGCCATGCACTGGGTCCAAAAGTTCATGGAACTAACAGTTCATTTATGACTCTGCCAATGCTCTCCTCTTATTCTACTATGTTTTACAAGGGAAGTGAAGATCCTGCTCCTACCTCCCCCAGTTGAACCCAAACATCAGGGAAAGCCCTAATAGTCTTCTAAGAGGTTCCAAGTTGGAGGGCAGGGCCATCATGGCTTTGCTGCTTGAATACCCCTTAAGGGGTAGGGGTGAGTCAGATGCATGCCCTTTTGTTATGCTCTGTGGTTGATGAAGGAACTTGCAACCTCGTTTTGCTCTGTCTACCAGGAAAATGAACTCAATGCAGAGAGCCAAAGGAAGTTTAGGTGCTATAAAGTAGGGCTCTCTAAAAATGAAGCTTGTTTCTGTACTTGGTTCAGCTGATAAGAGGGACATAAATCCATCAAACAATAAAATATTTAATGTTCTTAATATTTCTGATGTGCCAAGTTCTGTGCTAGCTACTGAGGGGGAGACAGCAGGAATATAACTTGGGGGACCTCACTTCCTGTTTCCTGGGGCAGTCCTGGCTCGTTCTGATGTAATTCTTATCAGCTCCCCTTTTTAATCTCAGGAGTGTCCTACTTTGGACAATACATTATGTATTTATCTTCAGCATAAAAATGCTCCCGGGGAGCTCCCAATCGAGTTAGAAAAATTAAGCAGCTCATGTTTTTGGAATGAATGACATGAGATAAGTCTGGAGCAGCTTATGGGAGTCCAGGCATGGTCAAAGGTGAGCCCCACAGTTCACTTCCATTTGCTATTTCGCTTCTTGTGTAGCTCCAGGTGGCATGGCCGTGGGGCATCGATGCACCCATCCCATGTCGGTAGCACATTCTGGAGACATACCTAAGGTCTACAGTGTGAAGGGTTCCCCTTAGAGTTGTGTGTCACAGCTCCGTGGGTCTTGACTTTGGAAAGGGTTGAGGGGTTATTGTCTTATTCCAGTTATTCACTCTCGGCTGGAAGCCTGCCAGCACCCTGAGAGCAATGGTCAGGCTTTGTTCATCTTCACATGCCTTGGTACAAATTTGTGCAACAGAGCGGTTCTCCAAACAAGTGGGCTGAACGGAGTTAGGTTTAGCCATCAACCCATAACAAAAGCTCCTCAAAGACCATGAAGATGGTCTGACGCAGTGGTCTTCAGCACTAAGATGACTCGTGCGCCTGAGCCCTTCACAAGTGTATGGCATTGACATCTTGGTGGTGGGGCCTGACATGTGTGGGGTTCTGTAGTGGGGCTGGGATTAGAATTTCTGGACTCTCCTCTCTTGGATCTGGAGTCTGCATGGTGATGGGAGGGCAGAATCTCCTAAAAGGCCAGTTCCACATTGGGTGACTCTCACAGCCTGTGGTTTTATGATGCCCATTTGCTGGGTTCCCATCAGAGGTGCTGACTCTGGTATAGAGAATAAATCCAGGGCTAAGGGCCTTCTGCTGGGGGCAGGTTACAATTCTGGAAGCTGTTAATGAGAGGAGAGGGGTCTGGTCTCTGATCAGGAGAAGGGGTGGCTGGGAGCAGGAAGGGGGCAGGGCATGGCTGTAATGGTCGCTGAAGGCCACCATCACCTATTTAAAATGTCCCCACCTTGGACCTCTGCAGCAGGGCCAAGGGCAGGCCAGAGGGAAGAGGTCAGGGAGTGCGGGTCCCCAGACATGGCCTCCTACCTGGCCTTCTGAGGCTTGGTTGCAGAAGGTTAACGTCATGACTGGCAGGGGTCACTGATTAGTTAGCTGGGGCAGGGGTAGAAAAAGAAGAAAGAAGGGGAGATAAAGATAAGCATATCTAATCCCATGAAAGGTCTTGGGGACATGAATAAACGGAGGTTCCTCATATAAGGACAAGTGGAATTTGATAAAGTGGCCTCTTCTTCCCCAGCCTTCTGCCCAAGGTGTCAGGATTCACCAGGTACGGGTGGAGCAGGGCAGAGAGCAGGCAGGGGACAGCACAAAGGTGCCTGGTGGCAGGCCCAGACTCCTGCTGATGGCAGAGGTGTGTAAAGGACACCAGAGTTCTCCCCAGCCGGCCGTGTGCACACAGCTCTTGGGGAGCCCCAGGGAGGCATGGTGTGGTGGGGCAAGAGGGAGAATCTGAGAACCAGTTCTGAAGTTTCGGTCAACTTTTAAAAAAATTGATTGCTCCCAAAGCACCCTGGGAGTTGTTTCTATTTGCACTGTATCGTTTTTCAGATGGGGAGACAAGAAACAGACTGTGAAAACAGATGAACTTGGATAGAGGGATTTCAGTTCCCTGAAACCTGCCCCCCAAAAGTGGCCCTAAAGGCTTGTGGCCTGGCTTCTGCTCTTGAGCCAGATAATCAACAGTCCAATCCCAGTCCAGTCACTTTTTACCTGGATGGCCCCACGTCCCTGAGCCTTGTTCTTCTCAACATGATAAGCTGTGTGAAGATTGAAAATGACGTATGTATGGGGCTCTGTGCCAGCCACGTCATCTGTGCTCAAGAAATGATGGCTGTCAGTGCTGGTCTGCGTGCGTAATGATAGTACTTACCCAGTGCCACCGAGTGTCAAGAGTCCCACTAAGCAGTTTGCACACCACAGCATATGCATCCCCTCAGCCTACTTCCTAGGTGAAGGAATGACATACCCATTAGGGTACACAGAGGTTTGATCTCTGGTTAGTGTGGTAGAGCTGGGATTTGAACCCAGGCAGGCAGGTTTCAGAGTTCAGGCTTGTTCTACTGCCTTGGTCCATATCAAGCCCAGAGAGAAACCCTATCCTTCCTTGCCCCAGTAAAACTTGTGACATTGACACAGTTCGCATGGAGTCCCTGTCCTCTCTCCCTGGGCTGTCCCATCCCTTTTGTGATGGCCCAGATACTCAGAGCCCTTCAACTTTCCCATGTTTCCACCACTAGGCTTTTGTGTGCCTGGTATGGTTTGAGGCACTCTGATTACATCTGCTCATCAAATCCTTCTGGAAGCTCTATGAAACTCCCAATTTACAGATGGGAAATGGTGCTCCGTGGTCACCCAACATGGCTCTCCCTTCCTCAAGGGTCCTGTTTTCCAAGGGGGAATGTTCCAGGTAAGGGAGCAGCGTGAGTGCTGAGGCACCATGGCCCTTTGGGGAGTCGGCACATGTCTATGTGGCTGGTGCATTGTAAGAGGAGGATCAGTGGGGAGACAAGGCCTGAACCATGCTCTCTTTGCTCAGCCTGAGCCTGGAGGGCTGTAGTGACCCATTAGTCCTCACACCACCCTCCCAATGGTACCTCATGCACCTGCTCTGATTACAAAGCCTTCCCATTTACCTCTGGGTCTGCATTGAGAGAAGGCTCGGGGAGACCAGCAGTCCCATGAGTGGTGATGGGGGACTCTAGGCCTTGTTTTCCAGCCCCTCCTGTGGGCTACAGTGGGATCTCTCGACCTCAAGTGATGCTGTGTCCTCGGCTGTCAAGTAGGTGTAAGCGCAAGGGTGGATGTCCCTCTGTTTGGTGAGAAGGGCAGCTGAGATCATGGGAAGAGGCTTCTTGGGAGGGAGGTGTATGTCCAAGTAGCTTCCAGGAGGAGGCTGGGCTACCTTGGGGCAACATGGAGGCTCCCGGATACACGCCGGGGCAGAAGAAGGTTTGTTTCTGAGGGGAGGAGTAGGACACTGACAGAGAAAACAGGGTGGTCACAGTGCCCTCCTCACTTCTGCTCCTGGGTCAACACACTGAGTGAATCCAAACCAGCCAGTTCATCCCACTTAGCTTCTGTTTGAACTTTTCTCTGTGGGTTTCCTACCTGGCTCTCCAGTGAGAACCTGTGTAGTCATGGTGACGCTCTTACCTTCCGATTCTCTGAGAATCTTTGCCTTAGTGAAGCAGGGTCAGTCCCATACTCTAGAGTTGTTCACAGACCCGAATTTTCCAGATTTCTGATTGCCAATCCTCTGCTCTGAGGCAGAAAAATATATAGGTTCCACACTTTCCAAAATGTCCACAGCCACTCTCCATCTTCCCAGTCTTGAGTGGACATGAGGGTCAGAGGCTATGACCCCGATCCTTGTATCTCAGTTGGATGAGGCCTGTGCTCCCAATTCAAAGAGACCCTGGGGTTCTGTGTCCCAGAATTTCTAAGAAAGTCTTGATTTCCATTAGCCTGCCATGTTAGGAGACCACATGTCAGACCAATGCCAGATGAATGTGTCCTGATTTTTGTTTCAGAAAATATGGTCAGCGTAAGTTGGGAGAGAGAAATTGGAAAGGACAGTAATTGGAGCCTGGTCCTGGGCATGAGGTGGAAACCACAGAGAGGCTCCATTTCAGTTTGCTTAAGCAACAGTAGCTATCATAGCCTATCAGGGTGGAGGGGCCGTCAGCATCAAGGTTGTCTGGTTCAGCCTCAGTCTTTCCATAAACATGGCCTGGCAGTGTTGAGTGCTGGCTCAAAGTCAGATAGATGCAGGTTTGAATCCTGGCTGTGCCACTTCCTAATTATGACCTTGGGCAAGAAGCTTAACTTCAATCTCTAGTTTGTAGACCTGGGAGAATAATGGCACCTATGCCTCAGGGTTGTTTTTAGAGTTAAACAAACAAACGAATGGAATTGATTAGTTCAGCAGTGGCTCAATAGTGGTCACCATCCTCCTGCTCCTCCTCACCGTGTGCCTGGTAATGTGCTAGATGTGGGGACACCAGGGTGAACAAGTTGTAGGCCCAGCCTGGGGTAGACACTGCTCGTTGCCGGCTCTTCATCCAATCTGTTTCCTTTCCTTCCTCCTTCTCTCTCTTCCCTCCTCCTCCCTTCTTCCTTCCCTCCCTCCCTCCCTTCCTTCCATGATGAACCCTGGCTTATTCAGGATGGCAAAGTGTCCCTCTAAAAAATACTCTGTCCCAATTTTTTCTCTTTTGGCTGATAGAGGTGGTCATGTGATATGATCTGAGCCAATGAGATGTAGGTGAGAGTCATTGGTGGGACCTAACAGATTATTTAAAAGGATTTGATGTTAGATGTGGAGTAGCCACCCATGACAGTGATGGGGCAAGCATGATGGCAAAAGTCACACACTAGATAGAGCAGAGCAGGAAGAGAGAAGGAATTAAGTCCTTAATGGCACAGTCAGCAAAGTAGGAACCATAGGTTAAACGCAGTCTGCTATCTGTTTTTGTCAATAAAACTTCATTGGAACACAATCATGTCCATTTCTTTATGTATTATCTGTGGCTGTTTTCATACTACAGTGGAAGAATGGAGTAGTTGTGACAGAGACTATGTGTCCCTCAAAGCCTAAACTACTTTTGATCCTGCTTTTTCAGAAGAAACTTGACAACCCCTGCTTAATGGGATCAGTGTGTCCTGTACCAACTCTGGAGTGCTTATCCCCAAATGTCTTAGCGATGGTAGTATAAATCTTGGTGTAAATCATTTAATTTAGTGGGTGTTTTGCTTTTTGACTCTCTGATGCAATACCAAAGCTTGTACTACCCTATAATATTATTGCTTTTGGTTCTGCCAAGATGTTGCAAACTTCTGCTGGAAGACTCAGGGAAGGGTGTGTCTGTGAGGGGTCCTAGGCTGCAAGCAACAGAAACTCCCTCTGAGTGATCAAAGGAGAAAGGAACGTTTTGGACAGACCATGAAAACTTTGAGAAGTGATCTGAGAAAGGCCAGGTACTTCTCTCTTATTTAAGCCGCTGTTTTGGTCTCTGTTATTCCTAACTGATATAGTCACCAACTTCCAGGAAGCAATTACTCATACTAAGCTGAGTTCCAGTACCTTCCACCCAGTAGATCTCCCCTTGGGACTGTACACAACATTTCTGAGGTCTCGTCCAAAAGAAAGCCCATCAAATATTTCCCCAACCCCATCCAATCTCCACATCACCACTATCTTTTCAGTTTCTTCCCTGTGGGACATGTCAATCTCCTTTGAAAGTGTCCTGTTTGTCTGCATCCAATACACCTCACACCATAAAGGCTCAGGCCAAGCAGGTGGATACAGAAAGACTGTCTTCTACTCCATTTAGATTCTCCACTCCACAATTTCTCAGCCAGCTTTTATAAATGGCCAGTGAATCAATATGCACCCTGAATGCTGTCATTTTAATCTTTTTATTTAGCCCCAGTGAATTATACAATATATTGTATTAGTTTTTTGTGGATGCTGTAACAAATTGCTACAAACACAAATTTAAAAGAACACACATTTATTATCTTAAAGTTCTGGAGCTCTGAAGTTTGGAATGGGTCTCACTGGGCTAAAAGCAAGGTGACGCAGGGCTGTGGTCCCTTCTGGAGGCTCTGGGGGTAAATCTATTCCTTGCCCCTTCCAGCTTGCCCACATTCCTTGCTGTCCACATTCCTTGGCTCATGGTCCTCTTCTTCCATCTTCAAAGGCCAACAGCATGGGGCCAAGCCTTTTCATGATGCCATCTTTCTGGTTCTGACTCTTCTGCCTTCCTCCTCCACCTTGAAGGACACTTGTGATTACATAAGGAGCTAATCCAGGATAATTTCCCTGTTGTAAGGTCAGCTGATTAACAACTTTGATTCCACCTTCAGTCTTCATTCTTTTTGCCAGGTACCATAACATATTCAGAGGTTCCAGAGACTTCTTCAGGGAGCCGTTATTCTGTGTACCACACATATCGATGGTGGGAACTCTGACTACCACTGATTGATGCTTCCTGTGGGTCAGGCACTAAAGTAAGTACTTTATAGACAGTGTCTTATTTAATTCCATATTAACTTTTGGTGGCAAAATTCTAAGATAGCTCCTAAGAGTTCTGCCCCTGGTGTGCACGTCCTATATAATCCCCTCCTCATGAGTGTGGGCAGGACCTGTGAATATGATGAATGTCACTCCTGTGACAAGGTTACATAATATGGCAAAGATTATGAAATCATTAATCATGTAATTAAGTTATATAAGACTTCATTGTAGCAGACAGGGAGAGAGATTCTCCTGCTGGCCTTGACGAAGTCAGCTGCCATGTTGTGAACTGCCAATGGAGGGGGCCACATGGCAAGGAGCCGAGGGCAGCCTCTAGGAGCCAAGAGCAGTCCTGTCCAACAGCCAGCAAAAAATGGGGACCTCAGTCATACAGCTGCTAGGAGCTGAATTCTGCCAACACTTGAATGAGCTTGGAAGCTGAATCTTCCCCAGAGCCTCCAGATGAGAAGGCAGACTGGCCAACACCTTGGGAATCCCTAAACAGAAGACCCTCCCTAGAGTCTGACCTACAGAAACCGTGAGACAATGACTGGGTTTGTTTAAGACCTGTGTTTGTAGTAATTTGTTAGGCAGCAATAGAAAACAAAAACATCTCAATGTGAGAGACTGAACCTCAGAAAATGTAAGAAAACTGCCAAGGTCAAAGAGCTAATCAGTGGCAGAGCTGGTAATCAAACTAAGGTCTATCTCCAAATCTGAATTTTTAACTACTACTGCTTTCCAACTGACAAGCATAAATAACAGATTTGGTGTTATTTTTTATTGTTAGTACTTCATTTGTGCCTGATAGGAAAACACTTCCCTTTCTAGTTTTTGGAAATGAAATTATGACTTTTATCTGCAATGAGATACCTCACTTGTTCTATAACATTTGGGCATTTCCAAGCTTCTGCTGGGCTTCCCATTATAAAGTGATGCCCTGGTTTTGAACATCATGGCACCAAAATTTAAATTCTGAAATAAGCTGGATGTATGACCAGGTTTAAGGTAGAAACTTGTTGTTTCAACCAAACTTCAAGTTGACAAAATCTATAAAGCTGTTCCAGTGAGCTCATCAAATGAGTCCATGAAGTAAGCAAGCCAATGTCTTGATCTAGATGAGAAAAATATTGATATTGTACATATGCACACAACAGATGTAGGTCATGTTGTAAAGGGAACAAATGCAAATCAGTTGAAAAATGTTACTGAATTTTTAGTAGATTTTTATCTTTAGGAATGTTCTCTATCACAGATGTAAAAGAAATCACTCCCATCAACAACTTCTACATTAAAAAGGGGCCCTCCTACTTGAAAGGGGGTCATGTAAACACACCTTTCGCCCCATGGCCAGTAGTTGTTCAGAAAAGTTGTTCTGGTTATCCTGGGTACTTTGCTCTGTGGCATGTGCCTTTTATCAGATGCTTCCATAAGCCCTTTTGATATGAACACCAACTCACAATTTTCTAGAAGGGAGCTTTGAATGAAGTGATTGTGTCATCCAGAGTGATTTGTGGTTTACCTGTTGGGGTGATTAAGAAGATTGTGGTAGAGCAAAGCTCCTTGCTGCTGGCTATTAAGCCCTACTAGGCAATTAACCCGTGCTCTGGGGAATGGTTAATTAGTAGTTTCCCACTTAATTCTTCTGGGCCTGAGAGGGGCAGGGCTTTGGACAGAGGTAGGTAGGTGGAGTCTTCTCTTCTAGAGCATGGTCAGCTAAACACTACAGCTAAGATTCTTTGCCTGTGGGATGGCCCGTCCTTGATCAGAAAATCCCAGAATCCTTAGCAAAGAAATGGACCCACACTACCCCAGGGAAAGAACTCCTTACAGTGGTCTTAAGTTTGGGCAAGTCATTCTGCCTCACGAACCCAGTTTTCTGGTGTACAATGTGGATAGCATCTTCCTCACAACTCTGGGGAGGATCTCATAGAGCTAAAGTTTAATAGTTTAATAGTTTTCTATTACTGCATAACAAATCACTGCACACTCAGTGGCTTAGAAAAATCTTTTCCTTACCTCCGTTTCTGTGGGTCAGGAGTTGGGGTATGTCTTAGCTGGGTCCTCTGCTTAGGGTCTCACAAGTTTACAAGGAAGGTGTCAGCTGGGGCTCAGTCTCATGAGGGGTTCATCTGAGGAAGGATCATTTTTGTTAGCAGAATTCAGGTCCTTGCAGCTGTAGGACGGAAGGCTTCACTTTCTTCCTGGAGTCCATCATTGACTCCTAGGGACTACTGTCAGTTCCTTGCCACATGGGCCTTCCAACAAAGGCAGCCCATGACATGGCAGCTTGCTTCTTCCAAGCCAGCAAGGAAGTGAGATATTCCACCAAGATAGGTGTTACGATCTTATAAAATCATATTATCACATACATGTAATTTCACACAATCTGTCACATTTTTCATATTCTACTGGTTAGAAACAAGTCACAGGTCTCAAGCTCAAGGACTGCGGCTCACACAAGGACATGAACACCAGGAAGCCAGAATCACATAGGGCACTGCCATAGCTCCTAAACCCCTTCAAACCAGGAAGTTTGTTCAAACACTGAATACCCTTTCTTCCTGCCGAAATCATCAGGCCCTCCAAGGACATGGTCAATAATCACCATAGCCCATTCATTTGCTCATTCACTCACTCAACAACTAGTTGAGAATATGCTATGTGCCAGGCAGTGAGTAAGGCACTGACTTTTAACCCCTTCTTCCTTCCTAAACTAAATGTCGGTCAGAGTTGAGGTCCAAGAATTTGGAGACAAGATGAGAAAATGTATCTTTTGGTGGAAATAGAAACTACAATAAAATGTATGCAATTGTCTATCTTGAGAACAGCCTACCATAGATGTAAACTGAGGGTTGGGACAACCTTCAAATCTTGAAGGAAGACACAATCTAAAACATGATTATTATAAGATAAACTATAATTGATCTCATATTAAATAGGCTCAAATGAAATGATGAATTTTTTGGAAATTATGAAAAATTACTTGTGTTAGATGATCTTATCGTTTTCTGTTATCTGCTCCTTGCCTAAAAGAGGACCATATATCCCTGCCTTTTGCCATGGGATTCACAGTGCCCCCAAGAATATACTTCCTGGCTTCTGCTGGGCATGGCCAGGAGACTTGCTTTGGTCAATGGAATGTGGTTAGGAAGTAGTGTATACCATATCTGCTTGGAAGCTTTAAAAGCCATTGTGACTTTCCTTCTGCCACAAGAATGGCATGTTCCAGTTGGGGTGTTCCCCTTCAGTCTGGGCCCAGAATAAAGACATGTGGAGCAGAGCTACACCTGCAGGTACATAAAATGTGACTCTAGAAGCCATCAAATCCAACTCCTTTACAGATGAGGAAATCAGGATTCAGAGAGTTGAGGCAATCCATTTACTCTTCATTACCCTCTGCTCACTCAGAGAATTGGGGGTTTAATTTCTAGAGTGAACATCCCCCCTGGAAAGAGATGACTATACCAGTTACCCTGCCATGTAAAGGGCACATGGTATTCTCTTTTATCCATCCTGTAAGTTAGTGATTATGCCTTGGTTCCTCAGGTTCTGTGTGCCCCTGAGTGTCCCACAAAATCAAGGTGTGACCCTGCCTGCACCCTAAGCTAAGCTTGGGGTTTCCCCAGGAAGCAGCTTGCAATACACCAGGAGGAACGTGTCATGGTCCTTAATCCGTTTGGCTCCATTATGTCCGATCTTCCAGTTTCTCTGTTTTACTTTCCTTGAATGTTTGGTGTGCTTCCCATAAGGATGCTGGCATGAGAGAAGCTGAGACCCAGGCCCACCTAGATGGATTTTCTGGAGGACCCCGCCCAGATCTCATATTGCAGAGACATCCCTTCTGTGGGTCAGGAAGGGCCTGGTGGAAGATTTCACCCACCACACACAAGCACGCACAGGCACAACCACCCTCTGAGATGTCTGAATGATCTCCCCAGAGCCAGGGTTGTAATCATGGTCCTCCCTTCCCTACACCAGCACCGCAATTTAGTTGGCTTGCCTGTGGGTTCCTCGATGACGCGTCAACCTCACCAGGACTGAGAAATAGAATGTCAGAGGTAGAGAACCCTTCAAAGAGCATGTCCTCCATTGCTGGGATTTCACTTTTAACTGCTGAAGTTTTAAGCATTTTGGGGGTAAATTGACAGGAATGAAGACAATGTGTGGAAATTGTTGCCTTTGGCCCCTTCTGTTCCTGCATCCGTGTGACCTACCTGTCACTCCGCCCGGCAGGGTGGGCTCCTTTACTTTGTACCTGTGCATTATTGAGTCCCTGGGCTAAGTCGCCAGCGCGGAGGCTGGGGCAGGTCACCAGCGCAGGCCTGGCAGGCAGCTCTCCTGATTGTGCCAGGCACACATTAAGTGCTCAATAACCCCCAGCCCAGGGCAGTGAGAACATGTGAAGCACAATAGGCCTGTCTTGCACTTAAAACAGGGGTAGGACTTGTTCCTTTGGGACTTGGGGACACCAACCATAATTAAGGGACCCAACCCAGCTGACTTCCCTTGAATTTGGTTCCTCAGTTTAGAAATGCCATGTTTGTGGCTTCAGATACATCAAGAGAATTGAACCTGAAAGATAGGCAATTTGGCCAGGTTTCAAACCCACTGAAAACTCCAGCTTTAAATTTAGATGTGATCTGGAAACTTGAGTTTCAAGTTCCCCTTGACTTGGGCAAAGCCTGAATTTCAAACTACTGCACATTTGAATTCATCCGTTCTCATGTTGATTTCCACAAACTTCCTCCCTTTTCCCAACTCATCTGGTGGTCATATCTTTCCTTTGGCCATTGGCTGCCCTGGCTTTTCCTGCACTGTTGTCCGTCATCATGACTCAGACCTGTACTGCGCATCTTGGTGTGGTCTTGTCTCCTTGGTCAGATTGTAGACCCCCTGTGGCCTGGGGCTGTGCCCAGGCCTCTTTCCTTCCCCCCTCAGCGAAACTTGCACAGGGTCCAGCCTGTCACCAGTCCCATTTGAGGCTTGAGGGCTGCTCAGTCGTAAAGATAGAAACTGGGAGAAGGTGAGTTCCAACCAGATTTCTAGAACCTTGGCTTTCTGATTTGGTTAATTATTCGCTGAAAGTGAACAAGTAAATAAGCAGTGCATGCCTCTGGAGAATAGTGGTTTGAATTCAGAAGTCTGCACAATTAAAGAAAAGTTTGGTGAAAACCAAGCCATGCTACGTGACAAAATTCAATCAATTGCGAATAGCTTTCCCTCACTCCTGCCATGTGGCTACTGCCGGACTTGTCTGTCTCCATTTTGTTGGGGGAGTAAAGGAGTAAAATGTTAGAATTTGGCACATAGGGCAGAACTAGAGTTCAGATCACATGCATCTTTTCACACCTTCTCTCTTCGTTTTGCAGAAAGAGGCGGTATTGGTTTCCAAGGGCTGCCAACAAAATACCACAAACTGGGTGGCGTCAACCACAGAAATGTATTGTCTCCCAGTTCTGGGGGCCAGAAATCTGATCGAGGTGTTGACAGTATTGGTTCTTCTGAAGGCTGTGAGGGGAAACCTATCCCAGGCCTCTCTCCTAGCTTCTGGTGCTCTGTCATCTTTGGTGTTTCCTGTCTTAACCAGCTCTGCCTTCATCCTCACATGGTGTTCTCCCCGTATGTGTGTCCTTGTCCAAATTTCCCCTTTGTATAAGGACACCAGTCATTAGATTAAGGGCCCAACCTGCTCTGAGGAATAGATGACCGACCTTGTTTTCACTTACCATATCTGCAGCAACCCTATTTCCAAATAAGGTAGCATGCTGAGGTACTGGAGGTTTGGACTTCACATATGATTTTTTGTTGTTTTGGGGGGGCAGGGGACACAATTTAACTCATAACAAAGAACATATTCTTCTTGTTTGAATTGATTGTTCTCGAAATCCGGGTTTACCAGTTTGATTCAGTCTGTGCCACACTTATGAGTTTGGATGATAAACATCTGGAAGAAGCTAGGGATGGGTTTCTTCCTCTCGGTCTCCATAAAGTGATCCGTCCATCCATTGTTCACACACACACACACACACACACATACACACACACTTTACACAGCGGGGACTTCGGGATTTTATAATTGAAGGTCCCTGCCATGGCAGGGGTGATACTTGGAGTCCTATTTGCATGTGTCCTATGAGCTACCTCAGGGGAGTAGGGCCTGGGTTCAGAGCCCAGCCCTGTACTTAACCAGCTCTGTGATCTCAGCAACCTCTTCCTCTTTGAGCCTTGGGTTCTTCATTTGTTATGCAGCAAACACTGGAGCAGAGCCTGGTGTCCAATAGGTCCTGGAAAAATGGTGGTGGCAGTTAACGTTATTACTTTTGTGTGGAGAGAGAGTAGAAGGATGGACCCCAGTTTCCAGGAGCTCAACATAAGACATTCCCCCAGGTGGATTCCCAAGCTCTGAGGCAGACACCCCCTCATCTGGTTTGTCCTCACAACAATCCTAGAACTGTGGTTCTTAACTATTTTGGGACCTGGATCCCTCTGACACTCTGATTAAAGCTGGGCACTCTCTGCCCATGTGTACATGGCATGTGTACATGGACTATCTGCACAGATCTGCTTGTGATTTCAGATGGTATATGGCTCCTCTCCAGCCCACCAGGAGGCTGAGAATCTTCCCGTAAGAGGTAGCAACCTCAGAAAGTCGTCTGTTCATTCATAGACACTGATTGTGTGGCTGCTACACTCTGGGTCCTGCAAGAGGGGGCCAGGGAGTAGGGGAAAGTAAGATGGCAGACCCTGCCCCAAGTTGCTCATAGGCATGGAGAACCATAATCAGAAGCAGAAATGACTCAATCTTGTAGAAGAAATGCAGCAGCACTTACTGAGAGTTTGGATGGAGGGATGGTGAGAGTTCAGAGGAGGGATATTGTTTCCACTCTGGGGGAGTGCAGAACAACCAAGTGGTTCAGTGGAAGGCAGGACACGGGAGTTGGAAAATGAAAGATGAATGGAAATCTGGCTTCACGTTATATGTTGGTTGGCCAAGGGGCCCTCCCTGTCAGTCCACACAAGTGCAGAGATGTCAGTCTGTGGGTGTTTGCCTTCACCTGAATGGAGCCGGTGGGTTGATTCCTAGAACGCTGCCCCTCTGTTAAGAAGCCAAGTAGAATTCATGTTGCGCTCTTCAGATACGGTCTTCCTAACTCACTATCACCTCTGTAACACAAAACATACAAGACATGGACATTCTGCCTGTTTTCTTTCTTCACCTTTGTCATGGGGTCTCTGGCCCTCAAGGGGTCACGGTCGTTGAGGCTGGGGAGGACATGGCTCAGGTTTCTGTCCCGCCCCATATGCATGGGTCTCAGATGCCCTGATGGGGCTTCCAACAGGGAAGGGCACATCCAGGGGTAATTGATGGCTAGCTTCCACTTTCTCTTTACCAGGAGAGAATTTCTTTCTACCCGTACTCCCTCTCTTCATTGTCCACTTCACACTAATGGCCAAGAGATGAAACTTCTTGAGGTCAGAGAACATTCTGAGATGCCAGGTTCTGTTCTGCTTCAGCTGCCTTGAAAATGTATCCATTCGGTTCTGGTTCATAATACTTCACTAGGAATTTTTCTGCAAGACTTCAGTTTCTTTTGCGGTTCAGTGAAAAGACTGGTATTTGGGTTGGGTGCCGGTTAGGGCTAGGCCTGGGCTGAGGATCGTTCCGGTTGGGGTTTTGCAGGGTTGTCGTTTGCGAGACTCTTGACTCAAGTCGTCCCAGCTGGAGAGGGCTGGGGCATGTGGCCCCGGAACCCACTTCACAGAGAGGGTTCTCGAACTGCTCTGAGGAGAACACAACATGCTCCCCCTCTGCGTGCAGGCTTTGAAGAGAAGCTTTAGGTTCCCGCCGTCAGAACGCGTCTGCCGTAGCAAGAAGTTAGGAAAGTGATTTCTGGTTTGGGCTTGGGCACGAACTGGCCACGTGAGCCCAGGTCAGTCCATTCCCCTCTCTGGGACTCGCTTTCCTTACGGGTAAATAAGGGAATTGGACTAGAAACTAGATGAGGGTTAAGTACCTCTCAGAGCTCAAATGAAATGTTATTTCATTATTGAAGGACTGCACTCTCGTTACAGAAAAATTGGAAAAAAGCAAAAACACCACAAACACCACTGCTGTAAAAACACCTTTATTTCATTTTTATTTTTATTTTATTATGTTATGTTAGTTACCATACATTACATCATTAGTTTTTGATGAAGTGTTCCATGATTCATTGTTTGCGTATAACACCCAGTGCTCCATGCAATACGTGCCCTCCTTAATATCCATCACCTTTATTTTAAATTAACCGCGTCTCAAAGGAAAAGACGTGATGTGTCCCTTCCTCTGAGGCCTGCCCACTTCTGCCTCCATCACAGTGTACCCTCCCGGGTCCCACTTCCTTAACGCTGTGCTCGAGGGAGAGCTCATCTACTAGTTTAAGCAGCCTTCCTGACACCATTTATGTGTTCACAGAGGCCTTGGATGTCGTCATGTGAGGCTCCCTCGGTAGCTGGGGCTGTGTTAACAGTCCTGGGGGCCCACAGGTCACAGGCCCTCCCTCCCCGCCTCACCCCTTCTTGCCTTGTGGTGGACCTGGTGTGGAGCGTTTCTTTTGCACCAAGCGCTGTGTTGGGGCAATTCGGGGCACCATCCATGCGAACAGAAATGCACCTCTTCGGGGTGCTCATGGGTGTCCTAGCAAACTGAACGCGGAGTTCCTCATGTCTCCACCACCCAGTGCAAACTGAACACGGAGTTCCTCATGTCTCCACCACC
>NW_023270807.1:11108174-11214632 GCF_011800145.1 Mirounga leonina
ACCACCCAGTGCAAACTGAACACGGAGTTCCTCATGTCTCCACCACCTAGTGCTACAAGGTGTCCACATCACCGTTTGCCACACCTGCAACTCACCTTTAAATAGTCCAAGACTCTCATTCGTGTTAGATACTCCCTGGGAATATGTCTGCTTTTGGTTTCTTGCTTTTTGGCCTTTCTAGCTGGGTGTCACGAACACAGTCAAACCTTCATTCTGATGGATGTCCATTGACCTCCTGTGGGTTTTCACAGGACATTGAGCAAAACATACCTCCCTCCCACGGCCCATGTGAGGCCCAGTGAGTTTGTAAGTAAAGGGCTTGCTGGGAGACAGGTAAGTGCTTTAGTTCACAGTAACTATTATTCTAGAGGCCAATGATTAGGTGAGGATAGATTCAAAGCAAGCGATTTCTGTAGAGCAGTTTGCCCCTCCAGGAAGTGGCTCTTAAACTGTCCCAGCGCTTTGGATTCTTGGATGCGAGTGAAATAGTTTCTCTTCCTCTCCCTCATTTCCAGTTGAGTGGCTTGCACCTGTCTGGGGGTGCCTTCTCTCCCCACCCCCCAGCCTTCTTTTTCTTTCTCTCTCCCTTCCTCTTTCCTTGTTTCTCTCTCTTAAAGTTCATTGGGAGTTTTTCATTATTGAGGGACTGCACTCTCATTACAGAAAAATTGGAAAAAAGCAAGAAACACCACAAATGTAGAAAGAAAGAACATGTTCCGGGACTCAGAGAAAACCACGTTTTGGTCTATTCCTACTTTCTCTCTCTCTCTCTCTCTCTTTTTTTATAGTTTTGAGTTCCGTTTGCTTGTTTTACATGTGGAAGTCATACTGTAGATAGAATTTTGCGCCTTGCTTATTTTTAGCTGTAATTATAACATAAGCATTTCCCGATGTTAATTTAAAATTCATCGAAAACGTCATCTACACGGGCGGCTGTAATACGGTTGTATGGGATGCTCCTTATTGGGTTGATATTCCCTTCTTTCCAATTTATTGTTCCTAATACACTGTGGCTGGGAAACCACCCACCAAGCCTGTTAGAACTGTGAGGAAAGTAGAAGTTACTTGGTCTTGTGATCTTATGGGAAGGCCTGAGGGGCTTTCCTCAGGAGCCTTTGGGTTTGAATTTTGTAACATATTCTTTAGTCTCTCAAAGACCTCCTTTACTTACATTTTCAGTTCTTGGTTGAGGCCCCAATGGTTGAGATTGTCAAATAATTGACCTTTCTATTTTTATTTTTTATTTTATTATTATTATTATTATTTTTTGAGAGAGAGAGAGGGAGAGTGCATGTGTGTGGGTGGGAGAGGCAGAAGGAGAGGGAGAGAGAGAGAATCTTAAGCAGGCTCTTTGCTGAGCCTGGAGCCTGATGCTGGGCTTGATCCCAGGACCCTGAGATCATGACCTGAGTCAAAATCAAGAGTTGGACGCTTAACTGAGCCACCTAGGCTCAGTTTTTATAAATGAAGTACTAATGTACTAGTAAAAATGATAAAATCTACTCTTCTCCCACTGGAGACAATTTCATATTAAAGAGGTAGAATAATGTAATTGTTAGGAGCTGCCTGTGTCCAAACTCAGCCCTCCCCCATCCTGGCTAGGTGACATCAGGCAGCCTCTCTGTGCTTCAGTCTCCCACATAATGGGATGATGATGGTCCCCACCTCACGGGGTTGTTGCGAACAGTAAATGAATGAATCCACATAAGGGGCTTAAGACAGTGGCTGGCATTTTGTAAGCTCTAGTGAGTGTTTGCTGTTGTGGTCTACGTATGTACAGAGCATTTAAAAATTTCTCAAACATTTTGACTACTCTTTAGGCTTTTATTTTTTTTTTTAGAATTTTTATTTATCTATATGACAGAGAGATAGAGAAAGCCAGAGAGCCCAAGCAGGGGGAATGGCAGAGGGAGAGGGATAAGCAGGCTCCCCGGGGAGCAGGGAGCCCAATGGGGGACTCGATCCCAGGACCCCGAGATCATGACCTGAGCCGAAGGCAGATGCTTAACCGACTGAGCCACCCAGGCGCCCTAGGCTTTTTTTTTTTTTTCAACTGAAGCACAACGTAAAATGTTAGATTAGTTTCGGGAGTACAACATACTGATTTTACAATTCTACATGTTACTCAGTGTTCATCACGATGTAGTTACCACCTGCCACCATACAATCTTACCAAAGTATTACTGACTATATTCCCTATGCTGCACTTCCCATCTTTGTGATTAATTTTATAACCAGAAGTTTGTGCATTTTAATCCCTTTCTCTTATTTCATCCATCCCCCCTCCCCCACCTCCCCTCTGGCGACCACCAGTTTGCTCTACGTATGTAAGAGTCTGTTTTTGTTTGTTTGTTTGTGATGAATGGATAAAGAAGATGTGATACACATACACTATGGAATATTACACAGCCATACAAAAGAGTGAGCTCTTGCCATTTGCCATAACATGGATGGACCTAAAGGATATTATGCTAAGTGAAATGAGTTAGACAAAGACAAATAGCATATGATTTCACTTAAGCGGGGAGACTTTTTGTTTTTTAAAGAGGCTCAGGGGTGGAAAGAGGAGGCAGATGGGAGGGCAAGGCCTAGAAAGAGGAAGAGCAAGGAGGAGGAGACCCAGGGTGCAGGGGCGGGGGGGAGAGGCTGACACCTGGGTGCCTCTGCCCCTAAGGCTGGGGAGTGGGCCCTGGTCTCAGGGCCCCCAAGGCATTGCCCAAACTGGGCCAGGAAGTGTGAGGGGCCCAGCAAGGGAGGGGACAGGAGCTGAAAATTAGAACCTAAAGGAGGAAAGGGACTGGGGTCTGCCCTCCCCAGGGTCACAGTCTCGGAGGGAGGGCAGTGCAGAGTCTGCAGATAGAGCCTGGAGTCTGGGGGGAGGGGAGAGAGTCTAACTATAGAATCTGCAGTTTTCCTTACAAGGGCTACGACACAGTTGCATTCTGGTAACGGAAGTGAAATTAAAAATATGAGCAGGAAATAAAATTAATTTAAAAATATCTGAAAACATGTATTCTGTGGCTCGTCCAACTGGCTGAGCTTGGCTGGCTTGTTTTCCCTCAGACTGACTGATTAATAGGACAGAAATGAGGAGGTGTGAATTTATTTTGGACCCAGGTGGGGAGTCAGGGGGGTTGGCATCAACCCACTTAGGCTAAATCTGTGTTTTAAAGTCCAGGAGAGGTGCCCACATACTGGATATCCTGGGGGGTGGAGGAGTTGGACGAGAAGCATTTCAGACTGAGCTCCTTCTCAGCAAGCTTCTAGAAGCAGTTTGCTTTCTTCCATCTTTTGAAAATATAGCTGCGCAGGCCCGGAGGCAGCCCTGTGACTAGTGGACTCGGGGGCCTGTCCCTGGCCAGGCTGAGGACATGGAGCTGTCCTAGGAGAGGAGAGAGCAGTGCAGACATCCAGCAAAATGCTCTCTGGGAGGAGGTGGGAGGACAGGTCAGCATTCAGGGACATAAAATAAAATCCCGCTGGGCTGTTTTCCTCGCGGAGCATGGAGAATCATTTAACAGCATGAAACGTGGTTGAGAAGCAATAAATAATCTTCAAATGAGGAAAGGCCACCGTCTGGGAGGTAGAGAGAAGGAGAGAAGCTGATTTCGCTGCAGCCCAAGACACGCATAATTAAAAACAAAGACATCTTTAAGACAGATCTAAGTCGGCCTCCCTGGCCGGCTCCTTCACCCTACAAATCCCCCATGTCCACCCCCACCATCTCCTTTTCCCGGAAAAGCCTGGGAACACCCTCAGAAAAAAAAAAAATCATCCTAACGAGAGAAGACATATTCTTGAAGACATTTTGATTTCTAGTTTACAGCTTTATAAGCATTTCGGTAGAAAGATGTCCCACACTCAGGCACTAAGTCAAGGGCACATCGTTGCAATGCTGGCCTGCTCTTCTGTGTGATTATTTTTACAACATTTGCAATTAAATGCAGATTTTCTGCGGCCTGAATCTGACTGGCCAAGGGGCTCGGTCCTTCTGGATCTCTCGGCACACACGCTCAGGCACACAGAGCTGCATGAGGGCCCACGCACAAGCAGGACTGCGGCCCACCCACCGCACACAGACAGAAACCGCCCAACACACGCTTGCCCATGCAAAAGCTGCCTTTCCCCAAACCTTCTTCATTAGAAACAGATCTGCCCTCTTGCTGTTGCTTCATCTTGATAATTAAAATTTTTCTCAATAAGTATAGGGATAATGACCCTTTAAAAAAAAAGATTATTTATTTATTTGAGAGAGAGAGAGCAGGGGCAGGGGGTGTGGGCAGAGGGAGAGAGAGAGAGAGAGAGAGAATCCCAAACTCCCTGCTGGGCACAGAGGCTGGGGCTCAATCTCATGGCCGAGATCATGACTGGAGCTGAAACCAAGAGATGCTTAACTGACTGAGCGCCCCAGGTGCCCCAACTTTTTTTTTCAGTACTCCAGAAATCTAGAAAATAGTATGATTATATAAGCTCATATATTTTGATCTTGAGAGAAAATGGTTGTTGTGTGTGTGTGTGTGTATGTGCGTATGTCTGTCTTGGGAGGGTGGGGGTCCAGGGAAGAAGAGGGTGGGAAGAGCTCTGCAGAGACAAGGAGAAACATGGTGGGTCTGACAGAAGGCGTGAGGAAGTACTGGTTACCGCTCTTGAAGGAGCAATGACACAAGGGAAATGTGAAAATCTGGCATGGCTTGCGAACTGACCACTTCGTGGACTTCCTGAAAGTTCCACCTTGCCCTTTCTCCTGGGATGGCCAATGCTGCCCAGCATTGATTGGGAAAAACGTGCAAGAAGAGAAAAGATTGATGTTTAGTCCTGCAACTACCAGCCCCTGCCCAAGCCTGTGGAGTGTGGCCTCCAACAAAGGGAGTGGTTTTATGCTTCCCCGAGTCAGTTTAAGAGGCAGTAAAGGAGTTCAGAGCCCACCTCACTAAACAGCCGAGTGAGGTAGGGAACAACCAGGCCTTGAGTGGCAAGAAGACCTAGACTTAAATCCCACTGGCCACTTTAGGAGCAGTGTGACCCTGGGACCATTCCTTGACCCCTCTCAGCCTCAGTTTCCACATCTATACATGGGGGCCAATGATTTCCATGATGCGCAATTCTTGTGAGGCTGTGAGATCGTGTGAGAGCAGTGGCTGGCCTGAAGTAGGTGCTCAAGGCTGAGAGGCCCACGCTGCCCTCCCCTACCAAGTCCTCCAGGCTGCTGTTGTAATGGACTTGGTGGAAGGAAGGCTGTACCCCCTTTTAGGAAGCTGCCCCACCCTCCTACACCCTGGCTGCCTCCCTTGCCTTCCCCTCAGCACTTGGAGCTGGAGCCTGTTACTCAGGTCCTGGAAGGATCTGGAGAAGGTTTTCAGGAAGCAGAAGAGGGAAGAGCATTAGCTCCATCCAGGCGGGGCATTGAGACAGGAGGAGGCGGGCCTGGCACGGGAGACAAACTCCTGCCTGTCTCCAAAACAGCTGGCCCAGATGTCTTCACATTCTTTTGGAAAGCTTTGTCTGGTTTAGTCTGAGACTATCTTTGACCGCCCTGAGCAGCCCCCATGGGAACAGTTCTGATGTTGTCCCTTACCAGTTGGCTTTTTTTTTTTTAAAGACTTATTTATTTATTTTGAGAGAGAAAGAGAGAGAGAGAGAGCACAGGGGGCAGAGAGAATCTCAAGCAGACTTCGCACTGAGTATGGAGCCTGATGTGGGGCTCGATCCCACGACCCTGAGATCATGACCTGAGCTGAAACCAAGAGTCGGATGCTTAGCCAACTGCGCCACCCAGGTGCCCCACCAGTTGGCATTTTTAGATGGGGTCATTGTTTGTTGCTGGGGTGTCTTTGCTCCTTGCCTGAGTTCTCCTGGAGCCCCTGGAGCATCCACACCCATACACGGTTGTGCCAGCCCTGTGAGAAGGAAGCCAGCGGTAAGAGTCACCACCCAGGAACGAGGGAGGACAGTCACACACAGGTATTCAGGGGAGGTCTGTGGGGATTGATGTCATTGATGCAGAAGCAGAAAACTGGACTTCCAGACATTGAAATTTTAGTCTACTGTCAATTTTTTAAAAATCCATCTTTTTCGACAGGAAGATAATTGAATATAAAACATCTTTCCCACCCTTCACCCAGACTTCTCTGAAGTTGGGCTTTTGACATTGATTTTCCCAGCTCAGTATCAAGTATAGCATCACTGAAGATCACCAAACTGCTGTTTAGACATTTTAAAGATGCAATTTGAGTTCCAGGCGGGGGAAAGGGGTGGATGAAAGAGATTATGTGATAATGATATGGCTGTGGAAGTCTGTCAAATAAAGTGCATTTTCTCTGGTGGGCAGGCTATTTCTGGAGCTGTGCAAAAGTTGCTACACTGAGGGATGTGTTTATCCTAATGGGAAGCAGGACTGAGCTAGGCCACAGCTCCCTGCACAGTTTTTAGAGTCTTAAGATACCACAAAGACATTTGCGGTGTCCAGAAGATGCATTTAGTCTGCTCTGGCCCTTTCAACGTGTGCTGACTTGGCTCTGACAGGGACCAGAGGAAGGCAAGGAGAAGTCTAACAGCTAAAGTGGGGGAAAGTGTGTCTGTCCAGACATGCCCATGAGGATGCTTTTGGATATAAAGGAGAGAAAAGGCAATGCAAACTGACTAAAACAATAAGGAGTTTACTATATGAGCTAACAAGTAGCCCAGAGTCAGGGGATTCAGGTAGGGTATGATCAGGGCAATAGCTGTTTTCCTGTAATCCTTCCTGCTCTGCCCTCTTCTAATTCTTTTCCTTAGGCTGACTTCCTTGTGGCTAAAAGATGGCTGTCAGTAGCAGCTCTGGCACTTGCTTCTTTGGTCATATCCAGGGAGAAAGAGAGGGAACCTTTCCCCCTTCTGTCTGAACTGGTCAATTTAAGCCACCACCTGGATTAATAGGACCCACGAGGCTGACATCCTGGGCTGGTTGGCCTAACCCAGATTTCTGAACTCAACACAAAGAGATTTGAGTCACCCTAACTCCTGCTATCAGGTTCCCCTGAGACACAGGTATTGCTGAGTGGGGGGCAGACTTTGCAAGGAAGGCAGGGGGAGAATGAGAATGAGTTAGAAATGAAGGCAGTTCAGCAACCAACAGTGTTCGTGGCCAAAAATGCAGGAGCCCTGTTTTGGCAGAGCTCTACTGTGGGCTGAGAGACTGTCAGCCTGGCTTTTCTGCTTCACAGAGCCTTTGGGGATCAAGAAAGATAATGGGAAGGTAAAACCATGAAATAGATATAAAGAGTATATCTATAGTGTAAAGTATAAAACATATGTATATAAGTGCTATTCCTACTGGAGCCACAGATCGCTACTTCACAGATGAAGAAACTTCTAGCTCAGTTTTCTCTCCTATAAAATGGACACAGTAATACTGCCTTATCATCCTTTGCAAAGGGTCCAGAAGTTTCAAGTATTAATTCCAGTGTTCTTAGAGACCTGCTTGGTGGCCCAGATTGGGGCATGATTTCCCCCATAATGGGATGGTGACAACCCAGCCCCTGGTACCTCCCCTGTTACCCCATCCCACCCCAGCCCTGGCTGGTCTTGGCAACATTCCATCTGGAAAGCATAAAAAATGAACTTCCACAGAGTTGTCAATCACTGTCCTGCTTACCCAGTTGGGGGCTGGCCCTCCTGGATAGAAAGCATGATGGCATTGGATCGCAAGTGGGAGCCCACCTCTTTCTAGGAACCCAGGCATGGCTGGCCAGAGCCAGTCCCAGGGATTAAGCCTGGCTGTGAGCCTGTCGGTGTGGACAGGGACAGGGATGGAACCTGCTGGCTGGGTCCCCCTCCACACAGCCGCACTGGCGACAGGGAACGAAGAGGGGTATTCCAGGGTGGGAGTGAGGAGTGGGGTCTGCTGTGGGGCCCCTGAAGACACAGGTGGTCTTCCATGCCCAGAGTAGGACACTCCGCCACTGTTGTCGTAGGCGGTTCAAGTCTCACCCAGAGCTGAAGTCATGGATGGGAAGGCTGTGGCTTCTACTCTTGGGGCACCCACTGGGAAGTAGGATTTGATCCTCTCCGCCGGCCCAGCCTTGATTTTCATGGAAAAGAAGCCAGCATTTCTCTTCCCCCAGATGCCAGATCAGGATGCTCCTCTGCGCCCCTCCCTCTTCCTCCAGGTCTTATCTTCTCACTTGGGGACAGACACTGAACCATGTATCACACGCATGCGCAGACACGCACAGACATGCACACATGTGCACACACAGACACGCAAGACACGCACGCATGCGCACACAGACATGCATGCATGAAGGCACGCACTCCTTCTAGGTCCTCTACGGTCTTGTCTGTTCTGTCCCTTTGGCCACCACACATCAAGAGATTGTATTCCATCTTTGGGCATGGAGGGCAATCACAGGAAAGACCTCTTCCTCCCTTACCGAGAGACACTGCCTGTGGGAACATCTCAAAGGAAGAGCAGCGGGCCATGACTGCCCCGGACCCATGTGGGGTGCAGTCTCAGCAACCCTCAGGAGGTGCTTTGAGGGGAGAAGCCGCTCCTGTAGATTTCCGGGTTTCCCACAGTGGCTTGCACAAACAGTGACTGCTTCAGTGGCATCACAGGGGCTTGTGATCCAGGACACTCTGAGGTTTTACAGAGGGGGGTCTCGGGCCTCAGAGAGGAGCTTCCTCCAGCCACACTGCTGGTCCCCAGTGGAGCCTGGTCCAGGGCCCGCACTCTGCAGGACGTGTTGGGCAGCTGAAGCCCGAAGGAGGGACTGCATTTCCAGAAACATGTGTAAGCTCCCCTGGGAGCTTGTAAGTTGAGAAAAGCCTGGAGAAGTCAGGGAGGCCTCCAAGGCCCACCTCTGCTCACCACAAGATGGCAACAGAGCTTTATGCCAGCCCCAGTGTTGGGGTGGTGTCCAGCATTCTCTGAGGACTGGACCTCTCGTCTCTAACCCCAATGGTCTGAGTATTCCTTTGATATCTTCAGGTCAGGCTGAGAGTTCATTTAATGTGAGTCTTCCTGTTTTATGGCCTTGAACTCCATTCTGGCCAGCATCCTTTGATGCGTTCTGATCCCCTGTCCCTTTCAGCTCTTCTATAAGCTCTGTGGTGGTGTGGCTGGCAGGACACAATTCTACTCACAGGACTCTAAGAAGACTAGTGGGAAGAGTAGTCAAAGACTGAAAACCCATTAGACAATAGGCAAATATGCGTAATTTAGTGCCATATGTGGGGCTGAATTTACATTTTTCGTTCTAGGAGAGGAGTTTCAAGTGGCTCTTCCATCTGGAAGCCATAATGTTTGAATCATGCACCCTCTTTCCAGTAGTGCCCCCAGGCTCCCTTTTGCCTCTGCGCTCCTTAGTGCTCCTTCCCACTGGGCTGTGTCTGGCTGCAGTGGGCCCACTGCGGGGGTGGCTCTGGGAGGAGGTTGGGAGGCTGGTGTGGGAGAGTGGGGAGCTCACAACACCCCACCCAGGATCCTGATCATACTCCCTTCACTACCAGGGGACTCTCATGAGGTGGCCAACCGAGATGTCTGTGGAGGAGCTCATTCCTGGCATGCCAGTCAAATAGTGGTTATTCACACCCCAACTCGGCCCTGGAAGGCTGGGTTGCCTAGGGAGGAAAGAACAAAACAGGCCAAGAAGTTGTGCCCTTCCGCTCTGCCCTGGATAAAGGTGTATGGAGTGAATGCTAGGAGGGCAGGAATGTGTCGACTGCATGCATGAATGGGGTGAATTAATGAATGGGGTGAATAAATGAGTGAATGGCAAAATGGAAGTCAAGGTGAGAAGAGACAAACTCTTCATCACAGGCCTCTGGCAGCCTGACTGTGTGTTGCCAGTGTTCCTGAGCCTCACAGATGGCCTAACGGTCCCCAGAAAGCTGTTTGTGGATCCCTAAGGAGTCAGTCCTTCAACAAAAGGAAATAGCTATGAAACAGCAAACTTATTCTCTGTTTTGTGCTGCCTCTGCTCAGTTGGGGATCCTGGCGAAAGCTTGGTTTACTGATGTAAAAATGAGCATAGTTAGAGACCCTCTGCTTGCTGCCTGAAAGATAGCCTTGGGGGCAACTCTGTGGTCAAGGGCAAACATCAGACGTATTTTTTATTAAGTACAAAAACAATACATTTGTGTATATATCTTTGATCCTCATTATTCACCAATTCCATATTTGTTTTTTTTAATGAATGAATGAATGATTTATTTTTGAAAGAGAGTGTGCGAGGATGAGCAGCTGGGGGGGAGGGGGAGGGGAGGAGCAGAGGGAGAGGGAGAAGCACTGAGCAGGGAGCCCGATGCGGGGCTCGATCTTAGATGACCTGAGCCGAAGGCAGACGCCCAACTGACTGAGCCGCCCAGGCACCCCACAATTGCATATTTGTGAATTTGCCTACTCACGAACATTTATTTGTAACCCACAAATCAATGCACCTGGTGCTTTCACAGCCATTTGTGGACATGGGCAGAGTGACAAATTGGGGATCACCCAATGGGCACATTCGTTATTGAGGTCAACCAAGGTGATGCTTGTTTCAGCTCTCAGACTATAAACAAATATCCTTGTCCCGATCTATTTAGCACCATGTGTTTTGCTTTTTTTTTTTTTTTGTAGGTGATTTTGCTGTTTAAAATGTCCCCCAGGTGTAGTGCTGAAAAACCGTGTAGTGTTCCTAAGCCAAAAGGAGGCTGCTCTATGCCTTGCAGAGAAAGTACATGTGTTAGATGAGCTTCATTCGGGTACGAGTTGTAGGGCTGTTGGCTGTGAGGCCAATGTTACAAATCAACGATACATATTAAATGAGATGTCTTTAAACAGAAACAGGCTAGGTATTGCTGGCTTGATGAAAATGTGACCAAAGGCTCACAGGAAACTAACCTTGTATTTCCCCCTAAAAGCGATGGTACAGTGTTCACTAATTCAGTGTTTGTGGTGACTTTATAGAACATAACTGCTGCAAATAACAACAATGTACCTTATATGGATATATACATGTTCTCGGTATAAAAATTAAATACAGGATAAGTAATAAAACATATAATCTCTCTTTATCCATCCCCCCTTCTCTAGTCCTGCTCTTCTTGCCCAGGGTCAGCAAACTTTGTCTGTCAAAGGCCAGATAATAGTTTTGGCTCTGTGAACCATATGGTCTCTGTGACCATTGTATCAGGAAATAAGCCGTGGGCAATATGTAAATGAGTGGGCATGGCTGTGTGCCCATAAAACTTTATTTATAAACACTGAAATTTGAATTTCCTATAATTTTCATGCATCCCAAAATATTACTCTTCTTTTGTTTTTATTTCAACCATTTAAAAATGTAAAAACCGGGCGCCTGGGTGGCTCAGTTGTTAAGCGTCTGCCTTCAGCTCAGGTCATGATCCCAGGGTCCTGGGATCGAGTCCCACATCGGGCTCCCTGCTCGGCAGGAAGCCTGCTTCTCCCTCTCCCACTCCCCCTGCTTGTGTTCCTGCTCTCGCTGTCTCTCTCTGTCAAATAAATAAAATCTTTAAAAAAAATAAATAAAAATGTAAAAACCATTCTTAGCTTGGGGGCATGACAAACATAGGCAGGAGGTTGTTTTTGGCTTATGGGATTCAGTTTGCCAAAGCCTGACATAGATTATATGTTGGAGATCTATTCCTGTTAATACATGTAGATCTACCTCATTGTTTTAATGGCTGCTCAATATTCTATTGTGTGAATTTACCTCAACTTATAAAACTGTTTCTTTATTGGTGGACTTATAGATTATTTCCAATATAATAATATTATATATATATCACAGAATATCCTTGTACATACATCTTGAGGCATGTGCATGAGTATTTCTAGGGCGTAGAATTCTATAATTGGAATTGCTGGGTGAAAGGGCTCAAGGCTATGCGCACTTTTTCTGAGGCAGGCTGGGCCTTTTTTCTCAGTCTGCTTTCTGTCCATAGAGCTGGGCTGCCTTGTGAGAAGAAAGTGGTCCTTGCTCTGTCCCAGGTACTCCTAAGTACCACTCCAAGAAGTCCCTTTCACATACAGCTCCATGGTTCCCTCATCACAGAGCCAGGCCTTCTAGAAGAGCGGTCATAGCGTCTAATCCTGTGGAGATGAGTAAGAAGCCTGGAAATGGGCCTGCTTTGCTAAAGTAGGATCTGAGGAGTCCTTGGTGGAAGAAGCCATGGGGCCCGCTCTCAGGGTTGAGCAGCCCAGAGGAGCCTGCGTCCAGGGCCGCACCAACCGTCAGCCTCCCAGGGGGGTGGGTGGGTGTTTACTGCAGGGCAGTGGAAGGCAGAGGAGGACTGCGCTGTGGTCAGGGAGAGAAGGATAGACCTGCATCAGGAATTCTTGCCCAGCCTGGGTTGCTCAGTCGTTAAGTGTCTGCCTTCGGCTCAGGTCATGGTCCTGGGGTCCTGGGATCGAGCCCCACATCGGGCTCCCTGCTCCGCGGGAAGCCTGCTTCTCCCTCTCCCACTCCCCCTGCTTGTGTTCCCTCTCTCGCTGTGTCTCTCTCTGTCAAATAAATAAAATCTTAAAAAAAAAAAGGGAATTCTTGCCCAGGTTCAAGGGTAAGGTGAGGCCCTAAGTGGCAAGACAGCTCAGCCAGCAAAGCCAAGGAGATGGGAAGTAAACTAGGAAGTCAGGACCGAGGCTGGGAACCAAGGCAGGATGGTGTAAGCCATGCCCAACAAGGTTGCAGATGAACACAAGCCAGAGGGCCGACACTCACGAATGGGCCATGAGAGAAAGCACACCGAATATAGGGGCATCCCCTTGAGGACGTCACCTGTGTAATGGCAAGGAAATACGGCAATAACCATGTAGGACACCAGAGCAAGAGATCTCTTTTCACTTGTGTATGGGCTGAAGGGAACAAAGCACCAGAGTTGGAGAACATAAACATCCAGGAGAGAGATCATCGATAACACTGACTCATCCAACAAACACATGAAGGTACCAGGAGCCAAAGAGTGCTCTGGGCTCTGGGAACGTAGGAATGAATATGATGTATCCCCAGTGTCTGGGCTTCTCATGGAGTGGGGGCAGGCGGACACGGGAATCAGAGGCTCCACAGAAGAGTGTAGGGGCAGGGGAAGCAGACAAGGGCAGGGCCAGTTCTCTGGGAGGAAGTGGGACAGATGTGTGGAGAAAGGTTTGTTGTTCTTTGTTTGTTTTTTTTTTTTTTTAAATAGGCTATTTTCTAGACCAGTTTAGTTCACAGCAAAATTGAGGGGAAGATACAGAGGTTTTCCATAGATCACTGGCCCTACGCATGCACAGCCTCTTCTATCTTCCTGCACAGAAGGACATAGTGGTTACAATGGATGGAACTACACTGATATATCAGTATGGCCCGAAGTCCAGAGTTCACTTGAGGGCTCATTCTCGGTGTGGTATATTCTATGGGTTTTGACAAATGTATAATGACACATTTCCGCCATTATAGTTCGCCATACATAATAGCTTCAGTGCCCTGAAAATCCTCTGTGCTCCATCTATTCATCCCTCTCCTCCCTCCAACCCCTGACAACCACTGATCTTTTTACTGGCTCCACAGTTTTGACTTTGCCAGAATGTCATAACAGTTGGAATCCTATAGTCTGTAACATTTTCCAGATTGGTTCCTTTCACTTGGTAACATGCAGTTAAGTTTCCTCCCTATCTTTTCATGGCTTGACAGCTCATTTTTATTTTATTTATTTTATTTTGTTTTTTTTTTAAAGATTATTTATGTATTTATTTGAGAGAGAGAGAGAGAGAATGAGAGAGCACAAGCAGGCAGAGGGAGAAGCAGACTCCCCACTGAGCAAGGATCCCAATGCGGGATTCACATGCTGGCTTTGGGACCCTCTGTCAGGGCTCTAGGGATGACTGAGCAGACCTGTTTTTTTTTTTAAAGATTTTATTTATTTAAAAGAGAGAGAGAGCACGAGTGAGGTTGAGGGGCAGAAGGAGAAGGAGAAGCAGACTCCCTGCTGAGCAGGGAGCCCAAAGACACGGGGCTTGATCCCAGGACCCCAGGATCATGAACTGAGCCAAAAGCAGATGCTTAACCCACTGAGCCACCCAGGCGCCCCTTGATAGTTCATTTTTAAAGTACTGAGTAATATTCCACTGTCTGGATGTATCACTATTTTTTTTTTTTAAAGATTTTATTTACTTATTTGACAGAGAGAGAGATAGTGAGAGCAGGAACACAAGCAGGGGGAGTGGGAGAGGGAGAAGCAGGCTCCCCAGTGAGCAGGGAGCCCGATGCGGGACTCGATCCCAGGACCCTGGGATCATGACCTGAGCCGAAGGCAGATGCTTAACGACTGAGCCACCCAGGCGCCCTGGATGTATCACTATTTATTTATTCATTCACCTATTGGAGGACATCTTGGTTGCTTCCAAGTTCTGGCAGTTATGAATAAAGCTGCTATAAACAGCTTTTTTTGCGTGGTTTTTGTGTGGACATAAGTGTTCAAATCCTTTGGATAGAGAAAGGTTTTATTGCTTTGAAAGGTCAGATTTGCTTTGAAAAATATTTGTATCTTTTTTGTTGTAAGAATATTTTTAGATTCAGAGAAAAATTGCCAAGATAGTGGAGTGAATTCAGTATACCCTTCACCCAGCTTCCCCCGTTGTGAACATCTTACATACATATGGTAACATTTGTCGACACTGTGAGATTAACATTGATACATTACTCTTCACTGGATTTCAGAGTCTTTGGATTTCTGCAGGTTTTCTACTCATGTCCTTTCTGTGTCTCAGGTTCTATCTGGGATCCCACATTTAGCAGGTTTGTGTTTAGAAAGCTAGACTGTGGCTGTGGTATGCAGAGTGGACTGGAGAGGTGGGGTCTAGAGACCAGGGGATCTGAGAGAGGCTGGTGGGAGGTGATGAGGTCAGGAATTCCAGCTGTGGCAGGTGGAGGGGGTGGCTAAGGCCCTTGAAGGCTAAGGGGGTAGACTCAGTGGGACTCAGGATTCACACTTGCTGATGACCCCCTCTAAGAGAGTGAAGTGGAATGGTACTAGGTATTGCTTGCTCCTACATTTTGTCCAGCCACCTATGCAGCAGATAATCACTGAGCACCTACCAGGCCCTGGTCAAGGATGTCCTCTGGATGCATGGCTGTGGGTTCCACCTGCCACCCTCATACATCTCTGGCTCCAGCCTGGCTTTCCCATTTCACAGTGCCCCCCGACTTCCGTCGTCTGTAAGTGTGCTAAATCTGAACACGTCTTAAATGAAGTCCAACTGAAAGAATTTTCACAGCCTGTCCTTACTGCTGCCAAGAATATATATTACCAATTTTTCAGTGGAAGCTCAAACGTCCCTTTGTAATAACCTGGCCTCTGAGCACTAAGTTTGAGGGGTCACCACAAGTTGGGACTATGCCTCAGGAAACAGTGCTGCCCAGTGAGAGGTGTGTGTGTGTTGGGGCGGGGGAAGTGATGGGGTTTGAGACCCAGGGGATCTGGGTACCTACTCCCTTGGGTCGCAGCCCAGGGTTAAGAAAAATCTGGAGAAATCCTGGTTGGCATGTTTCTAGCCCAGATGGAAGAGAAATAGGACAAACTGCAAAAGGTGCCAAAACCAACACACGAGAAGCCCCTGCTGCCAGCAAATTCGAGGTATGTTGGCACGCGCAGCAGAAGAGAAATGTATTCACCCTGTTGGAAAGGGGAAGACAAGAAGACGGACGGCTGTTGAGAGAAAGCAGGTGCTCCTTGCCAACTGCGAAACGTCAGCTCGGGGAAGAACCACGGCTTCCAAACAACTGAGCAGGACTGGAGCAAGCCAGGGGGAAGGGGCGCAGACAGCCAGGCGACAGGCATCTGGAGAGGCAGTACTCACGGCTCGTCAGCCTGGCTCCCCCGAGCAGTGCCCTGGACCAGTCAGCTGGCTTTTCTGCACCAGCGGGGACGCGTCCTGTGCCCACATTCTTTCTGGCCTCGGTAACCTCC
Source organism: Mirounga leonina (assembly GCF_011800145.1). Taxonomy (NCBI): domain Eukaryota; kingdom Metazoa; phylum Chordata; class Mammalia; order Carnivora; family Phocidae; genus Mirounga; species Mirounga leonina. The sequence goes on from NW_023270807.1 coordinate 11,124,105, forward strand.
CTTAACTGCTCCCTCCTCCATCTTCTGCTGATTCACACTCTTCCCATCTTTGGGGGGGCAATTGTCACCTCGGGGCACATCTCCGCACATCCTCCCTATATACAGGGTAACTCCCAAATTAAAAATTCTGCATCATGAAGCGAGAAGCTAGGAAACTCGCATCTCTAGCTCCTGTGCCCTGTTCTGTATGTGAGGTGTCCACATGAGACTTGGTTGGAGGCAGCACCCCCATCAGAGGAACAGCAAGGGAGTAACAGAGACTTGGTTCCTGAGGTTATAGAAGAGATTGAGCTTCTGGTTTCCAGTGCAGAGGGTCCTATGTGCCAAGTGGCTGTGGGGTCTTCTCTAAGAAACTCCTTTGTGTGGTTAGGCCCTTTATGGCTAATGGCGTCAGAGTGTGGCTGTCCTGGACATTTGTGTACTCTAATAGTCTTGACTAAACTCCCTCCCTCCCCCCTTAAGTGAACAAGAATGGGTTCTATTGTTTGCAACTAAGAATTGCAACTGGGTGATGGGCATTAAGGAGGGCACATGATGTGAAGAGCACTGAGCACTGGGTGTTATATGCAACGAATGAATCATTGAACACTAATATGTTGGCTAATTGAATTTAAATTAAAAAAAAAGAATTGCGACTGTCACACTGTCTTAGTCATCTGGGGCTGCTCTAACAGGATACCATCGGCTGGGTGCCTTAACCAAACGGCCCTTAGTTCTCAGTTCTGGAGGCTGTGAAGTCCAAGAGCAGGGTGCTGGCACGTCCAGTCTTGGGAAGCACCCTCTTCCTGGTTTGCAGATGGCCATCTTCTTCATATATCCTCCCATGTTGGACAGAGAGATCATCTCTTTTCTTACCAGGGCACCAGTCCCATTCATGATGGTTTATCTTCATGGCATAATCAGAGCCCCCAGCTCCTAACACCATCACACCGGGGATTAGGCTTTAACACAAGACTTTGGGTGGGGTGGACGCAAGCATTCAATCCATAGCACTGTCCTGCAAGAGCAGCTGAAGAAATGACTTCTCTACCATCCTCTCTGGGCCCTTAGATTCTGTAGATGTGCCTGTCTTTAAGTGCACCACCCTTTTAACATTGAATTGCCTGTTGTCCTCTAGCTTTTGCAGTGGTGGGGTCTGCTTTCTCACTGGGTCGGAAACATCTGCAGGCAGTGAGCCTACCTTTTCTTCTTTTTGTCTTGCTCGCAGCATCCCACAGCTGGAAAAGGATTAGGAGCATGTTGGCCAATCCACCCATTTTCTGTGCAAGGTGGTCCTCATGTCAATGACCGGTCAGGTGACCGGCCAAGCACCGGAGGGGGCAGGTGCAGAACCACATCACTCCTGCCACGTGGGCTATTTATGTGGAAGATGCATTGTGACAGTAGGATTTAAACAGGGCCTTCTGAGGAGTTCAAAAGTCTTCACCAACCTCCAGCTTGTATAATTTATACTCTTGGGAAGTCCACAGATAGGAGAAAGGCTATTCTATTTACAGGAGGTAAAACCGAGGTCCCAAGGAACTCAAGTCATTAGTCCAGGATCAGTATCAAAGTTAGGAGCCTCTAGCTCCTTGGATTCCAAAGTCTGTTTTCGGGAAAACCATAGCACGTGGGTTCCGGTAATGGAAACACTTCCCAAAATGCATTTGGGGCTGCTCCCTGACTGATGCTGAGTCTTCAGGGCTTCCTTGGAGAGGAGGGGCTGGAAAGTCCCTGTATTGGGTATCTATTGCTCTTAACATTTTGCCCCAAATCGTAGTGGCTTAGAATGATACCGGTCATTGATTACCTCTCACAGTTTCCGTGCGTCAGGAATTTAGGAGCGGCTCAGCTGGGCCTTTGTAGCTCAGTGCCCCTCGTGAGGCTGCGGTCATGGGATGTTTGTGACCAGGGTCCTCTTGAAGGCTCCTTCACTAACCTGTCTGGTACTGGGCTGGGAAACTGGAATGACTGGGGCCCCCAGGCATCTCTCTCTCTCTGTCTCTATGTGGTCTCTCCAGCAAGGTGGCTTCACGGTGGGTTGGGGCTCCCAAAGTGCATGTCCTAAGAGAGAGCACCAGGCTTAGCCTCAGAAGTCATGCAACATCACCTCCACCACACTTTGTGTTTCAGTGAGTTAGAAGTGGGTTGTTGAGCTGGTTGTGTTCAAAGGGAGGGGAACTAGGCATCATCTCTTTATGGGAAGAGTGTAAAGAATTTGTGCACATATTTTAAAACCACCCCAACTTACACGGCTAATGGGTTAGAAGGACCGGGATTGGAAGAAGAGATCTAGCAGCTCCTTGTCTTCTTAATGACCAGCATTCAAATATTGAGGGAGAGCCAGATTAGGGGGTCTGATCTGGGGGGCTTTCTTCAGGGTGCTACCTCATTTTTAAGCTGCTGTAAATCCTTTGGGGAAAAAGATATCCGAGAGTAGCTAAACAAACAAACAAGCAGACAGACAAACACACCCTTACTGAATCACTACTAGTAACAATTCATAATGCCCCTTATGTTTGCATAACACTTGGTCCAGATCCACATTGAATGACTTGTTGAAGGTCAGATAACAAGGCAGAACAGAAGCAGAAGCAGAAGCAGAACCCAGGTGTCCTTATTCTTGTTTTCTCTTTGCTCTGCTACATTGGCAGAACTCCCTGGATAACCTGTCTACTACTTTATGAGAATATTTTCATTTCGTCTTTCCTCAGAATAGCAGGGACGGTACCCATCACTGACTCGAGGACTGCTGTGGGAAGGCTAACATGGGGCAGCATGGCTCTGGCTGTCGCTGGGCAGGGCAAGGCTTTGCATGGTTAGCAAAGGTGCAGAAGGTGCTGGAGGTAGTCCCCGATCTCACAGACCCAGAAACTAAGACAGGCAGGCGGGTAGAATACTGCTTGAGTCCTTTGATGAGTCATGAGAAGGCTGCCATTCACATCCAGGTCTCTTAATGTAAAATCTAGTTTGTTTTTTCCCCCCCACCTTGGGTTCCTGTGTGTTTCTGAAGTGAAAAGCAAACGGGTTTTGAAAAAGTTGCTTGGGCTTAATTCCCCACTGGGGTGCTCCTTGCAGATACCCAGCTTACCAAATCAGTCAACGTGCAATTATTGAGGACTCTGTTTAGCCAGCATTGTGCTAGGTATCGATGACACTCAATGGAAAATCTCGGTGTATACCAAGTTTACGGTGGTGGTCCCTGGCATCAAAGAACTTTATGAACCAAGCCCCCACAGAACTTACCATTTAACCAAATATCGATCACCTAAATGACACAAAACGGTCTGACTTCACAGAAATCACACCTTAACCAGTACTTTCTAGGAAAAACAAATAATTAATAGTAGTGTGTTTTAGAAAAAACACACACATACGTATGACGGCAGAGAACTTAAGCACTACTGGAAAATCTGAAATGTGTGGCAGCCTTCTAATTAAAAAGATTATTTCCTGCAAACTCAGATGGAATATCCTTCCCCTGCTTCTATTTTTTTTTCCATAAAACAAGCTCTCTGCAAGCAATGTGAAATTTATTATGAGAAGGAACACGCTCACTTTCCAAACATCCCAGTCAGTCTGAGGAAACGAGGCAACGATGACTTGGAAGACACCTTCCTTCACACACACACACACACACACACACACACACACACACACACACACACGGCTGGCCATTCACTGCGTCTGAGCATAGGCCCTCAGCAGGCTTGGACAGCAGGGGGCATGTCTGGTGGATCAGAGCAATGCCGATTGAAATCGCCTATTGGGCCTCCTACTCCCATCACCAGACTAATCCAAACTCCAGCTTTGTCTATTGTACATCCTCCACGACTTTTCCCAGCCAAGGCTTAAATGACTCAAGTTCCACCATGTTCCCTGGAGGGGGGATACTGCAGCCAAATAGAACGAATTCACCATTTGGAATTTTTCCCCTTTTATTGGATCTAATTTTTCCTTCCCTTGTTTTCCTACTGTCATGTTCTTGCTGGATCCCTTTGGACCACCCACTGTGCCTGCTCTTCAAACGTGTGGACTGGAATTTCCCATCATTATTTGCTCTATGACACATTTTTGAATTGTCAGCAGTCACGGCTATGGTGCTGGGGTCCCATCCCTTAGATTCAGACACACTGTGGGTCTAGCCGCCTGGCTAACCACACTGTTGATTCTCTATTATGTACACATACAAGCATCACCTCTTTGTGCCAGGGTCCCAGCATCTCTTCGCTCAGCTTCCTGAGTCAAATTTAGCACAGTGCAGCAAGAAAATCCAGGATGTGGCAAAATAGGAAAAGTATCTTTGAGACCCAGAAAAAGGTTAGCCTGCCCCAGCTAAGGATCCCTGTCAAATAGGAATCTAAAGAAAGTGAAACTCTAACCCGCCTTCTTTTCCCCTTAGGCATTTTTATTCTTTCTTATGACATTCTTGCTGCTTGAATTTGAAATTCTGCAATTTCCGAAGTCCTTTTGCAAAGCCTTAAGTCGAAAGCAACCATGTCTAATTATAAGCAAATAGAATCCTCTGGCTGTTTAATTCAGTCATAATCTGGGAATGCCAGAAATAAGTCTGATAGGAATATTCACCAGTTATTGATAAACGCACCCACACAGAGGCCGTCTCCCTGCAGTCCACGAGGTGGCACAGAGCCCATCATACAGGCCATAAAAAGGAGGCATAGAGACTTTAATTAACTTGTGTCCATCACAGGCCTGGAATCGGAGTTCGGATGAGCTGGAGCACATACCCACTTCCAACACTGCCTCCTACTCTCCAAACGACTCTTCTTGGAATGACCGGGGAGAAGGCAGAGATGGAGGGCCTGGGAAGCGGACGCACACACACCCCCAATTTGGCACCGAGGAGCTTCTATCTGCTGTTCCTCATCACACGTGGAACATTATGCGTCAGACCCATTTGCAGCTCCCAGGGACGGCCGCTGCTTAGCCCGGGTCTGCTCGTGTGCGTGCCACTCACACGGCTGTCACGACCCTGCATCAGCGGGGTCTAAGTCATCAGGTATAGATGGTCATGGGTAATTAGGACCGTGCTTGAGGGGAAGGCCTTCAGACCCAGGAGAGCCTGTTGCACAGCATTGTCCTTTTGTGGTTTGCTTTGACTTTTGAAAGGCTCATCCGGGCTGATGTGATGCCAGTGACTCCAGCCATCGCGGAAGCTGATGCGCCAGACCCCCGGTGACCCAGAGTGTCCGTGTCAGTTACCCAGAGATACCTGCCCCCCCCCTCCCCGGGTCAGCAGTAAGATCTCCGATCCCAGCGCTGCCACCTAACTTCTTTAGCGCTCTTCTCTGTGCTTCGATTCGCTAATCCATACAGTGGGTACATACCATCTCTTCTCTCCCTTTCTCAGAAGGATATTGCCCCCAAATGCAAAACAGAACTACCCAGCTGTTCTTGTTACTTCATCCAGGAACAGGGCATGTGTTCCCATTGACCTTGACCAGGAGGACGGGCACAGCTCGGTGCTTCTCATATGCCTCATCTCTGAGCAGCCAAATTCCATCCTTTCTACGGTCACGACTCAGCTCAAATTCTGAATCCGTGGCTTGGTGTCAGTCACGAATTCTGGGACATTCTCAGCTATGATACTTCTGCCCCATTTCCTCTTTCCTCAGCTTTTGAAACTCAGATTAGATAGCTCTTGGACACTTTCACTCTATCCTGTACGGCTTTTAATCTCTTTTATATTTTCTACCTTTTTATCTCTCTGGGCTACATCCTGGATAATTTCTCCAGTTCTTTCCTTCAGTTCCCAAAGTCTCTCTTGGTGTGGTGTATGGCCTCTGTCAAATGTATCCACTGAGTTTTTTAATTTCTATTTAATTTCCTTATTTTCTAGAAGTTCTGTTTTATTTTTTTACAAATCTGCTTGTCCTTTACTCGTATTTTAAAGATCTCCTTCCATTTGTTGATTCTGCTGTCATTTCGGCTGGCTCTTGCTCTTAGTGCCTTGTTTCCTTATATTTGTGGTGATTTTTAGCTGTGAGCATCTCATCTTTCTTAGAAATTGCTGGACATTCTTCAAGGCCTTGGGAAAGGTGAATTCCTTCAGAGAAGATTTCTGTTTGCTTCTTAGGGTGCCTGTTAGTCCTCTAGTCTGGGATCACTTTAAGGTTCTTGCCTGTTTTTTTCAGATGACCCATGTAGAGTGAATTTAGGCTATAAACACACAAGAAGTCTGGCTTATAATTCTCAGGAGGGATATTCCCCTCTCTTCTCCAGTGCCAAGATTCAAAATAAGCAATTTTTCTTGCAAGTGTTACTGGCTCCCCAAATCTGGGAAGGAGGTTGGCTTTATTTTCAGTCCTTCCTTACACTTAGGGTGTGACCCTTGGAGGTTCTAATTTTATGGGACCTCTCCTGTGGGACTGTGCACCTTGGGCAGACCTGAGTTCGGTCTGCTGCCCACAAACCCTCATAAGGATCCAAACATATCCATTCTCATGTGCACCAGATCCCGGAAATTCCTTCAGGGAATTCCTTCACATGCCGGCTTGAGTGCTCTCCTCACTAGAGTTCTGCTTTCGTTTATTTCTTTGGCTGGTATTTTCCTTACTTTCTTGCTAACTCATGGAGGCATTTAAAGATAATAAAAATACTTTTCCCTGCATTTTTAGTTGTTTTGAGCAGGCTGGCAAGTGCGGACACCTAGTCTACCACATTGCTAGAAGCAGACACCTCAGTTTGAATCCTACCATTTCCACAGCCTCTTCAGCAGACAGAGCTTCTTCCCTCCTCAAAGCCTCAACACAATGTAACCAAGTTAGTCGCTTGCCATTGGAAACAGCAGGCTCCTCCTCAACAGCTGGGAGCCCAATGGAGCCTGGGTTTTTTTCCACTGGAGACTCAGAACTGACCAGTTGAACGGTATGGCAGGCCTCTTGCTCTCCCTCTCCCCACCGTGCACTATATTTTACAATTCCCTGCCCCTGTGGTTCCTCCCTGTTTGCTCTCCTCCTAAGGAAGTGAACAACACAATGACTGTCACCTTCTACTCTCTTTGGGTCTCAATGAAATACTTTCTCATGAGCCTGAGGAGAGCAAAGCTCATTTTTCTGAATCGTAGGAAACAGTCAGTCTGGGATAGTATATTTAGATACTCACGTGATTATAACACATAGTGTGGAGACCTCTATGTTAAAGTACAACTGATGTTTCAAGTTGTAAATGCAAAGAAAGAAAAGTTAATTTGACAAATATTAGTCTATGAGACATGAATCACTGTCTATGTAGAAAGTTGCCATTCCATTAGGAAAATATAAGACTTGCCTGAGATCTTTCCAGGATATTCAACAATTATTTATTTAAAAAAATCCATCATGCAGCTACTACATGCCAGACCCTATGTGAGGCACAGCGTCCAGTGGTCTTTGCAGGGTCTTCCCATTTGTAGGGCATGCAGCGCATGGGGGTTGGAACATGAGGCTGGACGTGGGCTGGCGGGCGGTGGCGTGGAGTGTACTGTGGATGAACCATCAGCAAGAACGGTAGGCAGCTAATGCTTTCTACCCCCAGGCCCACTCCCAGACAGGATGGGTGGCCTGGGCAGAGGTTTTTTGTTTTTTGCTTTTTTTTTAGATTTTATTTATTTATTTGACAGAGAGAGAGAGAGAGCACAAGCAGGGAGAGCGGCAGGCAGAGGTAGAGAGAGAAACAGACTCCCTGCAGAGTCAATCCCAGGACTCTGGGATCATGACCTGAGCGGAAGGAAGGCAGACACTTAACCGACTGAGCCACTCAAGCGTCCCATGTTTGTCTTTTTTTTAAAGCTCCCAGGTGATTCTAATGACTAGCCGAAGTTGGAAACTACTGATCCAATGAATAATTTAGGATGGAATTTCCAAAAAAGGGGTTCTGAGGCTGGGTCACACAGTGCAGGGGTCTCGGTCCACTCATTCCTCCTTGCTGCCCAGGTGTGGGGCTGCCAAGGCCCCCAGGCATGTCCCCACCCTGACAAGCAGCCTCATCTGTCTGCTGCCTGGGCCATAGGAACATGATACTTCCCATGTTTGCCATAAAGTGGGAAAGGAGAGGGGGAGGGAGATCCTGAATTGGAATATCTGTACCATAGGATTTGGTGTGAATTGGCAGTGTAACTTAGTGAAAAAAATCAAGGATTCTGGGTCAGATAAACTGTGGTTTGTATCCCTGCTCAGCCACTGACTTACTGTGTGAGCTTCAACAAGTTATTTTGCCTTTTTGACTTCACTTTTCACATCTGTAAAGTGGAAATACCACCTACTTTTCCTGGTTCTTTTTTTTTTTAATATTTTATTTATTTATTTGACAGAGAGAGACATAGCGAGAGAGGGAACACAAGCAGGGGGAGTGGGAGAGGGAGAAGCAGGCTTCCCTCGGAGCAGGGAGCCTGATGCAGGACTGGATCCCAGGACCCTGGGATCATGACCCGAGCCGAAGGCAGACGCTTAACGACTGAGCCACCCAGGCGCCCAAGATTTTATTTATTTATTTGACAGAGAGAGAGATAGCGAGAGAGGGAACACAAGCAGGGGGAGTGGGAGAGGGAGAAGCAGGCTTCCCTCGGAGCAGGGAGCCTGATGTGGGACTTGATCCCAGGACCCTGGGATCATGACCCGAGCCGAAGGCAGATACTTAACGACTGAGCCACCCAGGCGCCCAAGATTTTATTTATTTATTTGACAGAGACAGAGACAGCGAGAGCAGGAACACAAGCAGGGGGAGTGGGAGAGGGAGAAGCAGGCTACCCTCGGAGCAGGGAGCCCGATGCGGGGCTCGATCCCAGGACCCTGGGATCATGACCCGAGCCGAAGGCAGATGCTTAACGACTGAGCCACCCAGGCGCCCCTACTTTTCCTGGTTCTTATATGGATTAGAAATAATGCCTGCAAAGCACTTAGACCCGGAGTCGGTTCCTATAGGCAGGTGTTTAATAAGTAGTAGCCATGATCATTGATGTGGTTACCATTGTTAGAGAATTCTACCCAAACCACCACCAGGCCCAGAGCCAAAAAATTAAGACCGAAGAAGCAAAAGATGGATGGAATCAGGCAGAAACATGGGGTACGGTCTCCTCAGGTGTCAGTCATAGACTGTCCCGTGTGTCTGTCTTGAGGGCCTTTGTGGGTTCCAGAACTGCCGCAGCACCATCAAATCAAACCCCCTGGGAAGTGTTGGTGCAGCCATTTCTGCCCACATCTGCTGCTTCTGGCTCCTCCTGGGGCCTGCAAGGTTCCTGCATGCTCCTGTTTTAAAGACACTGGAGGAATCCCTGGTCTGAGTCTGGGGACTGTGGGCCCATCCCAGAGTCCCCTTGGGTCTTCCAAGCCAGGCTTCTCGGGGTCAAGGGAGGATGCATGAGAAGCTGGGCAGGAGCTGCAGACCCTGAACAGGGCCTGCTTCTCTTCTCCGGGACATGACAGAAGGAAAGAGACACAGCAGAGCCCCTGCTCCAGGCCTGCTGACAGACTGAGCTGCAGGGCAACTTCCTGAGGAATAGCAGGGCCTGCCCACTTCCCTGGCAAGCAGGTCTCCCACCCAGATGCTCACCAGAAGTGTCCTTAGGGTGATGATAGCCTGAAAAGTAGAGGTGAGCGTGAACACCAGGACACCTGCCCTGAGCCTGAAGGGACTAGTGGGGTGTGTCCCAAGGGGGCAATGTCTGCAGAAGGACTCTCTCCCATCACAATTAGATTGGTGTCAGTTTTGGGCTGGCCCTCTGCAGCCCATTGAGAAAGTTATTCATGGGGTTGTCATTGTCCTCTTTCCATCCCTCATGTCCCTCCAATCTCCAAGAGCCTCAGTTATCTTCCTGATACATCTTTTGCCTGTCCCTTGGTCTGTTGCTTAATCTGTAACAGGAGGAAGACGACCCCTATGCAGATGCTAACACACACCCCATTAACAGACTAGTTGGGGCTCCAATCCACATTGATGGACCCCTCGACTGTGCTCTACCCAGGCCAGACTTGTCTCTTCAGAAAGATGGTCAGCTCCTTGGGGGCAGGGACTGTGTGTCCCATGTCCTGTGCAACCTTGGTTCAACCTCCTGTTGGAAACAGAATCAGCCACGGATGTTTCCTATGAGCCGGCTCATGGCATCCTGCCAAGAGAGGACGAGTTCAGCCCCTCCCACCTTCACAGAAGCTCAAGGTTCCCTCTGCTCCTTCTCACAATAACGCTGCTGGGCAGAGGAAGCCCCTTCGGCTGGGGGTGGCCAAGTGGGGTTCCATCCTGAGGGTACTGCTCAGGAGAGGGAGCCACACCTGGCTGAGTCAAGCTAAGGCCCCTCCTGTGCTCAGGAGCATCTTCCCTTTACATGTCACCACCTTGGTGGTTTCCAGGAGCTGATGTGTGGACAGTGTGTATCACAGCCTCTTCTTGGCCTTGCTCATTCCTCTTCATCTTCCTCTTTGATGGTCTGAGTCCTAGGATCCACATATGGTTCATTTTGGTATTTAAAAAAAAAACTTTCCTGGCTGGAGGGTTCAGGCTTCCAGGAAGGCTCTCCCATAGCGTGTGGGAGTCGGAAGCTGATCCAGGGGGCCTGACTGTGGTCAGGCCGTCTCCACTCCCTCCTCCGGGAGGCTGTTTCTCTTTGACTCACCTCTTCTTCCATTGTGAGTTATTCTTGCCTTGACCAGCCAGACCACATGGGTAGAAGTTCTGGAGAAGCCCACAGCTTCCATTTGGCTGGAATGGCTCCTCAAGAGAACTTGGATGTGACCTTGGTCAAGGCTCCCTCCATACCAGGCCTGTCCCCTCACCTGCCCAAACCTGAGGGTTGGACCAGGTCTCAGCTTCCACCCTGGATTTGTAAACCATTTTGCCTTCTGTTAAGTATTGAAATCCCATGACGTCTGCCATCAGAGGATACTTTAAATGGCTTCACTGAAGAATGATACTTATTTTACATACATTGCTTCGTTTAATTCTGTAGATAGAGTCTATCTAGGCACAGGCCCACTAGCCAAGAAGATTTTGGAGAGCTGGTCTTTCTATCTCTTAATTTGTGAAAATAATAGAGAATCTTTCATTCTTCCGATAGGATGTCTAACAACTATGGGTGAAAGGACAGGTGCCCCTCCCTCACCCCAGGCCCGGCTTCCTGGAGAAATACGCAGAAGGAGGCCAGGGGAATGGAAAGGGTGCTGGGAGATGTGAGTCCAGGCAGAGAAAAGCCCCAGAAGCTTATGCCCCCCAGGAGCTATGCTGGGAGAGGCCAGCTTGGCTGTGAAAGGCCTGACTGTCCCAGGATGTTGGCTCATAAGCTCTGAGGCCTGCCAGCCTCCTTTCCCCTCTCCCGTTCTGGGACTCATGGGGCCCGAATGAGCAGAGGAGGACCTGAGACCCTGAGAGGAGGCCAAGAGAAGGAAGAGGCAGGACCCTGGGTGAGGGAGCTAAAGACTAAAGGCAGCAGGAAGCTGCAGAGGGGGAAAAGAAGGCCTCCCACAGCCCAGTGGACTCTTTCTGAGAAAGCAGATAAAGCTCAGCCTTGAAGTCAAGACTTGGGTACATTTTGGGACTCCCTGTTCAAGCTTGACTAACAGGAACAAGGCTGATACACCCCTACTTTACGTCAGAGCCTGTGATTATATCTTTCTCACACCACATTTTGTTCTCTACCCCTTACATGGGGGGTTTCAACATGCCTGTGTCCCCCTCCCCCCAAATTACACGAAGTCTACAGCCCTGACAGTCTTTGTTCGAAGACCCTTGAGAAAGTCCTGGGTCTCCACAGAGTCACTTTCTCAACCACATCACAGCTTCGGTCTCCCCAAGATTTAACATGCCTCTAGGTCTCCTTGTCTGCCTCCTTCACCCTAGAAGTCCTCCTCCAACCCCCACCTTCCTCACAGGCCCCTGGCACAATCACGCAGCCTCTGTTCTTTCTGCTTCCCATGGGCCATGGCTTTCGCAGAGACCAACCGAAACCAAAGACCCCAAGCTGGATCTGTAACTCATGGTCCCTCTCCCTGTTGGCACCCCTGATCCACAATCAGCACCCCCCAACTCCCCAATCCAGGGCGTCTCCACTGATGAAAATGAACCGAGTATTTGAGCAACAAAATAAATAACATGGTATTGGATTATAAACCAAACTCTAAAATAAATATCCAGGAGTCCATACTTGTATAAATAAATGACTGAATAAATAAATAAATCCATGAGGGAGAAGAGACAAATCTTCCTACAGAAAAGACTCCAAATTATATGTAGGTACTCCATCCTCCGGGAGGAGGACCTCAATCTCTCCCCTCTGGGGGTAGGGACTGCACACCGTGACTTGCTTCCAGGGAGTGGGGCGTGGAAGTGGGGGGCACTTTACCACAGAGAAACCTTGGCCAGGTGATCGAGGTCAGCCACCAGTAATGGGTTGTGGTGGCAACAAGTGCCCCTGGCATGGTGCACGGAGGACTTGACCTCTGTGGTTTTCTTCCAAACCCAGAGCCCCAGTCTGGTCATGTGAAAATGTCAGAAAGACCCATATTAAGGGGCATTCTACAAAATACCTGGCCAGCACCCTTCACAAATGTGAAGGTCATGAAGGACAAAGGACTGAGGGATTGTCACAGCCAGGAGGAGCCTACGGAGAAAGAATGACTAAGTAAATGCGCTATGGTATCTCGGTTGGGATCTTGGAACAGAAAAAAGGACATTAGGGAAAAAAAAAATCTGGTGAAATCTCAGTGAAGTCTGGAGTTTAGTTAATCTGAATGTACCGGTGTTTCTTGGTCTTGACCATCGTCCCATGGAAATGTATGATGATAACATTAGGGAAAACACACTGGGCTGGAGGTGTAAGGAAACACTCTGTACTGTTTTTTTTAATTTTTTTAAAGATTTTTATTTATTTTTTGATAGAGAGAGACACATAGAGAAAGGGAACACAAGCAGGGGGAGTGGGAGAGGGAGAAGCGGGCTCCCCACCGAGTGCGGAGCCTGATGCGGGGCTCGATCCCAGGACCCTGGGATCACAACCTGAGCCGAAGGCAGACACTTAACGACTGAGCCACCCAGGCGCCCCTCTGTACTGTTTTTTAACTTTTTTGGGTAAATCTAAAACTGTTCCAAAAGAAAAAGCTTCTTTAAAAAGATGAGGTGGGCAAAACTAGAGGCTTCTTTCTTTGTACATCTGTGCTTTAATTCACAATTAATATATAAATGCAATCTCATTATACAGAATTCTTATAGGCAGAAGCTTACAAAACAAAACCTGAAAGTCTCCCTTCCGGCCCATATCGCTGCCTCTGATCACCTGCTCCCGGCCCATAGTGTCAGTGAGGGCTCAAACCTGGGAACTGCTCACCCGGGGCCAAGCCCTGCCCGCAAGGCTCTCTCTCTACTAAGCCATTGAACTTAATCTCCATAATGATCCATTGAGGCAGGCCCTGCTAGTCCCGCCTTAAAGACAGAGAAACTGAGGCACGTGGCGATGAAAGATGTTGGGCCAGGGTAGGTGAGAGGGGTGAGAGCCAGGTAAGCAAGTGCCAGCATCCACGCCGTAGCCACTTAGAGGGGAGATACCTCTCCCACTATGTGCACACAACCCTTGTATGCAAGTGCGCGCGCACGCACACACACACGCACCCCTTTTGTTGGGACTAACACCCATGTTGTCAGCAACTTACTTTTTATTCTAAACAGCCTCAGTGTGCCTTCCATGTCAGTTTCAGGCCCATCACCACCTTCCCTAATTGCTCTGAGCTGGTGGTTTTCAATCAGGGGCAATTTTGCCCCCGGGGCGGGGGGAATCTGGCAAAGTCAGCTGACATTTTTAAGTTGTCGCAAATGGCCGTGGGTGCTCCTGGCAGATGGGGGGTAGAGGGATGCTGTTAAACATCCTGCAATACGTAAGACAGCCCCAAATTATTATTCTTCTGGTCCAGAACTATCTGGCCCCAAATATCAATGGTGCTGAGGTTGAAAAACCCAGCTGTGTGGTATTCTGTGGCAAAACCAGAAGATCCTAAGGCTCCCCCAGCTCCCATATGCCTGATGGATGGACCGCTGTCAGGTCCAGCGCTTCCCAGCTCTCTCTGCTCGGGCCTGGACCATCCCTTTCTGCATGGGCTCAACCCTCAGCTCTCCTCACAGAACGTGGGCACTTCTCAAAGCCACACTGCGTGGCAGCTTTCGCGACGCACCTCACTTTTTCCTCCACAGAATTGCCAGCTCTGACAGGGCAGTAATGGGGTCCACTTCGGTATCATCCACAGGGCCCAGCGCTCAACGTCTGGAAGGGAGAATCAGACAGTTATGTCTCTCCCGTTCCTAAAGAAGTCTAACTCTTCAAGGCGATATTTCGTCCCACGGCCTCCCAGCCCCGACGACACGGTAGAATTACCTGGGAGCTCTAAGCCAATACAAATGTCCAGCCCCTTCCCAGATACCAGCTGAATCACAGTGTCTTGGGATGGTCCCCCCCACATCCGCATTTTTGAAAAGTTTTCTCAGCGATTCTAATGTACAGTCTGGGAAGAGAGCCACTGGGCTGGCGAATGACCACTGCGGACTTATCACCAACATCTGAGCCGGATTCTTGCAGTTCTTAAGATAAAGCCTGGTGATAAATTCGTGTCAAAGAAGGGGTCACGTCAAGTTTCTGTTCTCTAATCCAGGGCTTTGCAAATTGTTTTGTGCACATGAATCACCTGGGATCATGTTAAGTGCAGCCTTGGATTTGGAAGGTCTGGGGTAGGGCCTAAGAACCTGCATTTCTAACTAGTTCCCAGGACATGCTGATGTCGCTAATCCAGGGCCACACTTTGAGTAGCGAGGCTTTGCATGTAGTTTCAGCGGCTAGGGGTCTTCAGGCTGCCCCCCAAACTTAGGTTCTGAAACCTTTGCTTGTTCCTTGTCCAGTCACCCAGTCACCCTCTTGAAAAACTCACCTCAAGCACAGTTGAACAGAAACAAAAGCTCTGAAGAGAAATGGCAAATGTTTATCGGGAGTTAGAAAATAAAACCAAGGAATAAAGCAGGATGTGACTAAACTCCTAAAACTCCTAAAACTTAAAACAACAACAACAACAACAACAAAACAACAACAACAAAAGTCCAACCCCAACCCAAAGCAACTCCAACTTCGGGGCCTCTTCCAGTTTTAACAGACCCGACTCAATGTCCATTAGAATGTCAGCTAAGATCCATCAGGAGTGCAATTTCCTCCTGCAGACCAGGGACCTCGATTTTTGCTGTTCTAGCTGCACTCTGTTCTCCATCAGTGGGATTTACGCATATGGAACCGAGTGTGGAATTGGGCCCATTACATTTAACTTCCTATATCTGACATATTTAATACCTACTTTTCAAATAAATGAAATCCCTGTTTAGTGCTGGCTGGGAAAGGTGCAGCTGGTTAAGGGATTTTTCACGGGCAGTTCTGTCTGTACGAGGTGGTTCCGTCAGACCCAGCAGCCTCTTGAACAGTGTGCGGTGCCCCGAGTCTCCCAGAAATTGGGGGACAAAGTTATAGAATAATGAAACAACATTTATAAGAAATAGGCGAATGTGTTTTTTACAAGTCTCTCTAAAAGAAGAGCTGCTTTATGTCAGAATTGCAATCACTTACACTTAGAAATGTATGCCTCAGAATTGGGGTGAGAGAAGCTTCCAGAAGGCACCAGATCTATGTACCTACCTTTATTGTGTGCCATTCCAGAGAGGTTCATGGGTCCTGAGTTTGTAAAGCATGGTAGTGGAGTCACAAGTTGGCCCAGTTTTGACTGATCCTTTAGGTGCTCACAAATGCTCTGAGCTGACCATCAGTGACTTAGCTCGGGGGACTGGGAAGTGGGCAGCCGAGGCTAGAGGTCAACACCCATCTACACTCCTCCCTTACCAACTGGCTGCCTGGCCAGCAGCTGCCGAGACAGACACACCACAGGGTATCTGGGCTGGGCCCGCCCTGGCGCCTCAGAAACTGGAGCTTCTGGGGAGAAGAGCGAGGCAACCCCACCCCCGACCCCCACCCCAAGGACCCCTTGGCAAGAGTTCTTTGGCATAAGGTCTCTTGGTTGGGGGCTGATGGGGAAAGTGACATGTGTACAAGTCAAGGGGTATCCAAGCGGAGAGAAAAACAAGATAATGGAGGGGATGATGTGTGTTTCCCCGTCTTGATGGAGAGAAGCTGAGAAGCTCTGTTCAAGACCTGTTCTGGGAGCTTCCAGGATCCAAGCACTGCTGCTTTTCAACACAGAGACAGGGTGGTAGGGGCAGGGTCGGCCGTTCTCCCCTTTCATTTCTTCTAGCCAGAGTCACCTTCCTGCCATTGTAAAGGGTATGTTAGAGCAGAGCCTGTCTTGACCCCCAGCCTCGGGGTTTGGGGTCCTGGAAGGGGCTGGGTGGGGGTGTTGAGGGGGTGGTGTGTCAGTAAAGTGTGTGAGGGGCGCTGTGCTTGCAGAGTTCTGTTCTTGGCTTTCTAGTATTCCCTTTTGGCCACTGACCTCAGCCCAGCACAGAAGAGGCCCCAAGAGCAGAACACTGAGAAAAGCAAAGTAGAGAACCAGGAGAGAAATCCATCCTTGTGATGTTGCTGCTGTAAGTGTCCTCAAGCCTCAGTTCAGGTTCAGGGCTCGGCTCACTTGTCATCCAGCCTGGTTCTCCTACCATCCCGCGAGGTTCCAGCGTGCCAGACCACCTGCATGTCAGTACTGGGGCCGTGTTGGTTCCCTCCTTGTTCCTTGTGTTGTTGTTGCTGCTGGAGCCATCTGAGCAGCTCCCGACAGAAGACAGATGGATGCAGAGCTCCTCTCTGCCCCCCGCCCCGCCCCCATCTCAGCCGACACAATAACAAACAGCCCTGTAAAAAGCACTTACATTTATGAACTGTTTATAAATTTACCGACGTTGATTTATGACCCTTGGCTGGACCTGACTTTAGACTCTTTAGGGGTATTTCTTTCTTTCTTCCTTTCTTTTTGGGATATTTAAAAAAAAAAAAAGTGTTAATGTTATGGTTCACATTCTTAATATAGCCACACGCCGGGAACTACGCGGAAGACAGCTGGGAGCCCAACCAATGACCCATGGGCAGGAACTGAGACTTGATTTATGCCGGGGACTGGGGCTGGTGGAGAAAATCGCTTCTGAGTGGTTCGGGGATGGGCTGTCGCTCCCCACGAGCCCTAAGAGGCCAGCTAGGCTGTGAGGGGCAGTTGGGAGAAGCAGGAAGAAGACAAAGTGGGTCTAGGACTGTGTGGACCTGACCACTTTCTAGATGCATGACCTTAGGCAAGTGAATTGTTCCCCCTGAGCCCCAATTTCCTCATCTATGCAATGGGGACAGTAATACTGACCTCAAAGGGTTTTTTCAAGAGTACATGAAGCAACATTTGTCACGTACCTGGCTCTACCTCCCCTGGAGAAGTACTCGGTAAATGGGGATAGAGATCACGGCGTGTAAACAGATCTGTTCGGGGGCACGCTGGGCTCTGGAGAACCTTCGAAACGAACTTTAGTCAATAGTGACTTGCCTTATTGCTTATGAACCAGTTTCACGGAAAGTTTGGATGGAAGTGTGCCACTGGTCTCTTCAACGGTGGTGTGATCAGGGTCTCTGCACAAAGTAGTGGTCACCCCCGGGCGCCTCCTCCCAGTCACGCAAAGACTCTGGAGGGGTTGGTAGGAAAGTGAGAACAAGGGAGGTCCCTCCAACCCCCAACTGCTCTGCCCATCCCTACATAGACCAGGAAAAGCAAATACCATTTTCACTGTGTCATTACACCAATTAAGGTGTAATCATTATCTATGTAATCAATATCATTATCTACGTCTCCCTGGTCTGCTAAGAAACAAGGCACTAACAGGTATTGAACACCTTGAGTTGTCAAGATGGTGGCAGGACGTCTCTCATTGCTAATCTCACATCACCCTCTGAGGTGGGTATTCTCTCTTTTACAGATAAAGAAACTGAGGTTCAGAGAGATGAAAGTAACTTGCCCATGAGCACACAGCTAGTAAGTAGCTAAGACTCCTAACCTATCCATTATCCCCAAATCTCCTCTCTTTGTCTATCTATAAATATATTAAAAACAAAACAAAATACCGAGTGCTCCTTGTGACGTGTGAAAACCAGCCCAGAACACAGCACGTCCTTCAGACCAGGAAATGTCCCAAGTTCGCTTGTGCCCGCTCAGCTGCTGTAATGGAGACAGACCCCACCTTTCACCACAGAGCCTTTCTGGGCCCCAAAAAGAGCAGGGAAAACAAAGGCAAAAGCTAAAACCTGTGCTCTTTCCATTAGCCCAGAATCCACCGGCAGTGACCCTCTCGGACACCAGGTGGCGCCCGAGTAAGGCCAAATGGGGAGCGTCAGGCTGGGCCCATTTAGGAGGGGAACAGCATCCACAAACTGTCATAGAGTGGGTAAAGGGGACTGCCAGAGAAAGAGAGGTGTCCCGGCTCTGGCTCTGGTAGGGTGGCATTCTGGTGAGAGACTACGTGAGGACGCCCCGTCTCAGTAGTGAGCCATCATGGCCGTGCTCCTGCTGGGGTCCAGGCAGAGCGATGGGCAGAGGCTGTGGCCGCAGGGCCTGCCAGGAAGGCTGGAGGGACAGAACTTGGAAGGTGTGGGTGGGAGGACTCCTTCTGTTTATCTGAGAAGTTCTCTTCCTAGTGTCCCCTTAAAGAGGCATCCCCAGCCCCTCCCCAGCTCTGGGAGGCCCTCTGTGGGTACCCTGGGTGGACACCGGCTATTGTCTCTAGTTACATCGGAGGAGTCCTCCTCAGACCCCAAGCTTCTAATCGCCGTTGAGAGAGGGAAGGAGAAGACTCTCTGATGCAGTGGCTGTCCCTCAGAAGCGAGGCCCTTCTGGGGCACCTGGGTGGCTCAGTCGGTTAGGCGTCTGCCTTTGGCTCAGGTCATGATCCCAGGGTCCTGAGATCGAGCCCCGCTTCGGGCTCCCTGCTTGGCAGGGAGTCTGCTTCCAGCCTGGAGACCCTTGCGCTCCTCTCCATCTGTCTGTTGTGGGTTCCAGAGCCAAAATCTGCTAGTTTCATCGAGACTGAGCTCACTCAGCGATTCATTAATTACATGCCAAGGGAAGGAAAGGAAGAAAAAGCTGACAAAAATGTTCATTCAAAGTGAATTGCTGCCCATAGTCTCACTAATTGAAGTAGCTCGGTTGGTTTGCACTTATGTACCTGTGTTGTATTTAAAATGGGATATTGCACAGTGTAAACCAAGCCACATCACAACCTAATGATCTGGAAAATCTTGGTGTAATAAACAAAGCTGGCTTTGAGTTACTCAGGAGAAACGTACGTTTGCCTATGGCCACGGACACACACACACACACAAAGCACCAAGACCTCAGACCTTCTGTTCGTGTCGTTTCCTCCATCATTCAAATTAAACACAGTCTCAGTCTCTTGCTCTCTCTTTCTCTTATTAAATTTATTTTTAACAGCACCTTAAAAAAAATAAACACACCCCTCTGTGCCACTCTTGTGCCAGGTGCAGCCAGGGGCAAATTTTTACAGCTGAATTACATGACCTGAAAAATACGGAGTACATAATGAGGACATTGAGAGACCCCCGTCCCTAGCGCCGGGCCAGTGGCTGGGGTAATAACATTCCTGGAGAGAGCAGTAGCCCGAGCAGTGGCAGAGTCAGGGCTGGGGCCCTGACTCAGCATGAGGAATTATATATATCTTGGAACTCTTTCCCGAACCTAAACATTATTGCTAAGAAAGGGATAGCAGAGCGAGCGGCCGTGGGTCTCCAGCCTGGGCTCACACACCGCCGCGTGTGAGTCTCCCCCAGACCGGGCTCTGCCCAGGACGTGGATGCAGCAGGAGGCCCGGGAGGTGGCCAGCTCTGGAATGGCTCGGGCCAGGCAGTGGGGCAGAGCCTGGCCCTCTGCGAGGTCCCCCGCAAGGTGCCCTGGACCTTTTAAGTCCCGTGAGCCCCTTCGCTGTAACCGCCGACTGGCCTCAGGTTCTCTGAAACCCCCAGTTCTCTGGAGCTCTTTTCGAGGTAAAATTCACATAGCATAAAACGAACCATTAACCATTTTAAAGTGTACGATTCAGAGGCATTTAGCACATCCACAATGTTGGGCAACCACCACCGCTGTCTAGTTCTAAAACTTGTTCCTCACCCAGAAAGGAGACTTCTTTCCCATTAAGTGGTCACTCTCTGCCTCCCACCAGCCCCGCCCCACCGCCCCCGGTTCCTGGCAATTTCCAGTCCGCTTTCTGTCTCTTTGGATTTACCTATGCTGGGTGTTTCATACAAATGGAATCATATGCTAAGCAGCTCTTTATGTAAGACAGAGACTTTAAAACCTTCCAGTGATATCAATATGCATACAGCATACCGATTTGAACTGTATGGCCTGACAAGTTTTCATAAACAGACCACACCCAAGTAACCACCACCCAAATCAAGCCACAGAACATGGCTAGCTCCCAGAAGCCCCTCATACTACCTCCCAATCCTGCTGCTCAGAGAGAGCCACTCTCCTGACTTCTGTGTCGTGGATTCCTTTTACTTGTTTTCGTCCTGTTGTGTGTGGCTGTAGTTTGTCCATCTTCATTGCTGTGTACTATTCCCTTGTGTGACTACCACAATTTATGTGTCCGTTCGACTGTTGAGGGACATTTGAAAATTTGCCAGCTTCTGAGCTATGTATTTTTAATTGACATTCAAGTCCAACAAACGTGTTCTGTGGATTTCTCAGACGATAGTAGATTAAAAGTATCAAAATAGAAGAAATGGGTCCTATTGGGTGAAGGGGTTGGACGGAGTGGCCCCTGAGGGTTTCATGGCTTGGACACTGCTGTGCTGTGACTTGAGGCACGGTGAGGGAAGGCAGAGCAGAAGCTAAGCATCTCTGAGTATACTCTTCCTGAATAAACTGGGGATCTTTCTGGGAGAAGGTTCATGGAGTCAGAAAAGCCCTGGACAGTTTCTAAGATCCAGAGTCACCTGTCCTTTGTCCCCCATGTTGGACCCCAAATGGACACCTGCTTCCTCTGCCCACAAGGACATGCCTCAAGGCCAACCTGATTGTCCCTTCCTCCATAATCTGTGTTGTGCAAAGGGAGAAGTTCTGTCTGGAGAATCGGCCGCCTGGGGGCTGCCCCAGCCAGTTTGTTAGGAATCCAGGCTCGCCCAGGGCTCACAGTCCTGGAACCTGGTAAGCTCCAGCTTGCCCCACAACATGGCCACTCCAGAGAGACCACATGCCTTGAGGCTGGTGTCCAATTGACCTTGGCCAGACCGAGGAGAAAGACACAGGAAACCTCCAATACACTGCTTTACAGTTTGGCTGAGGCAAATTCTCCCATTACCCCTCTTAAGAAATCAGTAACACATCAAAATGTATTTCCCTTTCCATATGTTGAATTGTACCTTTTCCTGCTACACTGTCTATACCCCTCTCCACATAGCTGAGGCAGGCTTCGTCATCCCTAGATTCGGCCTTGGCTGGCCCCATACATTTCTGAAATGAAAGTCTGGGGCGGCTACTTTGAAAACAAAAGATCCAGGTAAAAGAAATGCAATCATGCAGACAACCAGATGTCTTACTCTTTGTTTTTATGCAGTTAAGCTCAGGGCATTCCCGATGCTTTCATTTCCATCCTCTGTGTTACATACAACCTGTGTGGGGAAATGGATGAAACACTCACCCCCCAGGAAACTTCCAGATATCCCCTGTGCAGGGAGACAAGATGCCATTGAATGTAGATTTCTCCAGCTTCATTTCCTTTCCCATCGTGGATGCTGTGAGAATCCTCACTGCCTAACCTCCCTGTGGACCTTCCATCACTGGGGAGTTGGTTTAGGAATGGGGGGTGGCTCTTGGCAAAGAAAACGATAGAGAGGGAGAAGGGGCTCACTTATCACCTCTGTGAGCAGAGGTAGAGTCCAGAACAGGGCCCTGATTTCTGGGTGCCTTTGGCTCTTCTTGCTGCTTTGTCTACTCTGCTCATCCCTCAAGGTTCAACTCAAGCCTCCCCTTGCTGAAGAAACCTGTTCAGACCTGCCCCCTCCCTCTGCGTCCCCTCCACCTCCAGCTCCTGCAGCCCAGCTGTCTGCCGACACCGACCTGGCCCAGGTGTGGCACTTGGTTCGTCCTTCCTCCCTACCAAACCACCAGCCCCTTACGCCGTGGGAGGAGAGGGTGGTGTGGCCCACGCCTTCTGCCTCTACCCCAGCTCCCACCAGCACTCAGCAAGCGGCAGGATCTCCAGAATGTTTGGATGCTAATAACGATGGTACGAAGTGCTTGTGTACCTGGCATTTTGCTCTGTTGATGTATTCTCAATCAGGGCTTTTTTTTTTTTGACTCAGAATTCTGGGAAATTGAAGGCGAGAGATGATAAGCAGGTCTGAGACAAGCATCAGCTCCCTCTGACGGACTGGGGGTGCCCGGAATCCCCTGTGGAGCGTACCAAGAGTGGCTGGGCTCAGTGGGGAAGGGTGCTCGGATCAATTAGCAATGTCTGCCGTGGGCAGAGAGAGGCAAGGAGTAGCTAGCGTGCCACAAATTTGCCACGCCTGATCTCATCCAACTGCTGCGTCTTACGGTGGAGGAGACTGAGATGCGGAGAGGGGAAATGACTTTATCCAAGGAAAATCAATTTCCTAAAAGGACTCTTCGCTCCAGGCGCTGAGCTAACGCATTGGCACCGCTCGCATGCGGTTGTCTTGAACACGGTCTCCATAAGACCATCTTCCGCTTCCTTTGAGGTGGTGGATTTTGACACGGGAAGACATATTAGGGAAAGGCATGAGTCAGATCTTCTGAAGCCACTAAAGAGCATATTAAGCCATCGACAGCTTTTTCTGATTTTCGGTTTCTTACAGTAGTTGAACTGATTTTTTTTTTTTTCTTTTTAATGTAAACAGACTTTCCCCTCTGTAGCCAGCCAAGTCCCCCCTGGTGAATCTGTTAGAGTATGGTGGCTTTTATGACTTCACGACTAAGAGAGTTGGAAAAAGCAACTGGATGTCATAAGAATTTGTGCTGCTTTTTCTGAGATCAAGCCCCAAGGTTTCAGCTGGGACTTTGCTCTCTTCATTCCTTGAAATTGGCCATGCCCTGTCGCGTTGCTTAGAGTAGACTTAGCATTGGCTTCATTCTGAATTAGTTTCCTGTCAGTTGTTTAATGTCTCTAGCCCCCGTAGACAGTGTGACCTTCTCAAGGGCAGGGACCATGACTTAATATCACCATGCACCCTGCCCCCTCCAGCCTAGCAGACGACCTTGAACTCTGCCCACTCCCTAGTTCATTCATTCCTGTATGCCCACATGTGAAAACCATGTGTCTTCCCGGAACTCATTACGGAAGGAACTGCTTGGGCAAGCGGGGTCATGCAGTCTTGACTATTAAAACTCATGGAACAAGGACTCATCCCAATGTGACCTTTCTTTGCACAGCTTGATGCCTTCTAGGGTGGTGAACACACTGACACAGGGGTCCAGAGGGGTCTGATGAAAGGGCAGGTTTGGGAGAGCTGGGGAGAAGCTGACAGCCGTCCCCCGAGGAGAAAAAAATATCTCCAGCTTCAGAATCTTACCTACTATTTCCCTTCTTTTATTCTTTATCTTTCCTTTTACATATTTTTTTATGTGAAAAATTTCAAACATAGGCGGAAGGGCATACTGAACTCTGTGACCCCATCACACATCGATTATCTTTAACTCAGGCCCAGTCTTGTTCCATCTTGTTTACTCCCTGTCCCTGACACTGGATTATTTTGAAGTGAAGCCCAGAATTGTATTGTTTCATTCATATGTTTCAACATGTATGGCCCAAAGATAAGGAATTTTTCAAAAGATACTCATAATGCCATTACATGTCTAAAAACGAACAACTCCTTAATAACATCCAATATACAGCTCTGTGATTGTCTCATGAATGTTCCTTTTCTGTTTTTGAACAGTTAAAAATTTACTTGTCTGATTCAGTATCCAAATGAAGTCCATGCATTGTGCCTGGTCAATATGCTTCTGAAGCCTCTTTGAATTTATAGTGGTAGTTCTTATCTAGGGACAGTCTTGGTCCCAGGGGCACTTGGCAATGTCTGGAGACATTTCTGTGGTTGTTGCAACGCGGGGGCGGGTGCTGCTGGCATCGAGGGGGTGGACGGAGGCCAGGGATGCTGCTAAACATCCCACGGTGCTCAGGACTGTCCCCACTACAAAGACTAATCCAGCCTTAATATCAAGAAGATTGACATTGAGGGCGCCTGGGTGGCTCAGTTGGTTAAGTGACTGCCTTTGGCTCAGGTCATGATCCTGGAGTCCCTGGATCGAGTCCCACATTGGGCTCCCTGCTCGGCGAGGAGCCTGCTTCTCCCTCTAACCCTCCCCCCTCTCATGTACTCTCTCTCTCTCATTCTCGCTCTCTCAAATAAATAAATAAATCTTAAAAAAAAAAAAAAAGAAGATTGACATTGAGAAACCAAGACCTAGAGGTGCCACCTCTCTCTGTTTTTCTTGCAGGTTCTGTGTTGAAGAAACCAGAGTTTCGACGGCGCCACAGAGGTCCCCTGCTCTGGACCGCGCTCTCTGTACCTTTATGGTGCGTTCAATGCGGCCCTCTGCTCGCTGAACTGCCTGCAATTTGGCGGTTCCATCTGCCCACACACAGTTCCTCAAGGTCTCTCCTGTGCCTGGGCGTCCCACGCGCACGGGCATTTTCCTCAGTGGGCACGCCCTCTGCCTTTAGCAGGGTCCTCATGTCGCTCGCTGGTCGACGTCCCCCATAGACAGTGCGTGCCTGCGGGAAATGCAGCGTGAGCCCTACTGTCAGAGAAGAGGCATTTCTGGAGGGCACGGACTCTCCTGGTGGCCCCATTTGGCCTCCCTGGGCCACCTTCTCCCAAGAGGGCTAGTCATCCTCCAGCTTAAGCAAAGTATCTATCCTTCTGTGGTTTTGAAGTTGACACGAAGAAACTTGACATTTACACAGATGCAAGCTTTCAAAGCAGGTTCCAGGAATTAGTTATTCTTAATTAAATTAGCCCTTGAAAGGATCCGGAATCTCTGGTTTCTAGCAGCTGGTATGTGGTCCATTCACATTCCCAAATCTGCACGAGGTAGTTCACACATACCCCACGCAGTGTCTCCCATCACTTGTCCGAAAGCCAGATTCCTGCCTCCCCCATGGTTCAGGACAAAGCCACAGATAAAGATAGGGAACAGGACTCCTGTGTGGTGAGGAAAACAGCTCAGGGCTCTGCAATTTAATTTGTAAGACAGGCGAGCCCTTGCCCAATAATTGTGCATAAAGTGAGACGCGCAGTCAACAGCGAGAGGTGAGAATTGACAACAGAAGAACAAACAGAAGGACTATTAAAATCCCCCAGTGGTCTGGGCCTATTTAGGGTGGAGATAAAAGCTTTACTCATGTAGCCCTAGGGTTGTAATTACCACTGCCATCCTCAGTCTTGAGGACACGAAGGCATAATATCAAGAAAGGAAGGAAGATGGAGCCTCTGTGATGAGGGGCTAACTGCTCATTTGCAGCTTCTCTGGGTGATGGGGAGCAAGAGGGAAAAGGTACCTGGAGCTCCAGAGGTTCACGGAGACACACAGACAGGGTTTGGGTCGGGTGAGGTGGATTCCACGAATGAGGGAACCTAGGGCAGATCAGGGGTGCGCTGGGGAAGCAGGGCTGGCCGAGATGCTCTGTGCGTTCACGACTGTTCTCAGAGCAAGCCGAGGAGAGACACAGTGCGATGGACATTTTGGAAAGGTTATTCTGGCCAAAAGCGTCAGGGAGAGGAAAAGAGAGGGGGCAAAACCAGGTTTCCTTAGTGGTTGGCAATAACCCAGGCAAGCAAGGGACCGTGTGCCTGAAGGCAGTGGAGACAGTAAGGGGAGGACAGGATTATCTCATTTAATCCTGCCCGCACCCCCGGAGGTCAGAATCATCTCTCTTTGCGATGAGGCCAACTCCTGGCACTGTCAAGGTCACAGTAAGTAATGCCGCCTGGATCTGAACCCCGCTCTGACTTCCAACTCAGAGCCTGTTCCAGGCCACCAGAGTCATCCTTCAGTTTCTGTCTTTCAGTTAAATGATGTTCAACACAATATGCAGGAAATAGGACGCGAAAGCCCAGTATGTTTTGGAAGGATTTCCATAAAACAATTAAAACATCGAAGAGTGCATTGTCTGGGGAGAACCTAGTGATTCAAGAAGCCAGTGTTCCCATGCTAAGTGGGGACTGTAAAAAGCCCAGTGTCAGCCACTGGGAACACGGGCTCCCAGAGAGGCCCCCTCCTTCCCGGGGGACACCAGGGCAGTGGGGTGGCCCCCCACAAGGCCCACGGCTGACTTAGAGACTCATGGAAAGGTGAAGAGCCTTCGATCGAGGACAGTGTGGGTGGCCTTTGTGGAGAGCACAGACCCAGGACCTGTTCCCTTGGGCAAAGGGCACCTACTCATATCAGACCCACCTACAGTCTCCAGGGGAAGAGAAGAATGGAAAATTTCAGTACCCCCGTCTCTCTTTCTCTCTCTCTCTCTCTTTTGCTTGCTTGCGCTCTCACACACAATCTTTTAAAATGTAAAGAGCAAGGGGAAAAATGTCTATTTGCACCATCTGGCTTGTTCTTTAAATAGCTCATTCCAAGAAAGAAATATGTTCTCCTTGCCTTAATTTATGTTTCTACCTTTTTCTTCCAATAAGCCTGCAGAAGGAAATGGGGGGGGGTGGTGCGGGGGGCGGGGGGATGCAGTTCTGATGGCCTGCAAGGACTCGGCCATGGCTCTGGTATTCTGCTGCCTACCCAGCAGTATTTAACCCAACTACGGGATAATAAGGGCTCAGACAAATGATCTGCAAAAAGATATGTCTATATGTAAACCCTCATATTTGGAACATGCATCTGGAGCCAAAGAAAAGTTAAGCACTTAGCCAGAGAGGGACTGAGCTCACAGATCTTTTTTTTCCCTAGCCCTGTGTGTGTGGAGATCCTTGAGTTAGATAAGTAAGAAATCCCAGGTATAGACTAGATGGTCCTGTTTTGAAGATGTCCAGATGGACGGTGTGGCACTGGGACCGTGCCCCTCTAGGGTCTGTGCCTGCCCAGTGAGCCAGGGGACACCCAAGGGCTCTGCCGGGTGTCCAGGCCCGACCGCAGCGCCTGAGGCATGTGCGGCCACCCTGCTCCTGCCCCAAGCAGCAAGGATGGAGTTCTCTGGAGGAATGTTCACAGGTTGGCCCAAATGCAACTGCTTCAAGCCTCATAAGCAAAGGCAGGAGGCTGGGCTGGGGAGGACAAGGGGGCAAAAGTGGAAATGACCCAAGAACCGAAGCTTTCATTTTATGGTTCTAAACCAGGGGCCAACACTGAAAGGGCTTTACATGTCCACTTGACAGCAGAGCGGGAAACTAAGGCCCAGGGAGAAGGGACTTGCTAAGGGTGGCTTACAGGGAAGCTAAGACAGAACCCAGGCGCCCTGGCCCGCCACAGGGCCCTCTGAAGGGCCGGCGCTGCCCTCATAACCAGGCTGGTGAAGGAAACGATCTTTGGGCACAGAACTCTTCCCTGAGAATACAGTTTTAGAAGAGAAAAAGGAATTCATTTTCTTTTTTTCCCTAATAGTTTACGGGGAAAAAACTCTTTTAAAATATGAGGTCTATGGTGTGCGCAATCAAAGTACAGATTGCGTGATGCAAAATTCCTTTGTTGCCAGTGTGGGCGTGCGCTCATGTGTGTATGTGCGTGTGTGTGCACACGGGAGTGTGATGGGGACCAGCTCTGGGGCGGAGGTCCCTCTCCGATGCAGCATGACAACGTGCTAACCACTCTGTTGGTTCCACAGTCACTCTGGGAGTGCGTTGCTCCATCTGCCCCATCGTGGTTTGCGCGTGCGCACAGGGCTCTCACCGCCGTGATGCTCTGGCGAACCTCACAAGTGCTTTCTTTAGACAGGGTGTTTGCTGTTCTATTCGGGGCAATGGACACCAGCCCACGTCTGGGCCTCGGAAAATAATTTCGGTTCCCGGGGAGAGGAAGGTGGTCCAACTGCAACAGCTCTCCCTGCGGCTGGAGGAAAAAGGAGGCTCTCGGTGAGGCCTGCTAAAGACACCTTTAAACACAGGTCTCCCCGGCCCCCCACCCCCGTCATTTCCAGGAACATCTGACATCAGATTGAACATCTGCAGGGCTCTGAGGACGATCCAGGCGGGGTCCAGGGGAGCCTGTCGGAGGTGAGGGAGGGGACGAGGAGAGAGAGGGGTGGGGAACAAGGCCCAGAGCCCCGACCTGCAAAGCTCCCTGTTGCAAGATGCCCGCAGTCTGCCCAGGCCTGCTCCTGCCTGCTTCTACCACCTGTTTTGAGTACCAGCACTTTCAATTCATTTCAGTTTCCACGGATCAGGGGGCAGCGGAGCAGGGAGCAGGGCAGGGAATGGTGGAAAGACCAGGGTGTTGTTTTTGTAGACAGGAGGCCTGGTTTTCGTCCGGCGTGGGGAGATACCCAGGTGTTTTTCTGCAGCCCCTTGTGCGGGGCCTGGCCTGCTGGAGTGGATTTCAATTGTCCTGTGCCAAACTACACTTTCAAGAGGTGTCAGATATCGAAAACCTCTCCCCCGAGCCAAAGCAAGCATTTGGGGGGGAGGAGAGGTCCAGAAGGGTGAGGGAGAAGATGCTGGTTAAAAAAAGGCAAAAGCAGAGCAGTAAGAAAAGTTCTTTCACATGGTGTTCCATGTTGGCTGTTTCATTTTCAAATAATTGGTTAAAAACCCATGCGTCAAGCCAGGTAAGTCTGTTCTGCATTGCAAAGGAGCCTGGGCAGAGGCCGTTCTTGGCACAGGTTGGATTTTGGGGAACAGAGCTTGGTGGGGTGAGCAAAGGGGCTGTGTCCGGTGACCCAAAGTGACCTGTCCCTTAAGGGACACCCAGGGCGAGAGCAGAAGTGACAAGAAAAGATGTGAGGGGAGTATTGGGAGGGAGGGCGGGGAGGGGAAGACAAAGGAGGAGGGGGAAGGCAAGTGTGGGGCAGGGCACCTCACTCAGGGCTCTGGCTGTCGGAGCTCAGGGCCTTGCTGGTATCCTCCCGGGCAGGCCTCTTGTCTTGGCCCCCAAGTATCAATAGCTGTGTTGACCTGCTGCCCCTTCCATAGGGTTCAGAATTCTCCTCTCTAATGACTCATGAAAGCATAAAATTAAGACATTCTGGGAAGCCAAAGGAATCTGGTTGAAAATGTGTGTTTGGGGAATGGAAGGCATTAGAAGAATGCTCATGTCTGGACGATTCTGTTGTTTTCGTCCCCTGTTTTCTCTTCACATTAATGAATGAGTCACGGTCGTCTTTAGGCCTGTAAAATGCTCCAGAAAGGGAGTCAGGGAGGGCTGAGGAATCTGACAATCTCATTTTCTCTGGCTCTTTGGACTGTTCAGACTTGTTGCTGTTTTTCTCTTCCTCTTTCTGTCTCCAGAGAAAGGCTCTTTCGCATCAATAAGGACCACAACTTGAGTCCTCGTTCTCCTTCCTCCCTCCTCCCACCAGAAGGCAGAGACTGCCCACCTTGAATAGAATCCAGCCCAATTAGGGGGATATGCAGGCCAGTTTCCCCGGACCTTCATGTGGTACTGGATCTGGGAGGCCGGCCTGACCCCACACCTGCCTGGAGCAGGTCTTGTCTGGGCTCTGCCTTCTTGCCTCAGCTGCAGACCCCAGTGTCTGCCTTGGGTCAGCTCCCAGCCCACAGCCCATCCTCGGGGTGAGGAGAACTAGCCCAACCATCAGAGGGTTAAAGAATAATCCTTTAGCTTCTAGAAAGCACAGAAGACCCCCATTTTCCTTCTGGTGCCTTCCCTCCAATATTCGATGGCCCACCCCATCTGGACTCACCATCCAGTCCCCTTTTCAAGCCTGACTCCTGGCTCGCAGGCGTCACCTTGCCACCAGGAATTTCAGAAGTGGCCCACATTCCATAATATTTCTTGAGGGAACACTTTCTTTCTTCTACCCCCCCCAAACCACCTCTTCCTTTAATGCAGTTATTAGGAATTACTCTGGTAGCAGAAGGAGGGGAAGGAGGAGGAGGAGGGTCTGACACTTGAACAGCTCCATAGAGGACACTCCAATGGAGCTTCCCCAAAGCTCTGGGCAGTTACTGCTGTCCGATGGAGAAATGACAGCCTGGACCTGCCATCCTGCCTGGTGCCCCTGACCTTGCTTATGGGCTTTGATGGCTTCTCAGCTTCCCGGGGGACAACAGACTTGTCTTACGGAGCACCTACAGTGCACCTGGAGTGGTACATCTCTGCCCCACAGACCCTGTGACTGCCTCACGGAGGCTGCTGAGATTGGCAGAAGTTAATAATTGGCCCAAGGTCCCAGGCCGGGTCCACACTATATGGCAGGAGCCACCTGCCTCCTGGGGCCTCAGAAGCATCTTTCCAAGCTCGGACTCATTTTTCTCCTGCCAGGCGATGGAACTGGCAGCATCCACAGCCCACTGTCCTCAGATCCCCGGCTTGGCATTGGGAGTGCATCTTAGCTTACGGCCAGGCAGCCTCCTGTGCCCAGACCTGTTGGGGAGGGATGTCAGGGGGGAGGACCGGGGCCCCAAACCCTCATCCATTCCTCCCTCTCTCCCTATCCTAGCCGATGTCCAACATGTTTGAAGTTGTCGTGCCAAAATTAGGTGAGGAACATGCGTGCCTTATTACCAAGCCACATGGCAACAACTAAATAAATGATTAAATATGTATCAGATTCACTTCCCTATAAGTTTGATTTAATTACAACGCTAAAATTCTACATACGTATGTTCTGTTTTTATAGGTTTTTGCTTGTTGAGTATGGTCATTTGCTCAAAATAAATTGAGGGAACACTGTTTATATAGGCTAGTTTCAGAGCCAGGAGAGAAAAGCTGATGTTTATGCAAAAGATGTGATTATAAAATAATGACTGTGTTTTTTCAGCAAACAGACTAGGACTCCAAAGACATTCCACTGGAAAGCTCCATCCTATTCCAGGGAAGCTGCCATCGCTCAAGTACCTTGTGGCATCTCTTTTGGAATTGCCTTCAGAGTCCATTTGTGTGGGCCACATGGAAAAAAAATAAACCACTCCACCCCACCTCGTTATTGACCGAAAAATCCGATTACCCAGTTTGATTCCTCACCTAATTCCTTGGGATTGGCCTCAAATGGCTTTCAAATGCTTCTAAATATCAGATCAACCCTTAAATGATGAGAACTAGCAACCTTCGAAGAACATTTCCAAGAATGCTGAGCAGGCTCTGGGAGCAATAAAGCCTTGAGATCCAGGCGGGGTTGGTGGGTGAGGTCAGTGTTGAGCGGAGCCTTGAAGGACAGGAAAGCTCGGAGCGATGATAACGAACAACCTACACTCTCCCAAGTGCTTCTCCCACCTATTCTGTCTTTGGAGTCTCCCAACAGGGCAGGCACAATGATGATCACCAGATTGTAGATGAAGACTTTAAAGCCCGGAAGAAAATCACGGTGTCTTTGTCACTCTTGAAGTCAAGGCATTGTGCACCTGTGCCCTCCTCCTGTGTCCCACAGTATTTCAGGAGGTAGAAGCCAGTCACTGGGCTGTTTGGAAGAGAGGGGAACGGCCAGCTGAGCGAGTAGGTTGGGCTGGCTTCTGGGCGGCCTTTGGAGTGGATGAAGGAGTATGGCAGAGACAGATGCTGTAGTTACTGGCAATATTCTTTCACCTGGACCTGGATGCCAACCCTGCTGGCTGGCTCACTAAACACATGCCCTGGCCATCCTTCCTGAGGGCTGACCCCTGGCAGCCAGAGCTCTGATGGTGGCAGTTTAGAAGGATTAGATGCCGAGGCGCTGAGCGAGGTGCCGGAGACAGGCTGATTCAGTTCGTTCTCCCGAGGGATCCTTAGTGTGCCCTGTCCTTGGCTGTGCCTTGCTTTCCAGCAGTGATGGCTTCTGTAAAATGGGGACCAGAGTCCTGTAAACTGACACCTGGTTTGGAACTTCTTTTTGTCACAGGAGAAAGCCTTTTGCAATTGCACCGTTCCCCCACTGTTGGGAATTCCAGATTTTTATAGACGGAGGCTAGGGAAGGTGGGGCCTCTTCCCTCCCCTGGAGTCTCACCCAAGCTCTTCCCAGCACTCTTTTGGATAAAAGGCTCATTCAAGAGGAGTGGGAGCATTTTAATCCCCAAATTTTCCCTTTCCTTGAAGCAGGTGAATTCTTCGGTGTAGTTTTCCGGAACCAGGATCTAGAAAACCCAGGGCTTGCTTCCTCTAATTAAGCGACAAGGAAGTGAAAACATGGAAGGCAAAGATTTACGTCAACAGGAGCAGTGTTCTCACCCTGGGACCCTCACCCCAGAGCAGGCAAGGGTTGGCCAGCAGCCAGAGGGGCGCTTCTGGCAGCCAGCTGGTCTGGGACAGCCCTTGGGAGGCCGCCTCCCTCATGCCTCAGCTCCCTCACTTCCTTACCTGTTTCGGTTCCTCAGCCCCTTCACTCCCTTGCCCCTTCACCTCCCTAACCCTGCACTCTCTCATCCCCTTCCTCATTGCTTTACCCTTCTTTTGTCCTCCGCCCCCCCCCCCCCCCATCCTACTCTCCTCATGTCTCCTATCTCCTCATTCTTTGGACACTTCACCCACTCACCCCCTCACCCCTCACTCTTCACCTGCTCACAGCCTGCTCCCTATGCTACCCTGCACCTTGCCCCCCCTCCCCCCCCATACAGCTACTTCTCTACTCCAGCTACAATCTTCTATTAGAAGCAGCTGGGTTTGGAGAAAACAAACCCAGGCCAACTTCGTGGGAGATTCCGGGTGTGATAATTTCTACGGCAACTCGTAGAAAATCCAGCTCAAAAATGACTTGGACAGTAAAGAAGTAATACATTAGGACATGGAATTGAAATTCTAGGACTGCTTCAACCTTCAGGAGTGGTTTGATCAGGGCTCAGGGCTATGTCTTCAGTTCTTTGTGCTGCTCTCAGCTCTGCCGGTTTGGGTTGGTGGCTTCACTTCATTGCAGCCCCAATTCCCAGACACAGCAGCAGCAGTTTCGGGCCTCACATCCACATACCACACCCCTGAGAGCAAGAGGGAGGAGCTCTCCGGCCTCACCACCCAGCGCCACAGCCACCGTGTTCTACAGGAGCTCTCCGCTTTACTCTCATTGGGCTAACCTGAGCCAATCACCACGGCCAGGAGAAGGTTGCTCACTGATTGGCTGGCCGGGTTCCTTCCGGTCCCAGAGCAAATCACTGTGGTGAGGAGGATGAGACTGTGCTGATTGGTTTGTGGATCTGGGGGAGGGATTGATTTCCCCAAACCAACATTGGTGCCCCAGTGTGGGACAGGACTGGAAGGGGGCCTGGGAGGCTGCCACGTTGTCCACCTCCCCAGGGAGCTAGTCTTTGGTCTTGGATACAGTCTGAGCCATGGAGCATCCTAGTAAGAGGATGGGCTTCAGGTCCTGACAAACCCAATTTGGACCCGTGGTCTGCCACTCTCAGGTTATGGAAGCTTTAACAAATTACCTAACCTCAATGAGCCTTAGTTTTCTCAGCTGTAAAATGAGCATAATTCTACCTACCTTCCAGAGGAGTAATACATGCAGAAGAGTCTGCATGATGCCTGGACACCCCAGGGAACTGATAGATGGTAGCAATAACTGTGATGTGAGAAGTTTTAAACGCCCAGCGCAGGAGCAGGCTGTCTGTCCCCCGCCCACTCACCAGTGCCCCCTACTGGGAGGGAGAAGCCCTTTGTGTTGCATCTGAGCCAGAGACCAATACAAAGGTCTCAGGTGACCCGATGGGCCTCTTCCCAGACTCTCTGGCAGTACGAGAGTCAGGGTCCATGGAGATGCAGCTCATTACTTCATCCACTGCCCCAGGGCATCCTGGGGAAGATTGTTCCAGATGACATACTCAGGACTGGCAGGCACCAGGCTTTGAAACCTTCTTATTTGCTTCCAGAGTACCAAGCAAGATTCTGGGAAGAAATACAACAGTCTTGACCCTGGACATCGGTGTGGAGCTTCAGGGGGTGAGATGGGCTTTGGAGTCAGGCAGCTCTGGTTCGGAGTGCTCCCACTTAGGAGCTGTGCAGTTTGCCCCTCTGAGGAATGATGTCCTCATCTGTAATAAGAAAATGATAATGGGACTAACTTCAAGAGTTTATTGTATAATAAAGCTTGTACTCCACCTAAGACTGTGTCAGGGAGTAGAAGCTTATCAATAAATGTTATTGTTATTATGATCAAATGCCAACAAAACATTTGTATTTGAAAAATCTCTTTTAATTTCATTTCTAATATTCTAGCATCTTTTGAGTGTCCCAGGGGTTCACTAAGATTAATAGGATGCTCATGTTATCCTCTTAGTTGAAGTTGCATCAACATAATTCAACCAATATTTGCTGAGCACCTCCCAAGTGCCAGGAGCTGCAAATGGGCTGTGGTGTGTGATTGTATAGGTTGTGCACTGCACAATTCCGGGTGTCCTGTAACATCCTAACTTATGAAAATGACCCCCATGCCCTGGAATTATATGGTGCACATCCTACATGACCACACAAAGTGCTCTACCTGCTCTCTACTCAAACCATTCCACCATTATATAATTGAAAACTTGGATTTGTGTGATGTAGAATGTAATATGGTGAGTTTTTTTTTTTTTTTTTTTAATCAAAGGAGAGGCTGGGGCAAGAGCCAAACCATGCAGGACCTTATTGTCTGGGCCGAAGATTTGGATTTTTATTCTTGAAGCAATGAGAAGCCATTGGAGGACTTTCAAAGGGGAGCAACAGGATCAGGTTTGCATTTTAAAAATATAGCCTCTGGCTACTCTGTAGAGAATAGATTATAGGGGCAAGTGTGGAAGCAGGGCGTCCTCCTTGCGGCTTTTATGGGAAAGGAGTGGTCATGGCTTGGACTAGGGTGGCAGGAGAAACCAAAGGAGGAACAAATTCAAGAGTTAACACGTGCTGGAGTGGAGAGAGGAAGGTCAGAATGGCCACTTGTGAGTTTTCTGAGGGGAGAAAGCTCATATTTGCTCAGACTTCGTAACGAAATCTGCAAAGGCCTTTATGGTGATCCTTCTATTTCCATGCATTTGGACTCGTAGAGTTTCCACAGCAGCTTCAAGAGTTGAGCTCTAAAGGGCAAGCAGGCAAGGCAAGGTGGAGAAAGAGGTTCGGGCGCAGAACCCCAGCTCAACAGTCCTGCTCAGAAAGATGCTATGATCTCAGTGAGATCAGAGCCATGCCTTTGTCGTGTGCTGTGCTGGGAGCCTCAACCAGAGCAGCGATCCTCACCCGCGGGGGAGAGCAAACCCAGCATTTGAATTCCCCAAAGGAAGGAGCCTTTATGGAAACCTGCCAGAGACACTGGAAAGATGAGTCAATCCCAGGCACCAGAAGTCTGGACAGATTGAACCAGCCTCAGAAGTGTACCTGTTGGAACACCTATTATTTGACTTCTCAACTGCCTTAATCCAACCCACGGAGGTGCACCCTACCTGTATGCAAATCTCCTTCCCCCCCTCCCATTGGAGCCATTAGTCACTCATGTCTGCTGGCTCCCAACTGTAGTCCTGCTGTGCAGAAATTACCAGGGTTTCCTTGGCGCCTCCTCGGGCAAAGGTCCCACACAGCCCCAACGGTTCTGCTTCTCTACTGCAAGGTTTGATGGTGACCACTGCCCTGGACCCAGGCAGATGGGCCACCTTCTCCTGGAGGACTGCTGGGCCTCAGAGACCCTGTCTTTCCAAAGCTTGATTATGAAGACCCAGACCCAAGGCTAAGAGTTGGGCTCAGTGGTGGGGGACCCGCTGGAGGTTAGATAGACCCTTTTGGAAATATCAAGCCAAAAACAGCTCCAACAGGTCAAAGCCAAGTTTTATGAAGTTCGAGCTCTCAAAAAGAATGACAGTAGTAGGCTTTCCATTGAAAAATTGCAAAGCACTTGTCTTTCATTGTGTGCAGTTTCGCAGTGCATTCATTCAGAAAGTGTGAACTGGGCACCAAGTATGTGCCAGGCGGTGTACTGGATGGGGGGTGGGGCGTGAGGGGGGAACTAAGAGAGCAGGATAGCCACCCACAGGGAGTTTATATTCTAGTATGCTGGAACCAAGCAGCTCCTCTCTGCCCAAGGTCTGAGAACGTGTGCCTGCTGTCTGGATATGTCCCTAACGCTGTTCCCACCCATGAGAAAAGTTGCATTTCTATGTTTTAAATAACCAGTACAGCTTCCGAGTATAATGACGGCCACCCAGCGGGAACATGGGGTATTCTTATGATACCAGGCAAAGAAGATAACAACCATAAACTCAAGCCCCCGCAGCCAGGATTCTAGAAGGATTCTTAAGGTGAGGGCTTTGCCAATACCTGGAGAAGCAAGTAGTAATAAAAAGAGCCAGCAGTTGAGCTTTACTTCTTCCTTCAGTCCTCATAACCATCTCACGAAATGGGCACCGTGATTATTTCTACCCTACAGATGACGGTATTGAGACAGAGAGCAGGTAAGCAGTTTGCCTAGCGAGAGCCACACGGCCAGCGGTACCTGAGGGCCCAGCTCCAGAGCCGGGGCCCTACCCTCGCACTGAACACCTTTCCACGGAGCGTGTCCTGGAGAGGAGCCTGAGTCACCAGGAGCAAGTACGTCGGTCCGTCCATGTTGCCTTGACTGGGTTCCAGGACGAGCACATGAGGGAAAGTCAAGGGAAACTGTATTTGGGCAGGACTGAGGACTCTGCCCACATGCCGACACAGTTGGGCGGGAGAGTGGCTGGTTGCACAGCTGTGTCCCAGGGGTGCACTGACTGGCTGGGTGGGTGTTATCCAGGAGGGTGCTTTCTAGAGAACCACATTCGCAGAATGTTGGAATCAAACATTCCGACAAGGCTGCCCTTGAACTCGTCCTGTTGAGCATTTTCGTGGGTGACTCGGATGGATGGTGAGCAGCTGTGTCTACAAGCCAGCACAGGTGGGCTGGCCGCATGGAGCTCTGTCTTTTGGGGTGGTGGTCTCCCCAGAGGAGGAGGAGGGGAGGCGGTTAGAGGCTCTGATGGAATGACTTCCAGGAAACAAAAGCAGTCACCACCTAGCAGAAGGAGGGCTTGCTGGCAGGGAGGCCCAGGCTGGATGGGGAGGAGATGCTGGTTTGTGGTCTCCTGTCCCCGTCCTACACACCCTGGAGCCTTGGGTTCAAATCCCATAAGCCCCTGGCTGAGTCAGCCCGAAAGGGTTCCTCACTCAGCCTGCTGGCAATTTCCTGGGACTGGATCCCTCAGAAGTGACGTCAGGTGTGAAAGGTGCAAGCAGAGGCAGAGTAAGGGACAGGAGTCAGGTCTCTTGGCCTGGCCTGCACTGTCAATCCAAGATCCTGTGAATGTCTGGAGTCTCCTCTTCAGTCCTCTCCAGGACCTCAGCTAGAAGACATCCCTGTCACTGCCACTCATAGATGAGCAGGGATTAGTTTCTAGGTTCCCAAGTCAAGGACCAAGAGTAATAGAACGGAGATCAGATAGCTTTTTTTTTTCCTAAGGGGGAGAGGATAAGGAACCAGCCAGGACACCGGCTGCCACGCAGGGCCCTGCAAAGCCGGGTGGGAGGATGTATCCATTCCCATTGCTGCTGTAACAAACCACGGCTGACTCTGTGGCCTTAAACAACTCTTTTCATTATCTCCAGTTCTGGAGGTCAGAAGTCTGGCCCAGCATGGCTCAGCTTGGACCTCACAAGGCCGAAGTCGAGGTGTCCAGCGGTCTAGGCTCTTACCGGGACACTCTGGGGAAGGCTCCCCTCCAAGGTCGTTCAGGCTGTTGGAAAAATCCAGTTCCTCGCTGGACGTCAGCCAAGGAGTCTCTCTCTGCTTCTTAAAGCCACTCAAACTCTGCATCACTGTGCCCCTCCACCTTCCAGCGGCGAAAGTGGGTCAAGTGTCTTTCAAATCGCCCTGCCTTCCATCTAAATAAAGCCCCACCTGCTTCACAGCTGGCCCTGGGGCCCTGCCGAATGTCCCAATCCAGAGTGGGGATGTTACGTGCCATAAGCACGTGGTTCCCTTTTGTCAGTTGGCTTTGCTCAAATGCATTGGCATTTCTACCTCAAATAATATATGTGGCAGGGCCAATATATTGGTTTGCCCACACATAGGCTCACACAGATGACTGCCCCACTGGAAAATATAAAGTATCAGTGTATTTTCATGTAACCAATGGCAAGCATTTAGGTTTTTTTTTTTTTTAATCGTATTTGTTGACCGACAGCTGGAATTCCATGCACTGGCTAAAAAAAGATCCCAAAAGATAAAGGATAGAGAAGAGGTAGTAACTGATCACAGCATCATTCCCTATCCTACACACACACACGCATGCACAAATATGCAAATATACATACATTTTTGTACACACATGCACACACGTGCTCAGGCACAAATCTATACACACGTGCACTTAGACACGTGCATACGCTGGGGACCTACGTGGCACTATTCCTGGAATAGAACACAAGCTGCATAGTTGCCATGGTTACCATCCCAAGTAACAGCAGTCCAGGGGTGTAACGGTCCCCCGAATGGTGACAAAAGAGCATGCCTTCATTCATGCAGTAACTGTGAGTATGTCTTTGCTCCTGAGGGGCCGACTCCGCATGTGGCAGAGGACACAGACAGAACCCCGCGAGGAGGAGCAGAGCAGGAGTCCGAAGAAGGTGTTCAGGCCCCCACCCCGGAGAACTGAGGAGCGTCCTCGAGTCCCTCTGGACTGCTGCAGGGTCTCTTGGTGGCGTGCACCTATTCCAGGTGGCTGTCAGGGGCTCCAGCCGCCCTCCCTACAAGCACCTTTCCCTGGCAGGTGTCTCACGGAGCTGTGCTGTCCCCGCCTCCCCTGTGTGCCTGGCCATGTCTCCGCTTCCAAAGTGGGGGCCGATGCCATCTATTTCTGCAAGAGACAGGGGCTCACACACCAAGATCCCCGCTCCCCTCTCTTCTTTCCTGTCCATTTCTTCACTGGGCCAGCCACCCCTGCCCTGCACCACACATGAATCACTGTTTCAGAGAGAAGGGGTAAGAGAGATGCCCGCAGGGTCCTGTGAGCTGGCGGAGCTGCCTTGTGCCCAGCCTCCCCCAGGCTTCTCCTTTTGCCTCCATCCCCCTAAGCAGAGGCGAAGCATCCAATTCCAGCCCCTGCCTATCCAGAGTGGACCTTGATGCAAACCAGGCATTAAGAGGAAGGCTCTCCTAAGCGATGGAGTCATTTGATTCCACTTAATGGGATCTGTCGGTTATGAATGATCTTGGCTATATATTATAGTAAATCTGAATTTTAAAAAGCTTAACCCATAAAGACACTTAGTTATCTTACAGAACAAGAAGCCCAGATAGGCAGTCCCAGGTTGTAGTGGCCTAGTGATTGAGAAGGTAAAAAGCAGGCTCGCACCACCCGCCCTCGCACCTCCTTTCTAGAACTCACTGTTACATCTTTACAGTAATTGACCAGCAAGTTGGGCCATTTCTCCAAGTGCCCAGCCTCTTTTTAGCCTTTTTTAGGGTTACAAATAATAATAATAGCAGTAACACTGAGACCTACTCTCTGACCTTGAGGAGTTTATTCTCTATTGGCAAGTCTGATGGCACATCTGCAAATTAACCTGAAGCTGGTTACAAAGCAACCAACCCCACAGATGGAAAATGAAAGCACAGTGGCTAAGGCACACCAAACAACAGGGCATCAAGATGGAGTTGGGGCAATCAGGGAAGGTTTCCTGGAGGAGGTGGTTTTTCAAGGGAATGTTAGAGGATGCAATATACCCAGTTATCAGAAACATGAGAAGCCTATATTCTGAAAAGATGTGAACTAGTCACAAAAGGAGGAAGGACCTGGGGAGCAGGGGAACAGGAGTGCAGGTGAGGGTCGAGTAGGGAAGGAAGTGGGTTTGCTTTATTTTGAGCAGATGGTCTAAAGAAGAGAATGTCCTGGGATGTGCTTGGAGAGACTGTGTGGTTGCATTTAGAGGAGAGCTGTGAGTTCTGGGGAGACCCAGAAGGTGCTTTGTGTGTTAAAGACCCTCCTGGGAAGGTTGTTACCATCATCATGCCAATCAGCATTAAATGCTGGCTCACTCTTTCTCATTAGACCTCCATGCACTCTGCCCCACAGCCCTAACTGTGGAGGGATCCAAAACAGTTCAGTGATGCATCCGCTAGGGGAGAATGTGTACCTCGTCTGCACAAGCATGCAGAAGCGTGTGAAGAAATGGCTTTAGATGATGACTGTGAGCACCTGATCTTTGCATATTCTCAGAAGTCACCCTTCTTCCCAGTGGCATGCTGGCAAATGTCCCTGGCTCTCCAGGGAGAGAAGCCCTAATTTGTAGTGCTTGCCAATTTCTTTTTTTTTTTTTTTAAGATTTTATTTATTTATTTGACAGAGAAAGACACAGCGAGAGTAGGAACACAAGCAGGGGGAGTGAGAGAGGGAGAAGCAGGCCTCTGAGCAGGGAGCCCGATGCGGGGCTTGATCCCAGGACCCCAGGATCGTGACCTGAGCCGAAGGCAGACCCTTAACGACTGAGCCACCCAGGCGCCCCAGTGCTTGCCAATTTCTACAGTGTAAATATACCCACTATGGTTTGTTTCAAGCCAGGGATATGAAACCACTGAGAGCAGAATTGGAACAAGACATGTGCAAGAGGCTCTGGTGAGGGGCGCCTGGGTGGCTCAGTCGGTTAAGCAGCTGCCTTCGGCTCAGGTCCTGGGATCGAGCCCCATGTCGGGCTCTCTGCTCAGCAGAGAGCCTACTTCTCCCTCTCCCTCTGCCTGCATCTCTGCCTACTTGTTAAATGAAAGCACAAGTGAATGAAGAAACAGAGGAACCACCAACATCCTTTTTTTAAATTTAACAGGGTCACTTTGACTCCCACCTCTGGGACTGCTGACCCATTGCATGATATTAGTAGACTTTCAGGGATGCCAAACAGAGACGTGGGCAGAGATGGATCATGGGAATAAGAATGTGAGAGGCAAAGGGATGGGAGTGGCTGATGAGAAGAGGTAGGAAAGAGAACACTGATGCTCCTTGGCAGATAAGTTGGGCTTATCCAAATCTTAGCTCTGAGCTTCTTTACCTAGAACAAAGAGCCCAAGGAAATGCTAAGCTGTGCCCTCTAGCAAACAGTTTTGGTTGTTTTGGCTTGATAGGAGATCTGAGACTGAAGCCGACTCAAATCTGAAAGAGAAGCCATATGAAAAGAAGGTCCCTGTATTACACCGTTCTATCTGGCTTGAATGCTATTGTTGGAGGATGTGATGTCTGGAGCTATGGCTGCCATCTTGTGACAATGTGGAAACCCAGAGCAGTCAGGGTCAGGATGGCAGAGTGGGATACTGGGAAAAGCCAGGGTTTCCTCTTTTGGAGGAAAAGCGCTCCTCCAAATGCAACCACACAGTCTCTCCAAGCACATCCCAGGACATTCTCTTCTTTAGACCATCTGCTCAAAGTAAAGCAAACCCAATTCCTTCCCTACTCGACCCTCACCCGCACTCCTGTTCCCCTGCTCCCCAGGTCCTTCCTCCTTTTGTGACTAGTTCACATCTTTTCAGAATATAGGCTTCTCATGTCTCTGATAACTGGGTATATTGCATCCTCTAACATTCCCTTGAAAAACCACCTCCTCCAGGAAACCTTCCCTGATTGCCCCAACTCCATCTTGATGCCCTGTTGTTTGGTGTGCCTTAGCCACTGTGCTTTCATTTTCCATCTGTGGGGTTGGTTGCTTTGTAACCAGCTTCAGGTTAATTTGCAGATGTGCCATCAGACTTGCCAATAGAGAATAAACTCCTCAAGGTCAGAGAGTAGGTCTCAGTGTTACTGTTATTATTATTATTTGTAACCCTAAAAAAGGCTAAAAAGAGGCTGGGCACTTGGAGAAATGGCCTAACTTGCTGGTCAATTACTGTAAAGATGTAACAGTAAAGTTCTAGAAAGGAGGTGCGAGGGCGGGTGGTGTGAGCCTGCTTTTTACCTTCTAGTCCAGAGCGAGATAGGACACTGGGGGCAGGGCTGTTAAACTAAGGTCAAGCACAGGCTTCCCAGCCCCTCCGG
Organism: Mirounga leonina; assembly: GCF_011800145.1. NCBI lineage: Eukaryota > Metazoa > Chordata > Mammalia > Carnivora > Phocidae > Mirounga > Mirounga leonina. Next base: position 11,166,128 of record NW_023270807.1, read on the forward strand.
TGACAGCTGTGTGACCTTGGGCATATTATTCCGGTCTCCCTCTGAGCCTTGCTTTTTTCATCCCCAAACCGAGGACGACACACCCACCTCTGGGCGGGGTGCGACAGTTAAATCAGAAAGCACTCGGGAGCTGCGCACGGCGGGGCATACAGCGCGGGCCGACTGGCTGTGACTTTGGCCCTGACAGATGGGTCAGAAGGGGTCTGTTTCCTTGAACCCATAGGGTGCCATATTGTTTATTCTTGGACTTCCATCTGTTTTGCTTATTGTTATTTTCCCAGCCTCTGGACCAGGCCCCGCACAGGTTTGCACATAATATCTGTTGAATGGAGAGACCAGTTGTGGTCTATCAGAGCAGCTGTTGGGGACGCGTTGTCTGTTTTCACACGTATGGGGAGGTTTTCCTGTAGCTTCCCCCACTCCCTCCCTCTGCCTGCAGTAGCCTATCCAGCTGGCTCCCATCATCTGTCCTGCCCCTGCCGGTTTGCTCTGTCTCCCCACTAGCTGAGAGACCCCAACCCCGCTGACTCCTCGTGCAACGCCCACCGCTACAGGCTCTTCTAAGTCTATGCCAATCCTCTGACCCTGCTCTCTAATCCCAGCTCTGTGGTTGCTGAAGGTCAACCCCGGACACCTCCACATTTTCTCAAGTGGAATCCAAACGCCATCAGCTGAGGGGGCTCATGAAGACAGAGGCTGGTGGATCCCACTCAGAGCTCTGGCTCCTTCCTCCAGCTGGGGCTCACCCCACCCCCCAGACAGACTCACAGGCATGTAGGGTCAAAGGCACCCCCTTCTCCTTTTATTTTTTGCTTCAGCTCAGGTGTGTAACAGCCGATATCCAGATTGGGGAGGGCCAGTTTGGGCCAGCAGACTTGGATCCGTTTGAGGCCCCCCCACCTCCTCGTTTCCCCAGAAGGGAAAGGGGGGCCATCAGCAGAGGGGGCCCCCTTCCTCACAAACTCTGTGGCAACGTCCTGGGTGGCGAGTGCTGCTCTGTCCGCCCTGAGGATATGCCTGCCAGGAGCTCCTTGGCCAGAAGCCAGCGACCTCCCACCCCCAGCCGCAGGATTCACTGCGGATCTCGGCTTCCCTCTCCACCGGACAGCGGTTACCCCTCTAAGCCCGTACCCAGCTGGCCCCAGGGAGAGAAGCCAGGGCACCAATCCCAGGCTCCATCCAGGCTCCCGTGTGTCACTCCCTACACCTTCTTCGCTTTCTTGTTGCTCCTTCCCCCTCTCTCTCCTGCCCTCTCTCGCTCCTTCCTTCCCCTAGGCTTTGAGGCTGTCCTCCAGCCATACCTCAGAGTGGGAACCCGATGACCATGCAACTGAGGGCAGCTGTGACATCACCCTTGTTCTAAAAACCTCTCCTTGGCTCCTCTGACAAGTTCACATCCACTTTAGGGTTTGGCTCCAAAGCCACTGGTCTTCCTTACTCCGTCTTACCTAAGAGGAGCTACTCATGCTCTGCAGAGCTCCCCAGCTGCTGAGATCGACGGGGGTTCGGGTAATGGTCATCCCACTGTTCTGAGGGAGAGGACAGGGGCCCGTGATGCTTTTGGCTCCTTGGACCCCTTCTGCGGAAATCCCTGCAGCCCCCGACCGAGTGTTTCTCAAATCCCCTTTAAACATGTTCATATTTTCAAAACATAGAAAGCAACGGTGGCATTTGGCTGCTGTCAGGCCATGTCAGGAGGAAAGAGGCAGAACCCACACCCTGCCACTTACATCCCTCCTGTCAGCGGGACCTGGTTTTCTGCCAGGAACAGCTCATCACTCTTTAAGTAATAAGTTTCACGCCGTGGGGTTCTTGGATGCCGAGGTTTGATCCTTGTCTTTGGGGAGGGGCCCAGTAAGGCCACAGGAATAGGAACAAAACAGTATTCCCGTAGCTCAGAACTGGGACAACCCTGCCCCAGATCCCTCCCCCAGCTCCTGCATCACAGTCATCCCGGATACGCTGCGACATCTTCTGGGGTCTTGGCCGTGTGGGTCTCTCCAAGCTGCTGCTCCAGATCTAGACAGTGGTGACTCGGTGGCTCTTTCACTAAGGCTTCTCCTCCTGACATTGTCCAGTCGCCCCCAGATTGCCTCAGTTTCCAACACACTCTCAGCCCTGTCTCTGAGTGTTCATGGCCCAGAGCAAGTGAACCATCCTCACCAACCCCTTTTGACGGCCCCAAGGTGATCAGCCTTGATCCCGTGACACAATCGTCTTTCTCTCCCAGTCTCCCGTCTTTGGAACTCTAGCCCAGGCCCAGGTAACCTGTGTTAGAGTGCTTTGGCTAAAGGAGCGTGCAAAAGGAGAGGATGATCTGTGTTGCATACATTCAAGTTATTTGGAGAAGTCCCCTGCTCTTCTGGAGATAACCCATTGTCCTTACATCGAGTAGATGCATTTGTTTTTTTTTTGAAGATTTTTATTTATTTATTCATGAGAGACAGAGAGAGAGAGAGGCAGAGGGAGAAGCAGGCTCCCAAGGAGCAGGGAGCCTGATGTGGGACTCGATCCCAGGACCCTGGGATCATGACCTGAGCCGAAGGCAGATGCTTAACCATCTGAGCCACCCAGGCGCCCGAGTAGATGCATTTGTAACCTCTCTTGCCTGCAAGAAGTGGCTCTCGAAGGTGTCAGGTCGTAGGAACACCTGGGGGATTTCCAACCCCTCTACACACACACACACACACACACACACAGAGATTCTGACGCCTCTACGCTGCATGGGTGTAGTAAACACTGCTGGTTGCCTACTGTGCCAAATTGATGGTAGCTACCCCCTTCCTCCGGATTCAGGCCCCCATCCCTTCTGTAATGCAGGGGCTGAAACCCCGGTACCTACATTGTTATATGTAAATCACAAGGTTATATGTAAATGAGGGTTACAACTTCACACAACTACATTTCCCAGAATCTATTGCCAACAGGCTCTGGTTTAGACTCCGCAGTGAGAACCGGGAGGAAGAAGGGAACCACAGGCCGTATCTTTACTCCAGCCATGGAGGAAACACGTCGGTTTCGGCCGAGGTGGGATTTTGCAGGCACCTCTGGTTTTTCCTCTGTGAGTAACCTGCCTCAGCACCATAGGTAGTTAGATAGTACTGGGAGCTAGAGGCTCTAGAATCAGTGGCGGTTTCCTGTGGTAGTAAGTTCCCGATGCCCTGAAATCTAGCAGTGTATCTCAGAGCTAGCACCAGCCTTCCCTTCCGTTCCCTCTTCTAGTGCTTCCTACAGTCTTGTGAGACTCAAGTTCCTCTTCCAACCGCCTTCCTACTGAAACTACATGAATCGGGGTGTTCTTCTGACAGATACACACGTTGAGTATCCTTCATTCTTTCTTCCTTATGAAGAGGATCCTGGTTTCAGTAGGCTGGCCATTGGCCCAGCTAAAATGTCCAGATGTTGTCACTGTGACTGATAAACCACAGCAAACATCTACCAGGGACTTGGAGGAAACATATTGCTTTTCTGATACCAGCATTGCCCTTTCTTCCTTGCTCTTTATTCCTCTTTTCTACTTTCTGGCTGGAATTTGGACTTAAGTGGATGGAAATGCAGCAGCCATATTGTGACCATGAGGGAAAGGCCAAGGAAATTGCAGAGATCTCGGCCTTGGAATTCTTAAACCCCTGAAGTAATAGTAGGAACTGCCTCTCCTGGACTTCCTGCTTTATGAGGGAAAAAATTCTCCTTAATTTGTGTTAAGTACCGTTTGGACATGATTTATGTTACTTTTAGCCAAGAGCAGTCCTAACTAATTCAGTATAGGTACCCATCTATTTCACCTCTTTGGGGATCACTGTCGTACTGAGCCACATTACTTCAGATGTGTTAAGATAGAAAACTGGTTGCAGACTTCTGCATGGAAGATCCTTCCAGAGGCTCCTTGGCCTCTCATGAGAATATAGCCCCCTCCAGCTGCTTCAATAGCTCCCAAACATGTCCAGGCTTGTCTGCATCCATAAGATTTCACCAAGATTTAAACATCTTAGGCAAACCTTCCAGCATTCAAGCATGTATGGAATTTATCTAGAATCTCTTAGTCAAACAAACTCAGTTCTAAAACATAAATTATCTCTCTCATCTCTATAAAGCCTTCCTAGCAATCACAATGTTATATGTAAATGAGGGTTACAACTTCACACAAACAATCCCCCTTCTCTCTTTTTTTTTTTTGAAAGATTTTATTTATTTATTCATGGGAGACAGAGAGAGAGAGGCAGAGGGAGAAGCAGGCTCCCCAAGGAGCAGGGAGCCCGATGCGGGATTTGATCCGAGGACCCTGGGATCATGACCTGAGCCTAAGGCAGACACTTAACCATCTGAGCCACCCAGGCGCCCCCCCCCCCCCCCCGACATCCCCTCTTAAAAAAAAAAAGAACCTCTCAGATCTCACAACTGGCCTACTTTGGAAAAAGTTGTAAATGACTGAGGCCATGCCAGGAGTAACAGTGACAGAGAAGGACGTCTGCTTATGCGAAGTTAGTGGTTGGTGTTTTTGCTTATTAAGCGAAAAAAAGTGATTCTGTCCTAAAATAAAGAGTTTGATTGTTTCAGATTTTGAAAGAAGATGGTGAGGGCTAAAACCTCTATGAAGATAAGAAGCAGTAGAAGCTTTGTGGAAAGAGAAATTTATTTGCCTTGAATTATAATACTCATAAATAATGAGTCTCAAAAAAGGCAGTGAAATGTCAAATGTAAAATTTTGCCAAACCTGGCTAAGGTTTTATGGGTTTATTAATAAGTGTCTTAAAAAAGAAACTTATTTAACATTTACTGCCAAATACTATGTTAATGCAAAAGTCAGAAGTTTGTTTTCTCTCTCCTGAAGGGACAAATTATTCAGTCTGCTCTTAACGGGGGTAGTAAAAGATTTTTTTTACTAGATAGCAGAGATTCTATATTTCAGAATATCTTTCTTTCTTTCTTTCTTTCTTTTTAAAGATTTTATTTATTTATTTGACAGAGAGAGACAGCGAGAGAGGGAACACAAGCAGGGGGAGTGGGAGAGGGAGAAGCAGGCTTCCCACTGAGCAGGGAGCCCGATATGGGGCTTGATCCCAGGACCCTGAGATCATGACCTGAGCTGAAGGCAGACGCTTAACGACTGAGCCACCCAGGCGCCCCTCAGAATGTCTTTCTGTGCTTTGTGCCTTTTTTTTTTTTAACATAGAAAACTACAAAACTTTCTTACTTTTAGAAAGGCTAAGGTTCTGTAAGAAAGTTGTTTCCAGGGTCTCGAGACCATCTTTGAGTTTGCAACAAAACCTAAAGCAGGTTGTAATTGCAGCCAAGGTTTATACCCAGAGAAAGGGTATAGAGCAAGACAGCAGGAAAAAAGATTGTTATTAATTTAAGATATTTTATAGATCTATAAAGATAGGCATAACTAGTAGGAAACAGAGTAATGGCTTTTGTCCAGTAACAATGTAAATGCATTTTGTTCAGAGGAGATATAACTACAGCTGACCCTTGAACAAGGGGGTTTGGGGTGCTGACCTCCCCACCCCCACGCTACATAGTTGAAAATCTGCATATAACTTGTGACTCTCCCAAAACTTAACTATTAATAGCCTACTGTTGATGGGAAGCCTCACTGATAACATAAACAGTGTATATATATATATATATTTTTGCTTGTTATATGTATTATATACTGTATTCTTACAATAAAGTAAGCCAGAGAAAAGAAAATAGTAAGAAAATCATAAAGAAAATACTTTTACAGTACTCTCCTGGATTTACTGAAAAACGTCTGCGTCTAAGTGGATCTGTGCCATTCAAACCCGTGTTGTTCAAGGGTCAACTACACTTGTCTAGTAGGAAAGATAAGTCCAAAGGTTACAGTGTTTTTGCTCTGTGGGTTATTAACCGGTTCTATATCTAAATTAACAATCCTATCAATAGTTCGCCATTTATTTAATCAGTATAGTTGGCTCATTCCAGGTTTCTTTGAATCAGTCTTACCATGATGCTCCTTCCACTAATTATACGTGCTCACTTAAAAACAAACAAAACCCTGAACACTCAGAATGAAAAGAACATCGTCGATGAGATCAGTTTCTTAATGTTCCTTTTAAAATATCATGAATGTTAATCTTCTGACTTTGCAGGAAAATAAAGAGATATGATATTCATCATCAACGGTAGCCTGCAACATCTTCCGACACCATATGCAACAAACCCAAACAGAATGTCTTATGATTCGGTAGAAGTATTGGCACAAAATAAAGCCCCAAATGTCTGTTTCTGGAATGAGAAACAATCTACAGATTGATAATTTCCACAAAAACATGACCAGCTTATTTTGCTAGTAATGGACGGGATGCCAACAATGCTCAAAAACTCCGTCATTGGAAGTTGAAGCGCTAAATACTTAAATACGTTATCTGAACAGCGAGCCTGTTTTGGTGAAGCACATGGTCCAGAGAAAGAAAGCTTGCCATCGTCAGTGACTAAAGGATTATCAGGAGTAACTTTATATATAAACCAGCATTTGAAATCATCGGAATTTCTGAAAAGATAGTTTATTAATGTCAATAAAGAAATTAAAAAACAGAAAGTACTATTAGACTTTGTAACAATATCAAGTGGCTAGTTAAAAATAACAGTATTTTCAGATATGAAATAATAAACTTCAGAAAACAATAATTTCAATATGGGCATATTATTGTAGTCTAGATTTTGTTATAAGACATTTATCTACTACAATGTGAAAATTGTTTTTTGGAAAATTTATACATCTGGGCAATAAAACGTGAACCATTAATAACAAAGCTTCAACTGTTTCACATTGAAGTGTTGTTAATAATTTACTTATATGTAAAATTCAAAACTTTGAAGATAGTTTAATAGATTTTTGTTTACCTTGTGGAAGTAGTAACATTTGATGTAATATATTTTAGTTTATCATCAATGCTTAAGAAAAATAATTTTTCGGGGCGCCTGGGTGGCTCAGTTGGTTAGGCGACTGCCTTCGGCTCAGGTCATGATCCTGGAGTCCCGGGATCGAGTCCCGCATCGGGCTCCCTGCTCGGCGGGGAGTCTGCTTCTCCCTCTGACCCTATCCCCTCTCATGCTCTCTCTATCTCATTGTCTCTCTCAAATAAATAAATAAAATCTTTAAAAAAAAAAAAAAGAAAAATAATTTTTCACTGAGAAACATTTACATGAAAACCTCATTGTACAGAGTACCAGGATAATGCTATGGACAATATCTGAGATTTCAACCAAAATTTTAGAAAATCCTCCAGAGGTTTTAATTAGATATAGTCTAAGTCACTATGTTCCGTTGTCTTTGAAAGATGCAATGGGAAATGTAAACAAAGAAAATCACTTTAAATCTTTCTTCCATAAATTTTATTTTTACCACCGTTCTTCAAATAAAACACTCTTGGGGATTAAATAATACATTTGAGGAGATTAGAACTTAAATAATAAAAACTGGAAGAATATTGAGACCTCAGGAGGCAGCCTGCAGTGAAAGAGCTACAAAAGCAGGCCGGAGATTGTGTCAAGATTTGGATATTTGTTTTAACAGGAATGATGAATAGTAATAGTTGAACATTTTGAAAAATAACTTTTTTTTAGAGATTCGGCTTTAATAAATGATATCCCAACAAAAATATCAATTTTTTTCTTGTAAGAAAAAACATTCTATGGGAGCTAATTTGGGGGACGACGTATAAGACTAAATCTGGGAAACTATGGAAGAGAAGCAGGAGATGTTATAGAGACAAAGAAATAGGATGCATCTTCCGTTTGCCCCTGTGGACCCTCCCTCCTCTTCTCTGTTCTGCTTTCTGTTCTGTCGAGGCTGGCCTGTGTGGGCTCATCAAAGGGCTCCCGTGTACGTGGTCTGCCAAGTGGTTTTGGCAACTTGGAGGATCAGCAAGAGGTCCCAGAAAAGAAGGACTCTGAGGTCAAGGTGATTATAGCCAGGCTATAACTCCCTGCTGGGAGTTGCTGCCCACCTCCATCTGCGTCCTGACCCAGGGCCTGCCCGGCTGCCTTGCCCGCAGTTCTCTCTGTAGACTTGGTAGAATTCACTCCTTCTCAGCCTGGGCTGAGCGAGGACTCCCTACTGCTCCCAGACCTTGGGTGTTGCGCTGTCCCTGGCCATCTTCCCTCTCCTCAAATTACCCAGTTTGAGTGTCCGTTTCCTGCTGAGACCTTGACTGATTCATATACCATTTGAAAGAACAAAAAATAGGATCTACTCCAAGGGGGGAAAAACACAAAACCCTACTAGCTAAAAAAAAAAAAAAAAAAAAAAGAAGAAGAAGAGAAATGTTTATTGTTTGACAACGCAAAAATGAGAAATATAATAAATGTTTATGTTCTTTCAATTTATTGAATCCTTCAGTGTGACTAAATGACCTTTGGGTTAAAGGTAAACAAAATTAATAAAGTTGGGCCAATTAATTAAATATGACATTTCAATAAATGATTTTGTATGACTCCTTCAATAATGGAGATGTGGGATATATAAAAGGCAGTATTTTAATTTGTAATACATAATGAATAGTTGTGTATTTTTAATGGTGGCCGTGACATCTAGCATAACAGAGGGCGCTCCTAACGTGAATAATGAACAATAGATGGTGGAAACCAATTTCACTAAGGAGAACTTAAATTAAAATAACACAATCCAGACTTTATTATTATTATTATCATCATCATTATTTTAACAAAGCAATAAATACTCCGATTTCTTTTGGTCATTGTTTGAGGTTGAATCATAACCACAGTTTTTCATAAAACTCAGAAAACAGTCAAAGGAATAGGGCCCGTGGTTTCTTGCCAGCTTCCCTGGGCAGGGGCGGGCGGGGACAGAAACGGGCCCCACACCTCGGCTGGGAGCGCAGCGGCCCTGCCCTCCCTCCCAGAGAGCTGTGTGCGCCCAGGGACACCAGCCGAGAGAGGACCCGGCGAGGGCACTTACAGCCTGCTCCCCGGGCCTCTGGGAAAGAAACCCGCTCCACAGTCAGTATTAACCGCTTCCCCACCTCACTTCTCCCGAGAGCCCGGGGTGCTGGTCTTGGGGGGGCCGTGCAGGCTCTTCCTGAGGGGTTCTGGCTCCAGGGATGGGGGCTGTGCGCAGTTAGGGGCACCCGGCACCCAGCCTTGAGACAGCGGTTTCTCTGCAGCTCCCGAGCTCTGGATGGCAGCCCCGCCAGACTCACGGGGGACGGGGGTGGGGGGGACCCCGCCGGCCTGGAGTGAGACCAACATGGACGCGGCCAGCCTCTGCACCAGCCTCCCTGGGGACAGTGCACACTAGTCTGCAGTGAGCTCACGAGGCTCAGCTAGCCCTGCTGGGGCTAAGGAAGTTCCTGCGCGAGAGGGGGCTTCTGACACGTGGAAGCTTCTGGCACATGTCCCGCCTGGGAGGAGTGCGCTGGGGGGGAAGGGGGAGACACCGGGGCAGGAAAGGTGGATTCTGGGGCCTGCGGGACAGGAGGGGAGGTGGGCACAGCCCTGCCAGCTTGTCCGAGCTGTGCTGGCCTTCAGGCCATGGTGGGCCTGCGGGGCTGGTCTCCAGATGTGCCCTTTCTAATGGTCTCTCTTGGACTATGGATTCCTTTCATGCTGGGGGACCGGGGACAGGCGATCTCGAGAGAGAAAAAGTGCACCCCGGCCAGGCCCAAGAAGTGGGTAGGACCCTAAGGAGATTTCATTCATTGCTTCCACCCTTTCTCCCTCTCCCCCGAAAACCCACCCTGGGAGGCAGGAGGGATAGATTTGATATGTTCTCGGCTTAGAATCACACACACACACACACACACACACACACACACAATCAGTCACGCTCCAGTTTTGAAAATATCACACATTTTTTTTAGTGTGGCTGCGATGATGGCATCCTTACACACTGGAAAGGGATTCTCCAGGGGCAGAGGCAGCTGGAGGGGGTAATGGGATGGGGCAGACAGTTATAATCCTCCTGTGACTCTCCAAAGTGCGCAGAAGAATCTGTCAGCCGTTTAGGAACCACACTGTCAGGCTGCAGCTGCCCCAAGAGGAGGCTCAGAGACAGTTCACACCGTGGCGGCTGAAGCCCGCGGTTTGGAGATGTGTCTCAGCTAAGCCGGCTGTCGGCACCCAGCCCTGAGCATCAAACCGCCCCGAAGGTGGGACCGGGGCCACTTGGGAGGCTCTTCTCAGGTTGCTAGTCCTTACGCCGTCTCTGGAAAGAGGCAGGCACGGGCGGCCGAGCAGGGCGGTGCATGGGGCAGGTTCGTGGGCGTGACTCTGCTGGCCCCACCAGGCCTCCACTTGCTCAGGGGAAGGGAGTTGGGGGGCGGACAAGGCAGGCAGCCACCTCCACTTCTGGGGGACGACCATGAAAATGAACACAGGTGCCTTGTCTAGTGGGTGTAGAGGACAAGCCCGGAGCGGAGAAATAGAAACACCTTCTCTAGCTGTGTCCTCCCCAGCCAGGAAGGCTGGCCTTCCTCTTGGTGGCTGTGATAAGTCATCTGTATGTTCCCCCAGGACCATCGTATCCTTTCCCACAGTATAAGCGGCCATCTTAGTGATGACCACAATTTCCACCCACTGCACCATGAACCACCAATTCATGTTTCTCTCCTCTGCCTGGTCTAATCTCACTCTGCCCATTCTATTTACTCAGCACATTTATGAGCACCCACTATATACCACACCCAGTGCTAAACCTGGAAAGCTCATGAATTCAGAAAGATGTAGGTCCAAATTCCAGTTTGGCCACTTATGAATTGTATGACCTCAGGTGTCACTTAACCTTCCTGAGCCTCAGATCTTGTAAAAGGGGGACAGTTCCACATGCCTTAGACTGCAATTGCCAGAATTAAATGGAAGGTGCTGAGCACCGTAGCAAGTACCTTAACTCTTCTTTCTTAGTTCTCCTTCCCTTCCTCGAAGGTAGAGGTCTTGCTTGGTGCTTCCCCAAATGCCCAGTAGCACCTAGCACACAGTGATCACTCTGGAGAGATTGGGTGAGAGACTCCGCATGTTGTCTGGGGGTAAGCTGGGACAGGAGAATCATCCATGTGCCTTGTACCGGACAATCGTGCTGTGCCCTTCAGCTCTGGTTACAAGCCTTATGGCTGTAGTTGTCTTGGAGACACCATCACTACTGTTTCATTTTATTTTTTTCTCTTTTTGTGAGCAGATGAACGGATGAAAAAAAAAGCTGAGCAGTGGAGTGGGGGAGCATGCTGGACGGGGCCAAGAGATCTGGTTCAAATCACAGATATGTCATGAACCACATGTGTGCTGGTGCTAAGGCTTTTACGCTCTTAATGTTCAACCCTGCCTCCTCCAAAGTCATGTGGCTCATCCCTGCCCCATCTACTCTGTAAGGTTGCTGGCAGGGACTAGAGCCTCAGATAGGCATGATTAAAATGATACGGAGGATGAACAGAAATTTGGCAATAGGGGCTATCACTGTTATTGCTCATTAAACCACATATACAATTGTGTTAAGTGAAATTACTGTCACATTGGAAAGAACAGGTGATGGGATGGTTGGAATTTAGGTTTTAAATTTGGACTTAGCTACTAACTCGCTGTGTGCCCTTGAGCATCTCATTGCTCACTCGGCACACCCAGAGCCTGGGTGAGGTCATCTGTTATATCCCTCCAAGATTTGAAGGTCGAATACTATGAAAAGACACTAATGACTTTGAAAAGTAGCAACCCCCCTCCAGCTCTCCATGCTTTGGAGAGTGACCATCTGTTGACAATGCACTAGTTGGCTGCTTGAGGCTAGACTCTCTTGGCAGTCATCCTGGGGGGTGCCTGGGGAGCAGTATGGGGCGGCCCAGGCCATCTCCACAGCCCATGTGTAAGGCAGCTGTGGGGTTGTAAGCACATATTTGAGAGGAAAATAATTTTCCCTCAACAGTAAATTGGGCAGCTGTAGGAGGTGTGGATCCCTGACCCTGGGGTTTTCCAAGCCCCGTCAGACTTCTGACTCCCACCCAGTGTACTTCTATCCCATATGCAGGGAGGGCAACCTTTGGATTCACCCACTCCCAGGCCCGGCAGTCCTTGATCAGGGCTCTTGACACACTGCCAAGCCAAGCCCATCTTTCAGACCTCTCCCCACTGTTTTGTGCTGCTTTGCCTCTCCTCTCAGTAGTCCCACGTAATATTCCAACCCCATGGGGCACCTGGGTGGCTCAGTCGTTGGGCATCTGCCTTCGGCTCGGGTCATGGTCCCAGGGTCCTGGGATCGAGCCCCGCATCGGGCTCCTTGCTCTGTGGGAAGCCTGCTCTCCCTCTCCCGCTCCCCCTGCTTGTGTTCCTCCTCTCGCTGTATCTCTCTCTGTCAAATAAATAAAATCTTTAAAAAAAAAAAAATTCCAACCCCATAAGGGAAGAATTGGGGCGCCACAGAGCCTCTGTATTGGAAGAATCTAGAGAAACTTATTACCACTGTCCTCAAATCTTCCGAGTAGTTTTGTCAAGAGAAAATGAAATCACCCAAAGTGGTGCTTTTTAAAGTTCAGTTTTAAAACATTGTCTTACGATAGAGCCAATAAATGAGCACACTGATGCTGTTTAGATGGACCTCAAAATTGAAAATTCAGAATTAGGGGTGACAGTTATAATCACATTAACATCGGCAATTTATTTCTGCACTTGTTGTTGTGGGTCATTAAGAAGATAAACAGCTGCAAATGGTAATCCTTTTTAATTAGCCTGCAATCTTTGGGAAACCCTTTAATTAAACAGAGATGGCTAAGAAACATCACTTGAGGTCTGTTTAAAAACAAGCTAACCTGCGCTGTGAATTGTGCAAGACTGTTGAATCACAGATCTGTACCTCTGAAACAAATAATGCAATATATGTTAAGAAAAAAAAAAGAAGAAGAAGAAGGTAGCGGGAGGGGAAGAATGAAGCGGGGGAAATCGGAGGGGGAAACGAACCATAAGAGACGATGGACTTGAAAAACAAACTGAGGGTTCTAGAGGGCAGGGAGGATGGGTTAGCCTGGTGATGGGTATTAAAGAGGGCACATTCTGCATGGAGCATTGGGTGTTATGCACAAACAATGAATCATGGAACACTACATCAAAAACTAATGGTGTAATGTATGGTGATTAACATAACAATAAAAAACCCCAAGCTCACCTGCCTCTCTGTTTCTGGGAGTTAGGGCGCATTAGCAAGTTTAGAAACCACAGACAAAGTTAGTCAGTGCCACGGAACATGGCTTCCACATCTGTGTACCTCAGTGCCCAGCACAACTTTTAGCTCATAATAAGAACTTGATAAATGTTTGTTGAATAAATGAACAAATGGTCAGTTTACTTAATGTTTTAATCTTGAGTCTATCTTCCTGCCAACCCTCTACCATATTATCAGTGAAGATGGAAGGATGGATGGATGGATGGATGGATGGGTAGATAGATAGGGATCTAGGAATGTCTCAGAGTAATCTTATGAAGAATGAATTCTCATTGTACAGTTCTCTGGATGGATAGCCTATATATCTATATCTATATAGATATGTAGCTTTTTTTAAAATAGTTTCCATGCCCAGCATGGAGCCCAACATGGGCTTGAACTCAACCCTGAGATCAAGACCTGAGCTGAGATCAAGAGTGGGACACTTAATCTAACCAACTGAGCCACCCAGGAACCCCCCACATTTATATTTCATACAAAAAAACTTAATTCCTGTGGTGGCAGACATTCACCTTGCTAATAACCACATTGCTCAGCCTCCATAGCAGCTGGGTTTGGCTACGTAATTAAGTTCTCACTGGTGGAACATAAGCAGAGCCAAAGTCTGTAACTTCTGCATCACTTACAAAAAATACATGAAAATAGATTGCCCTCCATTTCTCCTCTACCTTGCACCCTATGAGTAGGGATGCTCATACAGTAGTGACCCAGCTCTCTAGAGAGGACAACTCTCTAGAGGCCAACAGAGAAACAAGATGGAAGGATCCCAGGTGCCAAGGGACCGAGTGGAGCAGAACTTCCCTGCTGCTTGGGGACACTTACCTCCAGGCTATCACGTGACAAAGAAATAGCTTTCAGCCTGATTGGGGTCTCCATTCCAGCTGCTTATACAGCCTACATCCTAACCACTACACCAGTCTGGGATTTACTCCTCAATTATAATCACTTTTTGCAGAGGGTGTATTTTGCTAAAACTATAAAAGGTCCAAGGTCAGCATGTTGTATGTATGAGAATCCTTTCACCTTTTCAAGGACATATGTAGAAGGGACCAATGTGGTAAGACAGCAGAAGAGAAGGGAGAGGTTCTTAGAGATGCTGAGGCAAGACACCAAGGTGGTCTTCCATACCCCATAGCTCTGACCACTCTTCCTCAGTCCCAACCAAGTTTTGACTTCAGAAGAGCAGCCTTTCAAAGAAGCAGTCTTTAAGTCCTCATCATCTCAGGCCTCCCGTCTGACCAAGAACTTCTAACCTTTCCCCTTTTATGTGGAGTGTGTGTGTGTATGTGTGTGCATGTGCATGCATGTGTGCTGTGAGGGCTAGAGAGGGTTGGGTTTGAGAATTTAAATAAGGCCCCCATCTGGAAAACATGCTCTAATTTGCATCCTGTGTGTTGTGCCAAGTGTCCAACTGGGATGGATGGTGACTGTCATGCCAGGCTTGGCCTTTTCCCTAGACCCTAGGGTACAGCCATCGCTGGCTTATGCCCTGTGGGGTATAGATCCCCCAGCCCAGCAAGCAGCCCCTTCTCGGCCTAGGCCTTCCATCTCTGACTACAGAAAATGCCATGGAGCTACCAGCTCGTCACACGCACAGTTGCTCATGGCTGTTCACTTCCAGGGGCCTCATCTTTGTCTCTTTTGATCTCTCTGAAGCTGACACAAAACCCCAGGACTGCAACAGGACTTTGATCAGAGTAATAGAATCAGGCAGAGGGAGAGACAACAGCCTACGCTGCAAAGCCTTTTCAGCTGGCTTTGGGTTGGATGTTTAACGAGAGCAAATTCTGGAAAGCCCGGGAAATAAAAACTGAAAGATGTAAATAGGGAGAGATTATCGCTGAATTCTTGTAATTGTCTTACAAGCCCCTCTGGAGGGGCAGACAGTGACTAAGAAGGGACTCCGCCACGGGATGACGATTAGGGCTTGGCAGGCAGAGGTGCGGTTTATAGTTGGTCCTGAATGAAGCTAAATGTTCCAATCTGGGTTTTTTTCTATCACTGGTTTTGTCAGTATTCCTCCTCCTTTCCCCACCCTGCAGGCTTGTTAGGCATGAGTCAGGAAGAGGATGCAGGGGATCTAGGGAAGTGGCTGGTTCCCTCCAGTTTAGTGGATCCCCACTTGGAAGGGCTGGGTTGGCCCCAGCTCTGCCCTAACAGGTCACATGAAGGGACAAAGCTTCTTTTCACCTCTCTAGGCCTCTGTCTCCTCACTGGAGGTGTGGTTCCATGCACCTCTCACCACCTCTGTCATCCTGTTCTTCCCTTTACCTGTGTGCCCATCCCTTGTGCTGGGCCCCAGCCATGGGGCCCAGGAAAGGGGAGACCTCAAAAGGCCAAGGTTCCTGTTGAGGCCATGAAGCTGAAAGTTGCAGAAGTCCACTTATCTGGAGCTGACCTGGCTTCAGCTAGCTGAATGAACTCGGACATGTTACTGAGCTTCTCCGAGCTTTAGTTTTTTAATCTGTCAAATGGGAGTTGTGGCAGACATTGTGCTAGGTAGATAAACCAGACAAAGACAAATACTGCATGGTTTCACTTACATGTGGAATTTTAAAAAAGAAGAGGCCAAACTCACAGAAATAGAGAGTAAATAAGTTGTCACCAGGGGCAAGGGCTGGGGGAGATAGAGAAAGGTTGGTAAAAAGGGGCAAACTTCCAGCTGTAAGTTGAATAAGGTCTGAGGATCTAATGAATAACATGGTGATGATAATTGACAACGCTGTACTGTATACTTGAAATCTACTGAGAGAGTAGAACCTAAATGTTCTCACAAAATATATGTAGGTACACACACACACACAAATATGTAAGGTGATGGATGTGCTAATTAACA
Source organism: Mirounga leonina (assembly GCF_011800145.1). Taxonomy (NCBI): domain Eukaryota; kingdom Metazoa; phylum Chordata; class Mammalia; order Carnivora; family Phocidae; genus Mirounga; species Mirounga leonina. The sequence continues at coordinate 11,182,144 of NW_023270807.1, forward strand.
AGATGGGAGGAACCCTTTCACAAAGTACACATATATTAAGTACCATGATGTACATTATAAATATCTTACAATGTTATTTGTCAATTAAACCTCAATAAACCTGAACCCAAAAGGGAGCTGTGAAGGCTAAATCAAATGTTCCATGTAAAATGCTTTGCATAGCGCTGGGTTCAAAGTGAGTGTGCACTTCGTATTTACTGCTACTACTATTATTTTCTGACTTCTTCTTGGGCCAGGACCTCCCTGCTGCAAACTAGACTTGACCTCTGAATTCTTCAGTATCTCCTTGGCCTCAGACTCTGAAATGCAAAGTGTTGACCTGGGTAAAGATGGTTTGACTCACCCATGGTGAGAAAAGCGCACCCTTAAAAGATTTTCCTCCAATCAACAGCTACCAGGCACCGCAATACCCATTTTGCATACTCATTTCCAATTCTTTCAGCATTCTTACAGGTAAGGCATGGTTTTCTTCATTTTACAGAAAAGACTGAGTCTCTGGGAGAGTAATTAATTGACCAAGGTCACACACTTAGAAAGTGCTGGAGCCAGGATTGTACCAGTTGGGTCTGGTGCGAAAGCCCATGAAACCATCCCTGCCATGGGTACCAGATGGGCCCTTCCAACTTCACCTTGTCCTCTGACGTGGCTGACTTGGGCCACGGGAATAGGAAGGGGGCTATGGATTTGAGCGTACACAGTAGGTCAAACACCTGATTCTGGCCACATGGGCATCACACTCCAGCCAATGAAGCCAGACTGCAGGCTGGAGCTCCCCTCCCAGGGAAAACTTGTGGAAGAAATAAAGTTCTGATTGGAGATATCCAGCCGCAGACTCACAGAAAGATAATGGAAACTCCCTGAGACAGAATTTTATTTTATTTTAATTAAAAGATTTATTTATTTGAGAGAAAGAGTGTGTGCACACACGCGAGTTGCGGGGCGGGGGGGTGGAGGGAGAGAGAGAATCCCAAGCAGACTCCCCACTGAGCGCGAGCCCAACATGGGGCTTGATCTCACGACCCTGAGATCATGACCTGAGCCGAAATCAGGAGTTGGACGCTTAATTGACTGAGCCCCCCAGGCGCCCCGAGGTAGAACAAGAACTGGCAATGATTGTGTCTCATTGCTATCTAGGAAGAAAGAACTCACCAAGCAAATTAATCATGTAAACAAGATTTCCCAGAAGAATCTTTAATCCATGTAATCCTGTCTAATTCAATAAACATTTCATAAGGGTGCTGAAGATACAAAACTGAATGAATCTTTCCTTTTCAAAGGGAGCTCATAGGCCAGCCTAGAAGCAAGCATCTAAGTGCTTATACAACAAACAATAAAATTTAAAAAATTAAAAATAAAAAAAAATAAGGTTCTGTATGAGAACAATGACAAGAGGGAGGAATTGGGTTTGGCAAGGTCTAAGAAAGCTTAAGACCTAATCAACTATTTTGGAAACTCTCTCCCCTTCAGAAATAACCTTTAATTGGAAAGATTAATTTAGTAATTAGAGTTATTCCCATCAAGTTGTTAAAGCAGAATATCAAAGGGCTGATACCACCTCAAACTTTGGTTAACCTAATTGAAACTACCGAATGAGTTTTCAAATAATAAAATCTTCCCCCTTCTAGAGATATTCTAGAATTTAGTTGTACATTTAGTTCAAATGCATGTTCCTCTCAGTCCAGTTTCTTGGTCCAGTGGGCCATGTGTGAGCAGATTTTGTTTTCCATTTCTCAGGGGGCCTCAGAGTGTTTTTGCAATGAGCATTCTCCAGAAAAATGTGGAGAATATGGCAGGGTGGGACTCAGGGCCAAGAGCAAATGGAAAGCACCTAGGATGGTACCAAGGGGATGGGACCTGGACCACAGACTTGGCATTTAAGCAGATTTCTTGGAGAGATGGGAGAGGAAGAACGTGGGGAAGGTGTTAGTTAAGAAATGGCAACGTTCGGAGGCAGAACTGGCAAGAGGCAAGAACAATGAAGCGAGAGGCTTTGGGCCTGAGCGGTCTGCTTTGGAAGGCTGTTGGGAGGCTGTGACCCTCCCTGACAGGATGTCGGAGCCATGGGAGGTCGACAACAAACAGTGGGCACCCTCAGTGGTTACCTCCCTGGGCTGCAGAGCCCGAGTTGGCTCGATCACACGCCCCCTCTCTCAAAAACCAACAGCCCTCCTTGAAAACTCACCCAAGTCCGACTACACTGACTCAGCAGGCCCGGGAAGCACCGAGAAACCCTTTGGGGGAAATCCAAAGCCCAGATCTTATTCTGAGAACCTCCCACCACCGGAAGGAAGAAAAGACCATGAAACTCAGCACTTTCCAGCTTGCCATTCCTCTCCACCGTGGTGGCACTGGCCAGGGGTTGGCGGCTCTGCAGCTATTTTTACCCTCAGATTTCCGGAATTGCCTACCAATCCTGGTTACAGGACACCACAATAAACTCAGCTCCGTCCACAGCAATCACAAGAAGTCTAAGCCACAATGCGCAGCTGTGCACGGCCACACTCATCCGTACGCCGGACACACGGGCCCTAACTCTAGAGTCAAATGCCAAGGCCTAAGCTGGACGGCGAGGGGGCAGCTCCCCCGGCTGTCCAAGGATCAGACGTGATGTGATGCACGTCGCAGCCAACAGCCTCTGGCCCGTTGGAGGAGGGCACCCAAGTTCAGGGTTCATGTTTTAATCCTTTGAAGGGCCTCTAAGTTGAATGTTCCTGCGGTTTGTAGTGGACCTAGTCCAGAATAGTTCTTTACAGCCACAGAGAGCTACCGTGTGGAGAGCCGTCTTGCCCTGACCCTGTTTCAATGGTCACCAACTTGACCATGGTCTCTCTCCTTCCCCTCTGAACCCCTCACCTGTGAGCCTCCAGGCAGAATTACCTTTTGCTTGCTGTCTTCCATGTGTCTTTCAGTCTACAGACTTCTTTCAGGGGCTCAGATGCTGGTGTATTTGAAGAAGGAAATACTTCCTCATGGTGTAGATAGATAAATAATGTCAATGCTGGAGAAATACTTTATACCAAGACAGGATTTTCTTCTGCCCAGCATCCGCGTGACAAAGCCTGTGAACTGTGAAGCCCCACTGTGGGCTTGCTCAGGTCGGCTGTGAGGAGGCTGTTGAAGGGCAATACAAATGACCACCGTGTTCTCTCTTCCAGCAGCAGCCAAGGGCTTTGGGTTTCTCTGGGGTGACAGCTAGAAAATAGGCAACGAAAAATGTCTTATAACTCTTGTTAATAATGGCAATTATTATTGCTGTAATGAAAAGAATCCTGTCTGCAGGCCAAAGGTCCTCTCAGCCTTCTCCTGGAAGGAGGACTTCACACTGAAAATTTCTGACTCCTTGTGATCAAAATGTTGTCCGCTGAAAGCAACTGCATGTCCACACTACCATTTTCTCCTTCTGTTACTGACCAGTGTTTTAGGCCTCAAAACACTAAATTATAAGGCCTTTTCCCATCAGATTTCCCTCAGAAAATTAACTTGGATCAAGAAGGATTCAGTGTGGGTCGGCCTCTAAATCTGCCCGGCTCAGGGAGCTTGAATGTTGGCCCCCTGCCCCTCCTGCACAGGTCCGGCTTCTGGTGACCGCCCGTCAGGGGATTTACAGCCCCAGCGATTTCCCATCTCAGTGCTGGAGCTGTGAGTCACCAGCTGCAGAGTTACAAGCCCACCGGCTAGGGCACCACAGGGCTTAGAAGGCCAGGCTGGGGGGTGGGGGTGGGGAGGTGAGCTGAGGTGGGGGTGCAGCGGGAGAGACAAGAAAGTTACAACACAACGGACTTGATAGGCCTGCAATTTCATCATGCAATATTCGAATATTAGACCCTGGCCCCAAATAGCTGCTCACTTACTGCCTTTTCCCTTTGTGTTGTCTCCAAGAAACACGAAGCGAGAGGTAGCTGAACAAAATGCCTCATTCATGAGAGTCTGGCGGATGTAAGCGAGTTCATGACTTGATAATCCCTGACAGCCCTCATTAAATCAGGGAGCTGCAGGTGTGAAGGCCGCTGGGGGTGGGGGCTGTAATCCGGGCCAGAGGACTGGAGCTCTGTTGGTTGAGGGACCTTGTCAGGATAGGGCAGCTTTCCAAGTTGATAAGGGAACGGTGCCAATTCGGAATGAATTGCTTAAGGCAGAAGTCTCTTTTCATGGCAAGAAGTCAGAGGCTGTTCTCTTCATTTGATGTGTGTGTATAAATGCTTGGTTTCTTCCACAAAATTAAGTTCCAGATAGGCCAAAACTGGCAAAAGGGGGAGAATCTCCTGGGGGTTCGGGAGTTTGTCCCTCTCCTCGTCCTGACTCTTGTCCCTCAAAACTGATCTTCCTCTTAGGGATCCAGCCTAATTGCTGTTTCCTGCACACCACCTGACCCCACCAGTGCCACCATGCCAGGCTTTCCCGGTTTGGTCATGGAGAGCGTCTCTCTGTGGTGTGGAGGGTCTCCCCTGGGGAGCTCTCCCTCCCCCTCCATCTCAGAGTTTTATTGGGGAAGTGAGTGCACCTTAGGGCATGTTTGCCTGACAAGAGGAACGGGTTTATGCGCAGGGGCAGGATTAGCTGCCACCGTTGTAGTGTGATTTTAGGAGTGCTTTTGGGAAAGTCTGAGGTCAAAACATTTCTCCCACACTGCCTTTCTGTCACCGATCCCTGAAATCCCTCAGCTGAGGAAGTTGCTAATTTTAGTAAACATCTTGTTAAATTACAAGTACTGTTGAGAGTCACAATGCATAATGCTGTTTCCGATATGACAAGGTATCAAGAGGAAACATCATGAAGTGAAAGAACACAGGTCCTGCCCCCAGTGACTTTACCAGCAAACTCCTGACTGGCAAGGCGGAGGCACAGAAAAGACCTGACGGGAGGCAGCTTTTGACAACCTCTTCGAGCCGCAGTTTCTTATCTGTATAAATAATGGGAGTGATGATAAAAACAGCACCTGATTCCAGTGGATTGTTAAGAAAATGTAATGAAGTCCAGACATCTGTATGAGCACCTCCAGATTATACTAGTCATGTGAAAACTCCCCACTGCGCCGTTTGCCAGAAGATGGGATCTAGGGAAGTGCAACTCTGTTAGATCCCTCCAGGTGGTTTTGGTTACGACCTAGCAGAGGACACGTTCTCCAGGGATGGAGGCCACAGCATGTACCCCAAAGACTTGGCCTCGTGAGGTCTCAGAGTCAACCGCGGCACAGAGGAAATGGGAGCCTCTGGGTCTCTAGGTACACAAGCTGTCTTGTATCTGTGGGAACATCAGGTTTCCAACGTCAGTACACGTAATTAAACTTCAACTTAGTGGAAATCCTATTAATAAACTCATTCACCTGGTCACCTAGATTACAACCAGTATTTGAGGAACGGGGAACAAAAACACCAGGAGTCATTCAAAACAATCCAAACCATTGAAATTCAAGCACCATGTCAACACACTTTGCGAGCAGACAAGAAAAATGTAAGACTAAAGCTAGTTCTAATGGCTTTTGCTAAACAAAATAAACCTAGAGGGGAAAATAAAAGTATTTCTTCCAACTGGAGTTTTTACAAGGGGGGAAAAAATCAAATACTTTCCTTAAACTCTACAAAGCAAACAAAACCCTTCAAAAGTCCATGAGAAATGGCAGGTATTTAGGTGATTAACTTTGAGTGGACATGCAAGAAATGTTTCTGGAACACTGTGGGGCAACTGGCCGGGGCAGCCCTTGTCAGAATCATCAGGATTTGACAGTATTAGAAATGCAAGCCCGGAGCTACAAACTTGAAACCCGGGACTTGGAAACTGAATCCATACTTAACTCCCCCCCTATGTTAACCTCCCAACAGAATAAAACCTTAATGTCTTCTAAAAGCTATAGTTGTGGAGGAATAAAAGGCAAAATACTTGAAATCATTAACATTTACCGGGGCCTTCTTTCTGCTTTTCTAATTGGCTTTTCTCTGTGTAGTTTGCTAGGGCTGTCATGACAAAATACGACCGACTGGGTGGCTGAAACAACAGAAATTTATTTCTTCACAATTCTGGAGGCTGGAAGTCCAAGATCAAGGTGTTGGCAGGCCTGGTTTCTCCCGAGGCCTCTCTCCTTGGCTTGTGGATGGCCACCTTCTGTGTCCACACATGGTCACCTTTCTGTGCATACACATCCCTGGTGTTCCTCTGTGTGTCCAAATCTCCTCTTCTCATAATGACACTGGTCAGATTGGATTGGGACCCACCCTATTTTAACTTAATTACTACTCTAGAGGCCCCAAATACAGTCCCATTCTGAGGTACTGGGAGTTAGGACTTCAACATAGGAACTGGGTGGGAGGGCGTGGGCACAGTTTAGCCCATAACACTGTTCTCAAGCTTTCTCTACCTTTGCCCTGGGAAGATTCTCTTGGTTGTTAGCTCAGTCTGTCTTTGCTTCCACCCCTGTCTCTCTTTGTCTTTCTGACTCTCTGTATTCATGGTTCCTCTGTGCATCCCAGGTTCCTGTCTGGGTATCTGCCTCCCACCCTCACCCCAAGCCCGCTCACCCACCCCATTCTTTTGGTCTTTCTCCAAATATCTAATATGTAATTTCTATGTGCCTGTTATAAATGATGGCAACAGAAAAATGCTATCCCTGCCTTTAAGGCATTTTTACTCTGGAAGTTGAGACGAGATCTGACCTCAAATAACTATATATAAAGGCAGCCTGTGATGAACACCATAGAAGACTAGAGCAGAGGTTGGAAAGCTATAGGGCACAGCCCAAATCTGGGCCACTACCTGTTTTTATAAAGTTTTATTGAAACACAGCATGCCATTTACTAATGTATTATTTATTTCTGCTTTTGCAGAGTTGTGTAATTGTGACATAGATTATATGGCCTACAAAGCCAAAGATGTTTACCATCCAACCCTTCATAGAAAAATTTTGCTGACCCCCCAAACTAAAGTCAAATTTTATAGGAGAGGCAGGAAGAAGCTCACCTGACTGTTATCTTCTGGGATATGTCACTGAGAACGTGTGATTTAAGCTGAGCTTTGAGGGATGAATAAGAGTTCAAGAGGTAGAGGTGGGGGGTTCTAAGCAACATCAACAGCATGAGCAGATGTGTGAGGTGGTAGGAATTGAAGACACAGTTGGGGCTCTAAGTGAAGACCCTCAGACATCAAGATAGGAGCCTGGACCTCAATCGGGGGCTCTGGAGCATCTTGGATGGTTTTTGAGCAGGAGGTGACACATAACTAGCACATTCTATGTGAGAGGCACTGCATGGAATGCACAGATGAGTTAGACCCAAGCCCTGCCATCAAGAAGCCTATGACTCTAATAAAGGGAATGAGACAAGCACCCCAACAATTACAGTACAAGGCAGAATAATGCTTCCATGGGGGAAACTTAAACCAGGAAAGTGATCAAAGAGAGGTTCAAGCAAAGTCAAAGCTGAAGAAAGGGTGGAGGATAGATTATTGATAATAAGGATGGTTCAGATTCACTCAGTCTGTAGTATGAGTCAGGTCCTCTGCTAAGTGCTTTACACACATTTAATCTCATTTAATCCCATAACAATCCTGTGAGGAGATATACATATTATTCCCAATTAACTGATAAGGAAAGGGAGGCTGAGACTGAACAGGGTTCAAACCCAAGTTAGATTCTCCCATATTCCATACATCCAAATTAGATACACCATATTGTATACATCCAAGTTAGAGTCTCCCATTCATGCTCTTTACCACTATGCTGACAGGGGAGGCAGGGAGGTCTCTTTTTTTTTTTTTTTTTTAATTCTTATGTTAATCCCCATACATTACATCATTAGTTTTAGATGAAGTGTTCCATGATTCATTGTTTGTGCATAACACCCAGTGCTCCATGCAGAATGTGCCCTCCTCAATACCCACCACCAGGCTAACCCATCCTCCCACCCCTTCCCCTCCAGAACCCTGTTTGTTTTTCAGAGTCCATCGTCTCTCATGGTTCGTCTACCCCTCAGGGAGGTCTCTTAATAGACATTTGCAAAAGTCTATCATTTGGACAGAAGCAAACAGGAAGATTCGGGATTGATGCTTTATAGGTTAGTATTTGAGTAGGTTCTAATTTTTGAAAAAAGTTTCATAGTATAGAAGGATAACTGTTAGGCCTCAGTATGTGTACTCGGCTCTGAGGTGTGGCTTGTGAAAGAATGGATTCCCCGCTGTTCCTATGAGTTGGACGTCTACCTCCATTTCAGAAATGGACCATGGGCCACAGTGCTTCCTTTGAGAGATGGGCAGAGAGGAAAAGCTTATCCTTCTAGGAGGGAACACTAAAGAGGTGTTGTTCTTAATACCAGGCTGATAGTGTGTGCTCATACCATAGTATGTTGTACTGACATTTAAATGCACCATAAAAATCCTCAGAGAAGTCCTTCTGAGCCCTCCTCCCACCCTCCCGAGGGGCCAGCCCCTGCACCAGTCCTGACACAGCTCCTAGAGATGCCTCGCGAGGCCTTGTGCTCCTGAGAACCGCAGCTCAAAGGGCAGTGCCTGAGCAGGGACACACCCTTCGGTGGTAAAAGAGAGGCTGTGCAGTCCTCGCAACCAGCAGGAAGACAGCAGGGCTGCTTGGCTACGTGGGGATCCTGATGGGAACGGCGGGGAGCTACCCCCAGGATCTGAGGGAGCACAGAGCGGATTGAACACAGGAACTCAGTAGCTCTGGGGTCCCCCCACCACCCGCCCCCGCCGGGTTCCTCACATACCACTTGGTTCTAAATGACAAGCTGCAATTACAGTAAAGTGCTAAAGTTACAAGTTGTTCTAAACACTCTTCAACAAAGAATATTCTGTGAAAAGGAACCCCGGGCGGTTATAAACCTTTTTTGGCTGTGTAGAAACCATAAGGTTTGCATCCAAGAATGTGTTGTCTGTTTGAGGCTGGCCTTTATTCTTTCAGTCGGGTGCCAGTGGCATGCATTTCAAATGAGCAGTTGTCTGTGGCCCCAGAGTCTGTGGCGGGGGCATATCTAATCAGGTTAAGCAGCCGTTCCTCCCAGCTGTCAGCTCGCTGGAAATCAGAACATTATCTGCAACCACATGCAACTCAAATAGAAGGTTGGCACTGGGAACCCCGAGTCTCCAACTCCTCCCTGACCTTACTGTGGTGGCCCCTGGCTTTTTCTTTCCCTATGTGACTATATACAACAGTAGCAAAGCTATTTTAGGGATTAAAACAGCTAATTGCAGATTTCCATCAGGGCCAGCCACTCAGAACACAGGTTTGGAGAGCACGTTGGTGGGCTCTGCTTGTGGGGATGGTTTGGGCTTGTTTGCCCTGGGAAGTGGCTCATCTACACCCCAGACCCACAAAGCTGTTAATTGGAGGCTCTTCCATGTAGGCCACTTGGTTCTGGGGGTGAGAAATTTGGTGGGATTTAGTGTGAAAAAGCATGTGGTGTTTTCTTGGCTCTAAAAGCATGGCTAGAAGGGCCTTGAAAAGTCATCTGGTTGGCCTGCCTGCTGAACAGATGAAGAAACTGCAGTTCAGAGAGTCCCTCAGCCAGAGAGGCAGAGATGGGACGAGACTCTGGGTGTCCAGACTTCCTTCCTGGTGCTCTGACTTCTGAGATGTCTGTACAACTCCATCGTGTTGCCTAAGCTTAAAGGAGGCACTAAAACAGGCTTCAGGCCAGGTTTCAATCCAGCTTCCCTTTCCCTACTTTCCGACACATAGCAGCATGACCTGGGTGGGTTACTGAACCTTGCTGAGTGGCAGCTGCGCTGTCTGTAAAGTAGGGATCATAAGGTCTGCCTATCAGATCGGTCAATTAATTAAATGAGAGCATTACTTAACAGTCTCAGCACAGTGCCTGGCACTTTGTAAGTGTCCCCTTGACACTGCTTGATGGACCTGTTCCTAATTAACGTGTGGCTCCTTTCACTGAGGGAGATCCTGCAGATTCTCCACCTGGGAGGAGCTGCACTGGAAGCTGATTTTCATGCAGTGAGCCCCTCCAGCTTCCTAAGTGCTTCCTGGCATTTCTGAGAAGTGGTCTCCCCAGGGTTAGTGGGACACAGTCCTGAGAAAGCTGGGGACATAGGGGGATCAGAGAAATTCAGGAGAAAGAGATCTGTTCTTTTCCATCAAGAGATTATAAAGGTCTTATAGTCCAATGAAAAGAAGAACTTTGAATTATGGTTCTCCCTTTTCTTTAGAATAGATAATAGTGCAAGACAATGTGCTCAACAAAAAAGTGGTTCATGTGTCTCTACCACCCACCCTGAGGAGATGCTGCACAGAGCATCCGGCAAGGGCTAGCCAGGTCTTTCTTCCTTCCTCCAGGGAAACGTGTTGCTTTCATGAGAGAAGAAAGGACAGGCTCCTCCCTTGCTTGCTCCATCCTTTCCCACTGACCTGGAGATGTTGGGAATGAAGAGTTTATCCCTTTGCCCAAGCAGAAACCTGCCTTCTAGGATATTTGGGAGAAGTTGGAACTTTGTGGCAATTTTGCCAGATCTTTGAGGAAGATTAAAAAAAAATGAAGCACCACATGAAAAGAAGTGAAAACTGACAGAAAATCATGAGACTGATTATTTAGAGTCAGAGTTGGAAAAAAGAAAATTTGACGACTTCAAAGATTTTTCTCTCTTTTTCTCTCATTAACTTTTGTCTTAGTCCATTCAGTCTGCTACAACAAATACCATAATTCGGTCCCTTATAAACATCAAATATTTGTTTCTCAGAGTTCTGGAGGGTGGGAAGTCCAAGCCCAAGGCACTGGCAGATTGGTTGTCTGGTGAGGCTCCACTTCCTGGGTCACAGATAGTCATCTTTTTGCTCTAACCTCATATCTCTTGGGCCTCTTTTATAAGAGCACTAATCTCATTTATGAGGGCTCTACCCTCATGACCTAATCACCCCCAAAGGCCTCACCTCCTAAAACCATCCCCTTGGCGAGTAAGATTTCAACGTGTGAATTTGGAGTAGAGGGGGGCCATAAACATTCAGACCACAGCAGGGTTTCTCTCTCAAAGAGAACATTAAGTCCTAATACAGCAAATGTCTTTATTTTACTATAATGCTTATGTCCTTTATTGGTCTTAATTCTCTGCCAGATCCTCATCTATGATTTCTTAAAGCTGAACAAGAACCATGATGTGCAGTTTTGTGACTTGAAACTCTACTTCTGGTATAGATTTTCAAAGAATATGTTCAGCATAGAGGTTAAATTTTTAAAATCCTAAATATTAGCCAACCCAATTCAACATCTTACTTTAAAAATAACATCACATAGGGCGCCTGGGTGGCTCAGTTGGTTAAGCGACTGCCTTCGGCTCAGGTCATGATCCTGGAGTCCCTGGATGGAGTCCCGCATAGGGCTCCCTGCTCGGCAGGGAGTCTGCTTCTCCCTCTGACCCTCCCCTCTCTCATGTGCTCTCTCTCAAATAAATAAATAAATCTTTTAAAAAAAATAACATCACATAATTCTAATTACGTAGAAGTTATTCATGAAGAAAAGGATGGTTCAAAACCAGAAAATCCATCAATATAATTCCTCATATTCACGGATAAAGGACAAAAGGAATCACATTATCACCTCATCTTAGTTGCAAAAGAAGCACTTTCTAAATGTCAACACTTACATGTGTTCAGACAATAAAACCTATGCTATAGGCTGAATTGAGTCCACCCCCTCAAGCCCCAAATTCATATGTGGAAATCCTAACCCCCAAGGGGATGGTATTAGGGGGCAGGGCCTTTGGGAGGTGATTAGGCCACAGGGCTCCATCCTCATTAATGGGATTAATGCCTTTATAGAAAGGCTCCAGGGGCGCCTGGGTGGCTCAGTTGGTTAAGTGACTGCCTTGGGCTCAGGTCATGATCCTGGAGTCTCGGGATCGAGTCCCACATCGGGCTCCCTGCTCAGTAGGGAGTCTGCTTCTCCCTCTGACCCTCCTCCCTCTCATGCTCTCTGTCTCTCATTGTCTCTCTCGCAAATAAATAAATAAAATCTTAAAAAAAAAAAAAAAAAGAAAGGCTCCAGAGTCATCCCTTGCCCCTTTCACCACTAGAGGACCAAGTGAGAAGTTGGTAGTCTGCAATCTGAAGAAGGCTTTCATCAGAGCCTGACCATGCTGGCGTCCTGATCTTGGACTACCACTCTCCAAAACTATGAGAAATAAATTTCTGTTGTTTATAAGCCACCCAGTCAATGGTGATTTCTTAGAACAGCCTAAAAGAACTAAGACAACCTCTTTACAAATCAGAATTAGATGGGTATTTCCTCCACTCAATAAAGGTCAAATACATCAAAAAGCAAGAGTAAACATCATGTTTAAACTCTAGGGATCCCCTTTAATACTGGAACAAAACAAGGATCTCATTATTGTTGCTCTTACTTAGTGAAGCATTGGTCCTGGCAAAAACTCTAAGTACCCTCTCCTTCCCCCACCCCCCAAAATCCACAATGGAACAAGACAACAATAAGAAAAGGCATGAAAATTAACAGAGAAGAAATAGCTGTCCTTACCTGCAAATAAGGAAAAAAAAAATCAGCAAACTCACAGAACTGATAAGGAAGTTTAGTAAGGTTGCTAGATACAAGTTTAACTTATAAAAATATCAACTAATAGCATTCTTTCTAGGCTGGCAATAGGCAACTAGGGATATAAGAAAAACAAAATATTATTGTTAATAACAGAAAAACTGAAGTATCCAGAATTTAATTTAAAAAATACACCATGAAAGGGGTGCCTGGGTGGCTCAGTCAGTTAAGCTTCTGACTCTTGATTTTGGGTCAGGTTGTGATCTCAGGGTAGTGAGATTGAGCCCCAAGTAGGACTCCATGCTCAGCACTGGAGTCTGCTTGGGATTATCTCTGCCCTTCCCCCTGCTCGCGTGTGCTTTCTCTCTCAAAATAAATAAATAAAATCTTAATAAGAAAAAAAAAAAAAAAAGCGGGTGCCTGGGTGGCTCAGTTGGTTAAGCGTCTGCCTTCAGCTTGGGTCATGATCCCAGCGTCCTGGGATCAAGTTCGGGGTCAGGCTCCCTGCTCAGCAGGGAGTCTGATTCTCCTTCTTCCCCTCCTCCCACTTGTTCTCTCAATCTCTCTCTCTCTCAAATAAATAAAATCTTTAAAAACTAAAAAAGAAAAGAATACACCATGGAAGAAAATTAAAGTTCTTTTAAGAGATGCCACAGATAATCTAAATAACTGGGAAAGATAGTCCATTTAGATGGGATTGTGTGACATTTTAAGATTGAAATATCTTCCCTAAATAATCTGTGAATTCAATATAATCCTAAAATAAAAATCCACTGCATATTTTGAGAAACTCAATATATTTATTTAAAATTTTTTATGGAAACATAGAGGTCAACAAATAATTATGTCAACACAACATGAGCAAAAAGGAGAGATCTGTCTTACCAGACATTAATATACATTAATAAACTTTACAAAGGAAACCCGGATAGAAAAAAAGGGCAAAGGATGTGAATGGGCAATTTACAGAAAAGGGGACCCAAACGGCTGAAGAAGCCATCTGTCCATGTGAAAAGATGCTCAAATTCAACAGAAACCAGAGAAATTCAAATCAAATCAACAGTAATGTATCACTTCACACACACTGGGATGCTAACATTGAAAAGTTGGATAATGCCAAAGTGGCATGGATCTGGGGAAATAGGAAATTTGTGTCCCACTGGGGGAAGTGCAGATAGGTGCACTCATGCTGAAAAGCTACCTGGTAATACTCAGTCAATGAAATGTGTTTATGCCCTATGTCTCAGCTGTCCCCCTCCTGCACCTGTAGCCCAGTGAATTCATCCTCTGGGTCCATATGGGCGTATGTAGGAGCATGCTCACCACACATTGTTTGTGGAAGTGGGAGGTAGAGGAAACCCCTGTATAGACAATGGGGTGAAAGCTCACTGTGGAGTACTGCGTAGCTGAGAAGCATGGTGTGATGTGGATATAGCTTAAGAACATGGTGTTTAGTGGGGGGAGGGGGTGGAATAAGAAACAGAATGAGGTTCATAGGACCGTATTATTCATACAAAGTAAATATTTGCACCCTTAAATATCACACGAGTACTTAGAAGTATGTATACAAATTCAAGGATATACATGAAACACATGAGAGTGGCTGCCAATGGGGAGAGAGGAATGGGGGCAAGAAGTGGGGAATCCATGTAACAAGGGCTAGACCCTGCAGACTGACCAATGACCGAGTGCTGTGAGTGAGGCATCATGCTCTGCATTTGTGGTCCATATAAAGGTGTAAGGGCGAGAGAATTCACTGCATTTAAAAGAAAGTTCTAAGCTTGGCATCTATTTTGACATTGTACAGATGAAAATTTGGAGTGATTTATTCTCCCAAAGAGATGTTGGTGAGTCTAGTAGGATTTGGCACATTAGATTTGACAGATTCTGGCTATGATTAACTATGTCTCCAGCATCTTGCCTGTTTCCATTATGTTTTAGAAAGAACTGAGGCCTAAGGTAGTTTGAGAGTTGGTAGTTGGAAAACAATGCTTTGTTAAGCATAAAATTTATAGCAAACATTGGTCATTGTGGGAGGTGTTAACACCAAACAGGTGAATTGGAGAAAGAAGTAGAAGGCTTCACTTGAAAGACTGCTGTAAAGGAAAAAACGATAAAAGAACAATAATGAGAGATATGAGGTTAGGACTGATGGAAATTTATATTGTTAAAGTTTTACTGATCTTAAAATTTTGCCCTGGAGAAATATTATCTCAACATTTCTTTCTACATCTTGTTAAGTTCCTTTTCTGTACAAGGAATGATCCATACACTAATTCATTTCATTCTCTAACAACCCTATGAATGAGATATTGTAACCCAACTTTAAAGAAAAAACCTGAAGCACAGAGAGGTTCAGTTACTTTCCCTAAGCCATGAAGGCAGAAAATAGAGAAGGATTCAACCCAGACATGGCTAGCTCTTTCCAATGCTATATACTAAAAGGTATTTGAGCTTAACTATGCTTGTAAAGAGACTTACTTTTGACATTATAGTATGGTATGCAGGGTTCAGTGCAGGAAAACAGAAACTACTCTGTATTTTTAAGTGGAATAGGATTTAATACCATGAAGTCGTTGCTTAGGAAATCTTTGTAAGAGTTGAAGAGGCAGGCTCTCAGCTGGACCACCAGAAAGGACTCCCAGAACACTGGCAGAAATGACCTGCCAATCAGGAAGATGGGAAAAGGTAAATCAGGAGATCAGAAACCACCTCAATCACTGAACCAGAAATCAGGAAACCAGACCAGGAAGCTGTTATCATCACCAAGGTTCCTTGTAAACACCCAAGAATCTGGTTATTGGACACTGGAAAGCTGTATTTAGCTGGTACAGTACTTCAACTGATTTTCCAAAGCCACGTAAATGGAACTGGACCATAACCTTGCTTACCAGCAGAAAACAGCCAAAAG
The DNA here is from genome assembly GCF_011800145.1 of Mirounga leonina. Lineage (NCBI taxonomy): Eukaryota > Metazoa > Chordata > Mammalia > Carnivora > Phocidae > Mirounga > Mirounga leonina. The sequence goes on from NW_023270807.1 coordinate 11,197,546, forward strand.
CATCTGGAAGGAGGCTTCTGTCTCATTTCTGCACCCAACTGGCAGAGCTTAACTGTCATCTAAAACTCTGCCTGAAAGGGAATCTCGGAAGTGTAGTTTTTAGTCTCCCAGACTTTGTAGTATGGGACACACACTAGAAAGACTGCTGTAAAGGAAAAAATGATAAAAGAACAATAATGAGAGATACGAGGTTAGTGAGAGTGAGTCCAGCACAGGCATGCATAATTTTATTTGAAACTCTAAGGTCATGCCACTAGAGGTAAGAAAGTCAATGAACTAGCTTCTGACTAACTCAAGAATGTACTCCCTGCCTGAATCCTGTACAACCATCATCATCTATTACCACCTGCTAGCAACATATCAAATAAAATAGACTTTATCAAATAAAATAAAACAGTAACTAAGAAAAAGTCATCCTCAGTGTTGATCCAAGTGGAACTTCTAGATATAAAAAACAGTCATTAAAAACAAAAAACAAAAAACAAAAAACCAAAAATCCAAAAACCTCAATGACTGGTTAAACAGCAGATTAGATACAGTTGAAAAAAGAATTGGTGCACTGGGAAACAGGTTGAAGAAATTACTCAGATTGGAATCCAGAGACACATGGAGATGGAAAATATGAAAAAGAGGTAAAGGGTCATGGAAGCTAGATGCCACACATAGGAGCTGCAGAGAAAGTCAACTCAGAGGATGGGGGAAAATATTTGGAGAGAATTGCCAAATTATTTCTAGAATATATTAAAGATATGCATGTCCAAGTTAGCTAGATAAAAATAAATCCACTCTCCAGGACACCAAAGACAAAGCTAATATAACAAAAGCTACTGGAGGGCGCCTGGGTGGCTCAGTTGGTTAAGCGACTGCCTTCGGCTCAGGTCATGATCCTGGAGTCCCGGGATCGAGTCCCACGTCGGGCTCCCTGCTCGGCAGGGAGTCTGCTTCTCCCTCTGACCCTCCTCCCTCTCATGCTCTCTCTATCTCATTCTCTCTGTCTCAAATAAATAAATAAAATCTTAAAAAAACCCAAAAAACCAAAAAAACAAAAAAACAAAAGCTACTGGAAAGGAAAGGTAAATCACCTTTAAAGGAGTAATGGACTCATGGTAGACTTCTCATCAGCAACAATGAAGGCCAGAAAATATGCAATAATATCCTAAATGTGTTGAAGGGAAATAACTACACCTAAAACTCTATGCATAAATTACCATTTTTTAAAGGAAGTAAAACAGATTTTTCCATGAACGCAGAGACTAAGAGAATTTAAAACTCACAGACCCTCACTCAAAGATCTAAAGGACAGACTCCAGGAAGCCGGAAACTGAGTCTATTAAGGAGAGGAGGAGATGCAAGAAAAAATGGTACAGAGGGAAACTGGTAAATATTGAGTAATTCTAAATAAGGATTGATTTTTAAAACAGTAATAATAACAACTGATTTGAAGTAGGGGGAATTAAAAACAAAAATATGCTAAAAAATAGTAATGCAGAAGATGGGGGTGGTAATCAGAGTTAAAGCCTTTCAAGGCCCTTGTTTTGTTAGGAAGGAGGGAAGGGATACTGATTAGCTTCAGACTTGGTTAGGTCAGGATGTGTGGTTTGTAGGTTAGGGTAGCTTTCTAAAGGGCAGAAATAAATGTATAACCAGGAAAACCAAGGATTCCTCATCACTTGTCCCCAGGAAAGGGGGAGAGGACGAAGAAGGGTTCTTGCTGCAGTCTTCACTTCAGTGTGGAGGACAAGTTGCACATTTTAAAAATAAATACTTTCCTCTTTTAGTCCTAAGTCTATGAGAGAAACAAGGAGGAAATGGACAGTTTTCCTTGCTGGAGATTTGCTAACCCAACCTTTGTTTGGTGTCACTCAGCAGGTGGGAAGAGTCACAGAGCAGGTAGGGCCCTGAACTCTGCCCTCTGCCTGGCTGCTCCCACCTCCGCAGCCCTTCTCCTCTGGGCCCTGGCTGCCAACTCAGCTCTAGCCTCTGTTGGCTCCCTGAGCGGGGGCTGTGGCTCTCATCGCCCCGCCCATCTGCATCCCAGCTCTGGCTCTGCCTTGCTCTTTCTGGGACCTTTCCCAGTCCCAGAACTTTGAGCTTGTCCCTGCCTCCTGCTCAGCTCTGGGAACAAGACCTGCTCCTGCCTTGCCACAGGCTGCCTGCTATGTCCTGCCACGTCCAGACCATATCTTCACGTGGCAAGAACTACCACTTCCGGAGCATCTGTGAATCATCCTCATTCTAGACATCTTTGGGCAAGTTACTGAACCTCTTGGACCTTAGTGTTCTCAGCTGTAAATGGGGCTAACAATAGCACCTAACTTCTAGTGTTGACATGGGGCTAAATGAGTTATTATATGTACAGCTCATAGAATGGTGCCTAGCACAAAGCAAGCACGACTTAAGTGTTGGTTAAACAAGAGTTAGTTCTTCTTTTTTTTTTTTTTTTTTTTTAAGATTTTATTTATTTATTTGACAGCGAGAGAGGGAACACAAGCAGGGGGAGTGGGAGAGAGAGAAGCAGGCTTCCCGCCGAGCAGGGAGCCGAATGTGGGGCTCGATCCCAGGACTCTGGGATCATGACCTGAGCCGAAGGCAGACGCTTAACGACTGAGCCACCCAGGCGCCCCAACAAGAGTTAGTTCTTATTAGTCCCATGTTACAAGTGAGGAAACCAAGGCCTAAAGAGGCTCAGTACCTTGCCCGAGGCCACACAGTGAGTGGATTGGGCCTGGCACTCTTAGTGGCTAAGGCCTGTGTGCATCCCTCCTCCTCTGCAGTGATGGGCACAGTACCCCCGGCTCCCTGTGCCCAAATGCTCACTGAGGCCAGGGCAGACGCCAGCACTCACAAATGGGGCAGTGACCCTATAACCCGCATTGCCCCAGCCTAGGAGGGGGGTCTTGTTCCAGGTCCCAGATTCTATCGGGGTTATCTGTATCATGTCCCTGGTAACTGACCATGTTTGGTTTTGAGAACAAGCGTGGGCTGAGCCACCACAATGAAACGGCAGAAAAACTGGACAGAAGTGCTCATACCAGACTGGAATGCTCTGTCTGAGAAACGGGACGAGGGAAATGTCCAGATGAATGTAAAATTCAGCGGGCAGGGGCTGCGCCCTGTGACCGGCATCAGCCAGCCCAGCAATGAGACCATCGGTTTGGCTGGAGTCCCGGAGCAGGTTGCCCACCTGGAGAGGGAGTAGTGACCACCACCCTGAGCATCTCCTGGGGCCTGGAAGCACTGCTGTGGATCTCCCCTCATTTCCATAGGAACTCAACTACTGCCAAAGAAGCATGAGCAAACGAGCAAGGTGCATGAAGGCACTGCTCAGACATGCTCTGAGGCATGGGCGCCAAAGACACGGTTTGTTTAAAGTACCCACTGCAGAAGAGCCTTCAACAAGGGCCATTGGTGCCTCCAGAACTGAACTCTGGGCTCCTTGGGTGCTGCTCAGGGTTGACCACCCTTGGTTTACAAGTAACACTCTGAGTGAAACATTTTTCATTCACACCTCACCACTTGGCACTCTGGGCTCACTGACCACACTCGAATCCTGGTCCCCCCTACCCCCCGCCCCTTCCTGGTAGACTGTCTCTAAGGGTTTTGTGAGGGATACAGGATATAGGCCCCATAAAACACATAAAAACATGCACATGCTCCAGAACGAACAGCTCTCATTATTGGGAGATGGGCAGAATAAAGCAATGGTGGTTATGAGCTCTTGCTTTAGAGTCAGGCAATCTGGGTTTGAATCCCAGCTTTCAATTCTCAAAAAAAAAAAAAAATCTAATCTCCCAGTGCCTCAGTTTCCTCATCTGTCGAATGGGGATACAAATGCCTACCCCTTGAGCTTGTTATGAGGATGAAGTAAGGCAAGGTGAGTAAAGGGCTTAGCACCAACTTGGCACAGGACAGCCTCTGTACATAGAGGGTACAATAACAACGATGATCATGGTCCTTAAGGAAACTGAAGCTTTGGGAGGTCAAGTAACCTATCCGAGGTCACCCTCGGCCAGTAAATGGCAGAACTGGGTCTTGAGCCAGGTTTTCTGAATCTCCCTTAGGAGATCTTGCCCAGCTCCTGCCACCTGCCTTGGAAGCCCCTACCTCCTTTCATGTCCAGCGCAGACTGACAGCTTGGTTTTGCGAGGAAGTAAGATGCAAGGACCTGTTTGGAATCCTGAAGACCTTTCACGTTCAGCCTGTGGAACCCATGCCAGCTCAGGAGGCAGCATCTTGAGGTAGTTTCAGAAGAGTGAACTTCCAGTTGGGGGACAACAGTAGAACACCTTGCAAGAGAATTGGGTTAATGGGGGATCTTCTTTGGAAAGGATAATAGTGGGGCGGGGCGGGGCGGGGCGGGGCGGGGCGGGGCGGGGCGGGGAGGCTTAAGGAGGAGCTGGAGGAGGCTTCCTGGCCCTGGGGCAAAGGCCGGGTAAGGGGCTCTGTCCACGGCCTCCCCTCTGAGAGACTATCTCCTCACCCTGGGAAGCCAGCGGAAAGCTCTACCTGGTTTGTGCTCCTCGGATTGTGTCCAATTGCCATGTGGAACTGCCAACATTTTCCACATTAAGAACAAATCAAAAGAGATTTTTCACTAAGCATGAGTTAGTGGAAGGGAATGAGAGCAAATCAAATTCATACAAAAATAGAGGAAATTAATTTTTAAAAAGCCCAGCCAAACACCCTGTAATTTTCAGTGATTTCCTTTCAGGGAAACTGACCACTGTCACTATAAACAAAGCAGAGAATAAATAAATAAAAAGGGAAAGAAGGTTGTGCTTTTTTCTTTTTGCCTCCCTGATGGATGGTTTATAGAGGCCTCAGGATAGAAGTCGGCCTCTAATTGGTCCCAGATGGCGCCTGCCTCTGCCCCTGCTTCAGTGTCCCCCCGTGCCTCAGTCCAGGCCTGCCAGACGTGCTGGTAGTAGCTGGAGCTGGACGCTTGTCCCCCAGCTGTGGCTGCAGCCAGATGCAAACGGGCAATAGAAAGTCAGGGTCACAGAAACCTCGTTGCCACCGTGGAGATGACATGCTGCAAGAGCTGGTGCCTGCGTCCGGCCTGAGGGACTGGTGCGCCTCCTTTCTCTTGAGGTCCCGCCACCGAGAAGGCCCGGCTGGGCAGAGAGCGTCTCCTACCGCGGGAGAGTTGGCCCTTCCGATGCCCCACCAGTACTGTGGCGTGGGGAACTGCTATTGTGAGCAGTCTCCAACCCTTTCTGAAATGAGGCGGGGTGTTTCTCACAGTTACAGCAATCAGCTAGTGGCACTTTTGTTTCTGTGGGGCTGGGGATGGGGTCTCCACGGACCGCCCGTGGCTGGCATCGCTGTCTCAGCCGGCAGGAGCCCCTTCACCCCACGCTGCCACTTCAGCACCTCTGCCTCTCTGCTTCCCTTAGCATGTGACTCCGGGGTGATCGCTCGGGAAACGTCTTCCCTCGCCTTCCCCCTCCCCCACCCTCATCCCAGGAACGAAGCCCAGAATGCCATATGAGTGGGTCCCCTCCTGATTCCTCGACAACTTGAATTTAGCAAAAATGGGGGCTGGACGTGTAGCTAGATTCTGAACCTCTATTCTCACCATCTTGGCTTCTCTCCTGACTATATTTTAGGGACCCTAGTATTTTTTTTACAAGAGCAGACATTCTATTCGTACATGAGAAGACATAAGCCTTTCTCTATGAAGAATTCGAAAATAACTTTTCGTTGCTGAATATCTCTTGCAAAACAAATATCATGATGGGTTGGGGTAAATGAATCAGAAACAGATGGATAAAATTTATCTGCAATACACAGAATTTCAACCCAGAGGGAGGGGGTGGAGGGGTAGCCTTTGGGGTTTCCATGATCCCAAAATACACGGAATGGGGCTTGAGCCATTTGACTGATCCGACTAGCTAATCTGGGAGCATCCAGTCCGGCATCAACAGAGACGTGTGTGCAGCCCTCCAAGGGGCACGGTTATCAAGAACACAGAGCTGCTATCAGGTTTCTAAAACGTGGCTTCTGAAAATAAGCTGTTCTAATTTACAGTATACCTTCTCCTAACTACTCCCCTGGAGCACATGGCCCCATGGAAGATGGAAATTATTTTGGAGATAAGCAGTTACTGGGTTTGGCATCCATTCTGCAACAGTTACATGTGTGGAAAGAGGCCCTGACTGGTGGGGTGGGAGTGTGCTGAGTGGGGGGGTAGGGGGAGGGGGGCAGGGGCACACATCAGTGGTTTCAACAAGAATGCGAAAATACTATATTTTGTGACAAAGTTGCCCCAGGGTAGGCAGATTGTTCACAAATCAGTTACAGATTTCCCTGAAATATGTTGGGCCTTCTATGCAATTTGGGGACCAAATGCATTTGGGGTTTGGCTGAGCTCAAAAATGGGAGCAGAGCTGGAGACAACTACTGATCCCAGCAGTGGCCCCCGGGCCAGTCCTCACCCTTCCCACACACATGGCCATGCTAGTCGCACATCTGCAGGGTGGCTTTGCAGGATGGCTTTGCAGGATTATCAAGAGAAGTTGCTGTCCCTTGTTCTCCAGTCTGCCCTGTGGGGTTGTTAGTCTTTCCATAACCGATCTGAGCCTGTGAGTACCACTGCCATGTAGCTATCTTCATCGTTCAAAGGAGGAACCTGCTTTCCAGTTTAGGACATGGTGTTCTAAAAATGACACCAACATGAAAAGTGATTGGGGATCAGACTGTCCTGAATTTAATGTTCAAACAAAATTTTAGATAACTCGATCACAGAACCCAACTATGGTCCTTCCCAGAAAATCAAAAGCATTAATTAACTTATTAGTTCACACTTAACACTTCTGAAATGGGACTCTTTGTTTTTGTTTCCATCTTGATATCCTTAGTTCAGCCAGGGGCATGGCATCTACTCTAGCTGGAAATCTCAGGTTCCTCCTTGATCATTCCTTCTTGCTCATTCCTTGGATCTGGTCCAACGGGAGCCCTGGGAGTTTAAGTAGAATCCATATACTGCCGTTGTCCCCCTCCAGGCCACCAGCATCTTCTGTGTGGACAACCTTAATCACCTCCAAGATGGTCTCCACCATTTCCACTCACTGTTCTTCTGGTGCTTCCACCGATCCATCCTCCACACAGCTGCCCCAGGGACCATTTTTCTTCTCAAAATGGAACTCAGATCATGATGCATTTTATGTACTTCACTTTGCATAAAACTTAGTGGCTTCCCACTGTCATTAAAATTAAATCCCAACTTCTCACTGTGACCTTTAAGACCCTGCACAAGCCAACTCTTGCTTCCCTCAGCTCCCTCTCATTTCCCCCTCTGCACTCCACTCCATCTTCCCTGGAGTCCAGCTACGCCTCCTCCTCCCAGACACCTGCACCCATTTCAAGCCCTTCACAGACACACACCACTGGTCCCTTCTCCTGCTGCCTTAGAATCCTGCAGCTTAAATGTCTTCTCCTATTTGATTCATAGATAATGATCCAAAACCCCAAGAGCTTAATGTAAGTCAGCCATCAATTAGAGCAGAAAATAGAAAAGTTTTCTGGCCGTAGCTCTGATGTTCAGTCTTTGACCCTTGTTAACACAAGGATAAAGACTGGCATGTGTACACACATACATTAACACACAACACGAGTTAACACCTGATCCTGGCAAGGACTTTGCTGGTGACGAGGGGCTGATAGGAGCAGGGCTGGAGCTCATGCACAAATCCTCACAATGAAAAAACCAACTATAACTCTGGACCCTCCTAGCCCAGGAAACCCTGCCAGGGTGGTCCTGTGAGCAAGGGCCTCTCCCCTCTTTCTTGACAGGAAGATGAGGATCCTGGGACACCTACTGGGCTGGTGGTAAGTAAATTGGTGAGCATGAACATTCCATTGCACCCGGCAGACAGCACAGTGATATCTAATCCAGACTGATCCTTTGGAGCATGAAGAGGAGTAAAAGAAGAGGAAGGTCTGATTTAGGACACAGGAGGGCAGAGGGGGGCTCTTTAGGCATTTGAGGCTCTCTTCCATAAGCTATCCCCATTACACAACAATGCCTGCTCTCCTGGAAACTTTTAGACATTATAGAAAATTTAGATCTAGGAAGAACAAATTTCCTAGAGTTCCCTAATGTAAAGACAACTACTGCTATTTTTTAAAAAGATTTATTTATTTTAGAGAGAGAGTGTGTGTGCACATGAGCAGGGGAGGGGCAGAGGGAGAGGGAGAATCTCAAGCAGCCTCCTCACTGAGCGCGGAGCCTGAGGCAGGGCTTGATCTCATGACCCTGAGGTCATGACCTGGGCCGAAGTCAAGAGTTGGACACTCAACTGACTTAGCACCCAGACGCCCAAACTACTGCTATTTTGATGCATTTATTCTGGTCTTTTCTCTGTGTAGGTTTTTGTTGGTAGTGGCGTTGTATTGTTATACAGTTGTCATCATACTGTATTTGTAACTTTCTGTCCTGCTTTTCCCATTTAATCTAAGCATTTCGGGTTATTACCTACTCACCGAGAATATTGTTATTAGAAGAACGGATATACCCAAGATTCAGTTTGTCTTTTCCCTATGAGTGGGAATTTATCTGTAATAGTCAATTATTACACATAAAGCAGTGGTTCACAGTTTTTGTATGAAAGATTAAGACAACTTTCTCAGGATTAGATGGATTCTTTAAGATGGGCTAGTTACTTTAACCTATAACCTTAATTTGCTTCATTGTGGTCAGTAATAATTATTAAATTTTTCTCTCTTGATCTCCTTTTGTTTTCCCTCAGATCCTTTATAAAGTAACTTCAAATGGTTGCAGGAGTTCTCACCAATCTGTAAGTGTGATAGTTGCTCAGCAAAATCTTTTCTCCCATCCTTCCTAGGCACACGACCAAATCCATTTCCCGGTTTCCCTTGTTGGGAAGATGTGTCACATGATTAAGTTTTAGCCATTGGAATGTGAGATGAAGTGAGGCATCCTACTTCCAGGCCTGGTCCTAGTCTCCCATATATGATCCACCATAGTTTTGTCCTTCCAGCAACTGGATGAACATGCTATCGAGGATGACAGAGCCATGAGATAGAAGGAGCCTGGGTCCCCAAATGACATGGACGAGAATCACCCTGCCTTTCTGAACAGCTTCCCAGAATTATTTATGTGAGTAAGAAATAAACTTGTTTTGGGTCTATTAGTAAACAACAGTTTACTCCACACCCACAAATATAGGGTGCAAATACAGCCCCACCAATATTAATATCCAACTTTGTCCCAAGTCCCTAATAGTATGAGTGTAGGACCTCATCCCCCTCACCCAGGTATTTCTGGAGGTCCTGGGCTCATGTGTGCACAGAAACAGTTCTGCTCACCCCTATCCACCTGCCTCACCAAAGAATCCTCCCTCCTTTTCCAAGGTGAGTAAAGTGTTATAGTTATTGGCTCCCCAGGGGTGTGGCCTTAGAGTTCACAGCTGGGGACATGCTCTGAATTCCTCAGGGCTAGGTACTATCAAAGGCTCCACCTGGCCAAAGGATTGAGGCACCTCACCTGAGCTGTCCTCTGGGAGGGGCTCCCTGGGCTCAGGTAGAACCCATAGGCAGCTAGATGGAGCTAGGACGTTCTGAAGGGCATTGCCTAAGGCAAATGCAAGGATAACCAAAAGATAGTTCTCCTTAAGCCTCCTTTAGGAGAGGCAGGGTATGGAGAGGCAACGATAGCCAGAGACAGCAGGCAGAGGGAGCAGGGTGGCGCAGAGGTGAAGCAGCACATCTTGAATGTCCAGGAGCTCGAGAGTAGGGCCTATGGCCCTGCTCATGGGGGCCTAAGGGTCTTGCAAGGTGCCAAATCTGTTTAAATATGTGCTACAAAATTATAAAGAGCTATTTCCCGAGCTTCCTAATTAAAAAAAGAAACAAACCCACATCAATGACTGGGTCATAAAAATGTCATTTCATATTCCACATATGATGAAAGCTTCCTCCGTGCCACTGTTCTTGCTAAGGAGCCTCTTGCTCTGTGATGGTCCCACTTGGATAGCTCCACAGTCTGCCTCTGACACAAGGGGAGGTACAGGGAAGTGGGCACATCCCAGCTCCAGCAGTGCAGCCAGTCTAGGGCAAATTCCTCACCTCCCTGGGCCCTCGAGTCCTTCTCTGTAAGATGGGGACAAAAGTGGAACCTGTCTCAGAGGTATTGGGTGGACTGAATGGATTATAGCTTAAGGCACATATGCTGGAAGATACTATTATTATAAGGTACAGGGGTTTCTCTGGCTGAATTCGACAGTGTGACATAACTATGACCTTATTTTTATTCCATGTCAGGGTTTTAATTTTCATTTTAAAAAATTTATACAGGTCCAATTATTTTTTTCAAACTTGGGCTTTTTTGATGGTCTTTGGGAAAATCTCTGGTTTGGTTAGTGGCAAACTTTGAAAACTAGCATTTGGGTTTGGTTTGGCTTTTAGTTGGAGAGAGCAGCTTGGGCTGATTTGGGTGCACAGTTTGGCTCAGTTCAAAGGCTGCCCATGGAATTTTGATTCTCTGTTGCTCACCGGGGCATGCACCAGGGAGAACAGCAGTGCCCTAGGGATCAGCACATCTGCATATCCTGCAAGCTGCTGTGCCTTTAGCTCTGCATCAAAAAGTTACTTGAAAAGAGTGGCTCACAAGCATTTTGCAACGTGACAGTTTTAGAGGTCTTAGAACCATGCACCTCACATTGCAGGACCCTCACAGAGACAGTTTTGTTTTTGTTTAATAAGCACTATAAGAGCTTTACCCAAAAAACCCACAGGCACTTGGAAGGGTCTGCAGCAGAACCAGGTCTCAACCTGAAAGTTCAGCAGATTTTGCTCGAAGTTCATGTCCACCAATGAATTCTAACTTCCGGCCTCACACCATTCGAGCATCACTGAATTTGTAGAAAACGTTGAAGACATCCACTGAAAAATTTCTTTTAGATCTATTTTCCCAACTACTCTGAACCAGAGAGATGAAGTGAATTTCCAAGTCACCTGATAGCACGTGAGGGCACAAGAAATACCAGTGAGACTCCTGACATCTGGTGTCCTGCTTTAGCCTCCAGAATTTCCTTATCTTCAAGAGGGCACATATGTATCTGAATGGGATCCTTTGGTTCTCTGATAAGTCCGTAGTAATCCATCACTCGAGTGAATAATGTGTTTTCTCATTTTCCTTTGGGTATCTCAAGAACTGAACAGAGATTCAGGTCCATAACACAGAACAACTCGTAAATGAATGTGCTATGATTTTATTTACATAGCTTCTTCAGGGATAATTATTTTCCCCTGGGATCCAAGTTTCCACAAGCTATAAGTACAGAGGGAGGCCCATTAATAGTAAGAACCCACAACTCGGTGGCTCTCGTTTCTGTTTGTTCAGGGAGGATCTTGGTCCCCCAAGGATTTGTGGGGGTCATCCCCAGAGACACAGCCCATGGAGTGTGGAGAAAGAGCTCCCTCTTGTTTGGGGCTGTAAAAGGCTCTTACTGCTATGCTGCTTCGAGATTTTGTTAGCAAGCCATCTTCTGTTTGCCTTCAGCCTTCTCTCTTCTTAGGTCCCACATATGAATCCTGTGTGTTTCAGAGGCGCCTGAAATCAGTCACAGATTTCAAGCTCAAACCCTCTTCAGAACCAGGGCTTCCCTCTGACCCAGATAGGGGTACCACTTCCCCAAATTGGGCCAAGCTGGTCCCATGGGGCTGCCTTGTCTATGGAGTTGTGTTCTTCCAGGTGTTCCTTGCTCCTTTGGTTGTATATGTTTCTGGAGACCCTGCCCACAAGCTTCCCAAACACACCCCAAGGAGTGCAAATTCCAATTGAGGCCTCCTCTGCTTGTCTTGATTAAGATAAATAGCGCTGTGGGTAAATGAAGATTATCATGAACTTAGCAGTTTATGAGATGGAGTTAAATCAGCCACATTAAATAAGTAATGAGAAAGCACACTGTAAACTATAAGTGCTCTGCAGATAACAGACTGATTTGCCAAAAATCAGTTTGCCACATAATCTGCTTGCTGGTGTTTCCCATTTCACTGCAGTCCTTATTTGGAAGGGGTCGGAGGATCTGTGGCCCACTCCTGCCTTTGATCAGGCTGAATTACCTACTAACCAAAATCGTGTTTCTATTAACTACTTATAACGTTGACAATAATTCACACTGTATGAAATAGTTTCCACAGCCTTTGAGGGTTTTTTCTTGTTTTCAGTTCTAGTTTTGCTGAGGCTTTCTAAAGCCAATCCCTGAGCTGGCTTAATAGGGTTCCAGAGATCCTGCTTTCGGAGCAATAGTGGTATCCTCCCCTGTCCTTCACCTTGTCCTACAATTGCCCCTGCGTCCTGTCCTCATAAACCCCTGGGAGCAAGTCCTTGACACCTCCTCTCACACCATCATGGAACCTGCCAGCTTGGAGTGCAACTGTCATTTCTGGAAAGTTCCAGGGATAAGATTTATTCTAACTGGGGTAGGTTGTCTGCAAATTCAACCAATAATAGTTTTTCACACACCTTATAGGCACTGAAGGTAGAGTCTATTCTTCCACCCCTTGAATCGGGGCTGACTTTGTGGAAGTGACAGTCTAGAACTGAGCTCAGGCATTAAGACAGCTTGAAGCTTCTGCTATCCTGAGACTCCTCAGCTACCCCACGTAAGTCAGATGCTCCTCCAGAGAGAAAGGTTCCATCAGCTCTGGGCTATTCCAGCAACAGCAACTGAAGGGCCATCCAGCCTCAGTGTAGCCTCCAGACTGTAGAATCATGAGCAAATAGATGGTTCTTGTTTTAAGCCACAAGTTACGGGGTGGCCCCGTTATGTAGCAAAAGATAACTGATACACCATCTGCAACAAGCTGACTTGAAACTTACTGGGAAGACGTGAGTAAATCTGCATAAGGAATTCAGAAGCCTTCTGGGAGAAAATAGAATAAAACTTCATTCTCTTTTCCCAGAGATTTCAGGTTGTGGACATTAGTCAGAATGGATCTAAAGCCCAGACTATAATCCAGTAACATGAGAGTACAATAGCCTTCTGAAATAAAACCGGTAGAGTGGCAGTGATCGGAGCTCAGCACACTCATTAGTGGCCACAGTGCTTCCTGTACTAAGACAGTAGCCAGAGGCAAAGAGACTCTAATCCTCTACATAGCTAGTTTCCACTGAGAACAGCCAGACTGACATACTGGAGTTTCCTTGACACATAGGGGAGGGGAGGTGAAGGGAAGGAGGGGCCTCAAGCATCATCCTCTGAGATAATCATGAGGGAGGGGTTATATTTTGACTCCCGAACTACATGTAAAGACTGACACCCCAGGTGTATTACTATTACAATTTCCCGCTTAATTTTCCATCTTGAGATTTTGAGGAGGAAAAATTGTTGGGGAAAAAACCAGTAACAGAAGTCATAAAGAAATACCCTCCCATTCATACGCAGTGTCAGTCTTTCCTTCCAAATATATATTGTGTGTAGCTGAACACAAAGAAGTAATTTTTAGCATAAGAAGAAAATTGTTCATAACATTCCCACAACCTAGTGTTTGAAAATATGCTCTTGCCTTCACTGAATATATGAATGGTTAAAATATTGATTTCTTTTTTTAAACAAAGGCTCCAAAAGGTGAGTGATTTGGGTTTTTTTCTGTTCCCCGCCCCCCCAAAATCAACAAATCGGAATACACCTCCATCTCGCTGAACTTGAACTCCAAACGTGTGCTTAAGGGAGACAGGCCTAACAGCCCAGGGACTTGAGGGTCTCATTAGCAGTCGTCCACACCCATTACCCTGTCTCTCTGGATTTCCTTTCATGCCACGGTTCCAACACTCTTTGCAAAGAGAGCCGGCAGACAGATTCTGAAATTTGCATGCAGATCCTTCTTGATAGTAAAAATGCTTCAAGATGTGCCTGGGAGGGCTGGGTGGTTGACTTCTGGGCTTTGAAAGGCCCTTCCTGGTCTCAGCCTCATGGTGGAATGTACTGACAGTCAGTGCTCCAGACAGAGGGACCCCTCATCTCCTCTGCAGCAAGGGGTTCCCAGAGGAGACCATGTGACCCAGAGAGTGATGTTCTTCAGAGCATTTGGAGGTCAAGGCTCAGAGAGGTGGGGACGGGCAGTAAGGGACTGCAGAAGCCAGGGTGTGTGAACACGGTAGTTTTGCAAATCCTGTTCAGTGACTCTCATCATGGCTTGAGTTCATCCAATGACCAAGGCTGGACTTGGGGTGAAGGGAAGAAAGTTCACCCACCAGGTCACTCTGCCACATCACTGGGATGGTTGGAAGCTGAGCCTGCAAATCTGTCAGACCTTTTCCTTTAGCTTCAACTTGCCAGGTTTCTAGGATTCTTCCATCAGGCATGTTGCTCTAGCATGGGTTTTCTTAACCTAGAGTGATATTTCAATCTCTCCATGAGTTAGGGTGAGGAAAAAAAAGTACATTTTTATTTTTATTCACGTCAAATTGAAATTTAGCATTCGTTTTTTATTGAGATATAACTGGCACTTAACATACCAGTTTCAGATGTACAACATAATTTCTTATTTTTTAAAAAGATTTTATTTATTTATTTGACAGAGAGAGACACAGAGAGAGAGGGAACACAAGCAGGCGGCGTGGGAGAGGGAGAAATAGGCTCCCAGCCGAGCAGGGAGCCCGATGAGGGGCTCAATCCCAGGACCCTGGGATCATGACCCCCGCCGAAGGCAGACACTTAACAACTGAGCCACCCAGGCACCCCATAATTTCCTATTTGTACATATGGCGAAATGATTGCCACAATGAGTCTAGCTAATATCCATTGCCACAGTTAGTTTACTAATATCCATTACCACAGTTAGTTTACAAAATCTTTTTTCTTAAGAATTTTGATTTAAAGGTTTATTTAGTTATTTTAGAGAGAGAGAGAGAGAGCACGTGCACCAGCAGGGTAGGGGTGGGGGAGGGGCAGAGGGAGAGGGACAGGGAGAGAGAATCTCCAGCAGACTCCCTGCTGAGTGTACAGCCCCATGTGGGGCTTGGTCCCATGACCCTGAGATCATGACCTGAGCCTAAACCAAGTCAGATGCTTAACTGACTGAGCCACCCAGGTGCCCCTCTAATGATAGGAACTTTTTTTCTTTTAAAGATTTTATTTATTTATTTGAGAGAGAGAATGAGATAGAGAGAGCATGAGAGGGAGGAGGGTTAGAGGGAGAAGCAGGCTCTCTGCTGAGCAGGGAGCCCAATGCGGGACTCGATCCTGGGACTCCAGGATCATGACCTGAGCCGAAGGCAGTCGCTTACCAACTGAGCCACCCAGGCGCCCTAATGATGGGAACTTTTAAGATCTACTCTTTTAGTAACTTTCAGTGGATAATACAGCATATTAACAACTATAATAACCATGCTATACATTACATTCCCGTGACTTATTTATTTTACAACTGGAGGTTTGTACCTTTTGACCACCTTCACCTGTTTCACCCACCCCTCCTTCCCCTTTAAATAAAAGCTTTATCATCAGCAAAAATCAGATACTTTCTTTTTTTTTAAATTATTTATTTGAGAGAGAAAGAGCATGGGGGGGGAGCGCAAACAGAGGGAGAGGAAGACGCAGGCTCCCTGCTGAGCAGGGAGCTGGACGCTGGGCTGGATCCCAGAACCCTGGGATCATGACCTGAACCGAAGGCAGATGCTTAACGACTGAGCCACCCAGATCCCCCAGGAAATCAGATATTTTCATATTATAGTTGCATACATAAGAAAATATTACTTAAGCTCATCACTAGTTCAGTATTATGGCAGTCATACCTACTACTAAAGCTTGTTATTTAAGGTCTTAAAGCAGCACATATAAAACTACATCACAGCATACCTCATACACATTAGGATGGCTCCTACCAAACCAAACAAAACAAAACAACAACAACAACAAACTTGCTTTAGGACACAGCACTGGTTCCTGGATAAATAAGGATGGCCCCTGGAAAATCAGTTTTACTCAAGGGTCACACTTTTCAAACATTTTTATACAAAGCGAAATATGGATGTGTTATGGAGTAGAAAGCAAGCTTTCCAGGAATTTTTGGGCTAAAACATGAAATGTTGAATGCATTTTGTGTATATGTGGCTGGTTGTTTGAATAGGACTTCAGCAATTCCGGGATTCACAGTGTCCTCCCCCGTGTTAGGGACACATATGTCCTTTGAAAATTTGAGAGGTGCTGGCCAAAAGTTGGCCCCACTATAGCCTGAACATGCCAGTTGAGTACTGCGGAGGAGGAATGCCTCAGGTCCCTCTTTGGCTCAGGTGCCTTTAAATTTGGGAGGACGCACAGAGTGGTTGAAAGAACAAACCTTTTCACAGGAGGTAAACTTGGGTTCAAATCTGAGCTCTGCCACTTATTAGCTGTGTGGCTCAGAGCACAGTTCTCTGCCCCCGGGTCTGCGTTTCCCTACCTGTAAAACCGAAACAGCAATATCTACCTCACCACGTATATAAAACACCCGGTCCTTACAAGGGGCTCAATACAATCGAGTTTCAAAAAAGGGCACCCAAGTTCTTTTCAGCCCGTGGACCCACTCTCCTCGGGATTTCGTGGCCCCAGGCCCCAATTTTACCTCCTGCACCTCAGCCCCGTCCGGAGGGATGGATCTAGGAGAGAGGCTTAGGCGAAGCAGCCCTTCTCCTCTTTCTCAGTCTGTGCCTGGGCGTCTTCCGTCTTTCCTGGCTGTCTCAAACGCTTCCACTTGGCCCACAAATCTGAGCGGGCTGACAACAGGCTGGCGAGCCCATGCAAAGGTCGCTGAGCTGAGGCTGGGTCACCCCATCGGCACCTCGGGAGGCCAGCAATCCCCTGGCTTCCACCAGCACGCCGGGATCTCAGCACCCTAAACCCGCGACCCTAGTCCGGAGGCGACACAAGGCCAAAGAAGAGGCTGCCACAGAGGCCCAGAAGAGCACGCAGGCGCGCTCCTGCCTGTTTACCCCTGGCGCGTATGAGGCACACACGGCGCATGCGCAAGGCACGCAGGGGCACGCATGACGCACACACGGCGCATGCCCAAGGCACGCAGGTGCTCCGCACAGGCACGCAGGTGCTCCGCACAGGCACGCAGGTGCTCCGCACAGGCAC